>NW_010972931.1:762079-837122 GCF_000737465.1 Haliaeetus leucocephalus
AAACACAGCGTCCCCAGCCAGTCAGAAGACGGGATTATCCTGCTGTATTCAGCGTTGGTGCGGCCTCACCTCGAGTACTGTCTGCAGTTCTGGGCCCCACCGTTTAAGAAGGATGGGAAGGTCCTTGAATGCACCCAGAGGAGGGAACAAAGCTGGTGACAGGGCTGGAAGGCATGTCCTGTGAGGAGCAGCTGAGGACTTTGGGTTTGTCTAGTTTGGAGAAAAGGAGGCTGAGGGGTGACCTCATTGCTCTCTGCAGCTTCTTGGGGGGGGAGAAGTGGCAAGGGAGGTGCTGAGCTCTTCTCCCTGGGATCCAGTGGTGGAACGTGTGGGAATGGCTCAAAGCTGCACCAGGGGAGGTTCAGACTGGACATTAGGAGGCATTTCTTTACCGAGAGGGTGGTCAAACACTGGAACAGGATTCCTAGAGAGGTGGTCAATGCCACAAGCCTGTCAGTGTTTAAAAGGCATTTGGACAATGCTTTTAACAACATGCTTGGTCAGCCCTGAACTGGTCAGACAGTTGGACTAGATGATCGTTGTAGGTCCCTTCCAAATGAACTATTCTAGTCTAGTCTAGTCTAGTCTAAAGATGCGATGTAGACATACGGTTCTGGAACCATGATAGATCTCAGCAAGACAAAATCCAGTGCTTTCCCTTTGCACTGTACCAGCTGCTGACAGAGATGTACCATAAGTATTAAAAAGAACTCTAGAATTATTAAAAAACTTTACATTTCTTCTAAAACCTGTGCCCTTCATTTGTGTAACACATCTCTGACATGCTTATTTGGGCGCTCTCACACACTGCAGCCTTGTCATCTGTAAATACTGTGGTCACTCCAAGTTTATTCCAAGCAAACTTTTATTCCACAACCTCATGTATACATGTATGCAGAAAATAGGCAGAGATTGAACATATTACTTGAAGAAATCTTGTCAATACCTGATCATTAAGTAAATGTAGTCTCACAGTGATTTCAGTGGAAACTGAATTGTATGTATATACCCCTGTAAGCAATCAGTGACAACCAAACAGCAACCCACTATACATAGAATGTATATGAATTTACATAGCAGTTATCACCAATCTGGAATATATTTGCATATATTTCTTGCTATTTAACCAAGAATGTTACATTTTAGTTAAAGATCTACAGTTCACATTTAAATATGGAGGTGCTTTGAAAGCCAGCTGGTGAAAAAAACTACACAGAAGTTTATTTTATTTATTTATTTCCTTTAGACAACACAAGAAAATGCAGAGAAAAGTTTCTGCAGCACATTTTGCAACAGGGTGTACCATTTCTGCTGCGCATTGGCTCACAAATTCCACTGTTTACATTTTTGTTGGTAAATTAATAAAAGGTCAATGAGCTGTGAAAGTTTCCAGTTCAAACCAACCAAATGCATTTACGTACAAGATGTATCCATGGCTTTCATGCACTGCTTTATCAGTAGGAGTTAACAAAGAGAGACATGGTTTCCCTGCGCAGGGCCAACATTCCACTCATACCAGCAGAGAGTAATGCTACTGGGGTTACGGGCATCCCTTCTGATGTTTCAAAGCTTCAAATCGAGATATGGTTGGCAGGCAGCAAAAGCCCAAGCAGTATAAAAGGCACAGAACACTGATACAGGAGTGTAAATTAACAAAGGAAGGGTTTCATTCCATTATATTAACCCCACCTTTTCACAGTGAATTCATGGAGCTCCCTGTTTCTGCAGTGAACAGCCTTCAGCAGCAAAACTGAGCAGACACCAAGTTTCTGTACTATCTGCATCTTCAGGTTTAAAATGAGGGACATGACAGCGTAAAAATCAGGAATAGTCACGAGGTACAGGATTTACATTGGAGCAGTAGGAAAATCATTTTGGCAGTAAGTTTTACCTATAACCCAACCACAAGGTGATAAAAATTAAATACATTTGTCAAAAGCCATTGATGCAAGTCAAATATGGTATTGCTTGGAGAAAATAGACCCTTGGACTGCCGACAAGAGAGCCCATCTTCAAGGAAGCCTGCACTTAGGGAGCACACCTGTTTTCAGCTTTATTCCACAATGGTACTTGGCAATTTTTAGTCCCTTTTCCTCTCCATGTCTGCACAGACTTGGAAGCAAATATTTTCCCTGCAGTGAGCTTTGCGTACATGTTTTGTGTATTGTTTTAATTTTAAGTACTTGGCTGGTAGTAAGTTCACAGCGGTAGTAGCATTATAATCAAATTGAGAAGGCCACCTTCCATCTCAGCAAGAAAATGAAAAAAATCAAGCAATAAGTATGAGCTGAAATAAATTCTGCAGACCCTGAAGACCCTATTTGTATGAAATTACAGGTTACTTGGGGATTCAGCAACCCATTCCCCTTAACTTCAAAGAGTGGTTATCTTTCATATGTCAAAATACTAAGCAAGTATACTTTCTAAAGCTGCTGTCCTCATTCCAGTATGTTGACAGCAAAATTAGGGAAGAACACAAAAATTAAAAGGCTTCTGTAATTGTCGTGATATGAGAATGCAAAAAAGAACAAGAACAACTCAAAGTCAATGAATTTCTGAAATACGTAGAAGCTCTGTCAAAACATCACAACTTAGATTTTAGAGAGAAAGAGAAAGGTACTTCGAGTACTGAGTGTAAGAGATTCTTTTAACCAGGGAAACAAGGCAGTAGTCATGTTGTCTGCAACGAGAAATGTCTTCTTAAATTAAAGGTTTCTTCCCTGTTTTCTGTAGGAAGTAGAATCAGAGCGCCAAATTCCTGTCCCCGCTAATGTCTGATTTTACAAGCAGGAAAATATTAAACAAAACTAGCTTTCACATAACACTTAATGCCCTTAGGCCTCAAAAGAGATGTCAAAGAGGGACAGTATTGCTCTCTGCACTTTTTGGACAAACATTGGCCTATTCCTGCAGTCCGCGACTCAGGCAAGGCTCCTGGTAATGCCAAAAGGTCAACCACACTCATTCTGAGGCCCAGACAAAGCTCGGTCTGAGCATCTCCACTCTTTGGGGATCAAGCCCTCCTTTGCTAACAGGGCAACATACGTGTGAGAGGTAAAACATTTGCCTGGGAAAACAAAAATTTTCTTCCTGTCAGATAGGCGAAGTACCAGCGGCCAGATACCACCTTAAATAAAAATAATAAAATGCGAAATGCTCAGAGCCAAAACAAGATTAATGCTGTATTTTTTTTGGGGAAAAAAAAAGAACTAGAAAAGGACTGCAGAAGGCTTTTAAGCCTTAACTTCTAGCAAATAATTGGCAGCAAATGTCTAACAATTTATATGAGGGAATAAAAATATTCATTGTGTGTGTATGTGTGTTGGCTTTGAATACCGTGGTCACCCTCCAGCTAAGGAGCCGTTTACAGCTGCCAGCCAGCAGCCAGACACCAGCGGGGAGCTGGCAGAGCCCTTATGGGCTCATTCTGTGTGTGTCCAGCCAAGGAGCAGAGCCAAGGCTCCTTCTCGGGCCGTCCCCAGCAGCCAGAAGGAGCAGCAACCCTCGGCGAGCTAAAAATGACCTCCCTCCCTGCTGGCCGAGCCCAGGAAGGTGCCGAGCTTGGGTTAGTTCCGATGGATGCCGCTCCCCACACAGCCCGCCGTGGGCATCCGGCGACTGTCGGCGTATGGCCTGCGAGGGGCACTTCGACGAAGTCTGATAGATTTCACTCGAAACTTTCCACTGCCTCAGAGTTTCAGCCTACGGTTTGCAACCTTTCGGTGTATTTGTATTACTGCAGTCCTGACACGTAGAGCAAAATAGCTCTCAGAAGCGTGTCTCCTCCTGCTATTGTTCCAGCAGAAAAAACCCAACCAGCAACCGAAAACCTGAAAATCTGGTGGACTTTTTTTTTACTATTTATAGGCAAGAGCAGCTCTTGTCCTAGGGCAAAGTCAAAACCCCTGTCTTGCAAAGCTGTAGCAGAGGCAGAGAGGTGGTGGTACCTGAAGGGAAAGACGCTCAGCTCAGCTCAGCCCACCTGGTGCAGTGACTCCACAGGGCAGTTTGCTTTGATTTATTTTCTTCCAGTGAGGTAGAGGGAGTTGCTGGACACAAGCTTTACTGTACTCACCCACATGTTGGCTGTGGAGGGGAGCACGTAGTGGGGTACCACAGTTACTGCAGGGTCGGTGGGGAATAGGGGAAAATACATGCCGAAGAGGCCTTCCATTGAGCATGGGAGACGAAGCTGGAAAAGACAAGCTTATTCTCTGCCCTTAGGCTGCCCAAGGCAGCTCTATGGTGTGTATGAGGTAGTACTGGCGAGGAAACTTCCACAGCAAGCAAGAGAATGTCGACCAGAGCCCAACTCCAGCGACACAACCCGGCCACCGCACTAATGGGAAGGTGTGAATGAACCTACCTTTTCCTTCCCCAGGGCATTTTAGAAAAACCTTGCTTTTAGCTGCCTGTAAGTCAACTGTAGGTGTTACCCACGGTCACAGAATGTGATTCATTAGCATATTCGTGAACGGAACCAATCGTAAATATAGATATATGTTATACCTGGAAATACAAAGCACCCAGGGTCCAGCTCCGTAAACATGAATGCATTTTGTCAACAGATGTACAGTGTGACGGACGTGTCTCCTTTAGTCACTCAATACATTGATCCTAAGCAAACAGGATTATTCAAAAGGCTATGGCACGTGCCGTTTTGTAATTCAGACGAGTGATCTTTTAAACAAATCAATGGCATTATATTTGCATTTTGCAAGTGGAAGATGAAATGGTGGCAGCAAGTCCATAATTAGCACTCTTTCTTTTGTTTCATTCCAGTTTGATTTTTGCTCTCATTTCCTTCAGTCTCCAGGAAAAATTATCTCAAGCTCAAATGTGCCACCAGATGATATTTTTACTGTCCTGTTCATTTTATTCAGGTAAGTCCTTTGGAAGTGGGAAATGAAAAATCATCTTTAAACTAGCTAGGAAATGAGGTGGAGAGGGGTGGGCTACAGCTGGGATTTTCACAACCTTGAAAGGACTTTTGTATTTAGAAATGAGAAAAAAGAAAATAAAGTGAGATTTCAAGGTCATTAGTAGAAAAATGTGAAGTTTTAATGAGGTTTTATTTAGTGTTGCCAATCACAGCAGTCAAGAATCATGACTCAAGCAAAAATTAATGAGATGGGCTTAAAAATTGAATTTTACATGTCATAAATTTGGAGTTCTTTGTTTTATGTCTGGTTTTAAGCCTTGGGCATTCTTTATAACAATGATGGCTAGAAAACTTCTATTAAAAAACAGAGAATCTTCTATATCTAAGGAAAATGGTGTTAAAAGCGTAATATTATGGAGCTCTGTAAACAGAAGTATTTTCTAAAGTTTTGGAATTGTGGACTAAGTTCAATACTAGAAAATGCTTTGTGATAAGGGATAGTTTGGGCCTTTCATCACCAAAAATGCTGAAGTTGGGTTTTAAAGTTCAAGAAGTTTAATTTTGAAGGTTTTGGGGTTTGTCTATGAAATAATTTTGAGGGGGGTACACTGCTCAAACATTACAATTAATAAAAAGCATTGTACTTTATTTTTGTGATTAACCTTAGTCAGTAATTCAGTCTGGGGCATTTTGGAGCCCAGCACATGCTTTGTAAGTATGGTGAGTGAAAAACCTCATGGGAGCAGAGAAGTTCATCCTGCTCCTGTGGAGTTTCTGATGTTCAATAGCAACAGGGAGGAAAACCAAGAGGGTCAGAAGCTCCGTACCGCGAGGCAATTTTGGGGAGTGAGGACTATGTCAGCAGCAAGCTCCTCCCAAGTTCCGCAGGTTTCTGCAGCTCCACCTCTGAGAGGAAACCCTCCGGAGCATAGGAAAAATAAGCTTAAAACGGAAAATAAAACTCCCTGAGCTATCTGAATCCCTCATTCAGTAAGTGGATGGGGAGATAATTCTGAAGTAGGTAGTGAATGATGTTAGCAAATGGATAGATGGGAGCGGATAAGTGATGAGACAATGAGTAAGTAAGGAAGGAATGAGTGGTAGGTGTGATTTGAAAGGGCATAGCCCAGAGCTGCTATCTTACAGCCTTAACAGGACTCCCCAGGAAAAGATAAAAAGAACCAGGAGAAACACCTGAGTCACCTGCAAGATCAGCTATTGTCAAAGCTTTCACTGCCTTTTTTCTTTCTTTCTTTCTTTCTTTTTTTTTTTAACATCTGCATCTTTTATGCAAGGATTGTAACAATTAGGCCTCTGAAATATGCCGTCAAGCCCTAATTCCAGTCTAATTAGGAGTTACTTACTTGCTTGTCTGGGAACTCATGATCTCTTTGAATGGAGCTTCTAGATAGACACATGAACACCTCTGGCTCCAGTAGAATAAATTTACAACACAATTCCTAAAAAGGCTTAGGCTTGTGTTTGCTGGCTGATTCAGCTGGGATAGCTGAGGCAGCTCACACCCACAACTATCCCAGCCCTTTCCCAGCAGTGGCTGAGCAGGACAGATGTTTGAATTACCTCTGTTTACAGTTTGTCCTATAGTCATAAACAGAGACTGGTAGTGGTTTTATGTTAATGCTAATCAGACATTAATATATCATGCTGGAAATTACACCAGTGGAGGAATGGATGTCAATCCCATTTAAACCTCTTCTTTATTGTGGCTGAAACTTTGTGCAGGATGGGCAGCTGGGACAATGGCCACTTCCCAGCTAAATCTTTTTCTAAACATGAGTCAAAGCCCAGATTTAAACAGTCTTCAGCTGAAGTCAATAATAATGGGATCTTACTAAGTTTCAGGCTGTTTTGTGACTGAGAGACTCTGTTGTGTATTACCAGCAATGGCAACAACCACTTATGAATGATTTGAAGCCAAAATTTGATTCTGAAACACAACTCCTCAGGACTGGTAGTGTGAAGAATCCACGTTTATACCGCATCAAACATTCACGTGTGAAATGTGACTTTCATTTTTAGCATTATTTACCTGTATCATCATTTACTCAGGACTGGAAAGGAGTGCTCCAGACCAGAATTTGAAAACAGTGTGGTGTACTGCAGCTGTGCAATTCTTTCACTGATGTCCAAAGCAGTGAAAACTACATTTATTATCTTAGACCTGTGTTTCTTCTGTATTGTTGACAACCTGAAGTAGAGTGTAGCCTCCTTTATAGCTTAAGGTTACACAAAAACATCCAAAGTACCTAAAGATCCAGAAATTCCACTGTCAAAGGTAACACCTGCCCCTTTCACGTCTAGGTCTACTTTAATGAGGTTTAAGATTTCAGGCCTTCAGGACACTTCAGAGAATGAGATTTCTGTATGAATGTAGGCAATTATGCCTAATGAGTTTAAAAACAAAAGGACAGAAACATTTAGTTAAAAGCACTTTTGGATAAGACTACCTGTTTCTTGATGCCCATGACAAGCTCTGTAGTTTGGTTTATCTCCTGTTTCTGCTTGTAAGATTTCCATAGGTAAAGGGGAACCTCGTGAATGACTGTACAGGGCGACAGAGAAAAATCACTGCCCACAGAATGTTGCTTCAAGCACTTAAGCAAGGGAGAAATCACAAAGTTTTTCTTTCTTTCCCATCTTTTGGTAGCAGAACAGGGAGCTACATTATAGCAAAAATACAGAGACAGAGAGAGTGAAAGAGCTTTTGTCAGAACAAAGGGAGAAGAAAGGAGGATACCTACTCAGCTACTCTTGGGAAAAAAAAGGGTTAACTGTGTATTGAACTGAACACCAGATTAAGCAGCCAGTTATGACATGCATGAGTATTGTATCCTGCAACATAAAAGAGGAAAAGTGATTTTAAAATTATGACAATAAGTGAGTGAATGAAAAAGATTTGCTATTCAGAACAAAAGATAAAATGGCTAACATGAGAAGCTGCCTAATTCTGAAGACAAAAATTAAAGTAGAATCTCACAAAAAGCCCCACAGCAGCACAGCAGAGAAAACTGCAATTGTTACATGTTTTGGACTACCACAAAGCTATATGAAGGATAGAGCAATATTACTGGACAGAGGTAAAGTGAGGATGAAGTCACAGCTGCTCCAGCTCCATCACTTGGTCAGTGGTCTTCAGTAACAGCTATGGCAGACCTCTCTGCAGAAAAGTAGAGCAAAAAACAGAGGGAGTTATTTTCCTCACATTGGTCAACAGTCAAACTAAAACCCTTAAATCTTTTTCTTTTGCGGATTTTTATGACCTCCTTACCTCACCAGTGCTTACAGTAGAGAGTACTGTGTAAAGCATAGTTCCTCTCTAGAAAAAGCACTGTTACTCAGGTGAGGTGTTTTTGTAAGAAAGCCAGTCTTGCAGTCGTATCACGTTACAATGCATCCCAGTCAAAGTGAATGGAAACCCACAGCTCACAAAAAAAAAAAAAAAAAAAAAATCCATTCTGCTACTTGCTCTTCCTCCAGAGGTAAGAAAATAAAGAGTACGAAATAACTCTTCTGGTGACGCACAGTTCAATATGGTTGAAGTGTTATAATGTGTTACTTGAGTCATAACTGACAGGGTGCCAGCCTTACATTTATTAGAGCAAACAGCGATCAGCTTTAAATTTCCGTGCTGTTATGCAACCATGCTATTACTTAAAGGACTACCTGTACTTAAAACAAGAAAGGCTATCTACCTTCCTGTTATAGTGCTGATATAATTGTCTCTACTACAGACACATGTTCATATACACACATGTATATATTTAAAGACACACATACATGGCAGCATTTTAACTGCTCTAAGGAAGTGCTCACTACTTGGCCTTCAAGGATCCTCCCTTGTTTTTACAGAAGTTTGAGACTTGGGGTTGCTGCAGCTAGTGAGGGAAGAAGTGACCACATAGTCCGGCTGACCATGCAATTCAATTCTCTGCCAGTCTCAGTAGTCAGCAGGACTTACACACTAAAATGTAAGAAGGCAACATTCGTATTTTCTGCTGCTAGTTTCTCAAAAGCTGATGCCATTATAACTTGGCTTTCACTTTCATTAATCAGTCATTAGCACAGTCATTGTATTTACCCGGTCTCTATTGGCTTTGTGGGAGGTATCTGCTAATAGCACAGTGTACAGAAAAAATACTTTCAGTGAGGTTGTTTGGAAGACTGTTAGCGAACAAAACTATCAAACTACTACTGAGAGTAAATTGGGCTCCAGCTATCGTTGGGCGACGGGTTACCTTGCAATCTAGAAATGACAGATCCCAGGGTCTCTCTCCGGGATAGCCCAGGAAACGGCTGTGCCCGTCAGAAGGCAAACCAAACCGACGGAGCCTCCTGAAACCCGGGGGGGGTGTCAGCCATGGGGCACCTCCACGCCTTTAGGTGCTGCAGCAATCAGCTTCTTCCTTTCAGAGCCTGAATCAAGTTAGCAGGGCTATTCTAGCTTAGCTTCTCAGAGCGAATCACACGACTAATGATTAATCATTCAAGTATTTATCACTTCAGTACAATTTCTGCATACTATTATTGGGGTTGCACCTTCGCTGGTGTGGCTCAGGCATGACTGGAGCTGACACTTGGGGAGCATCTTTCAGCAAAGAGCTTAAAGAGCTTGAGAGCCTGAATACTGACAACAGGTGAGGTTGCTGCTGGCTTGGATCAAACAGAGGAACAAGCCATGACAGCTGTGAGAGAAAGCAGAAGCGACACAATTTGATATCATCTCCAGGCCGCCCCTTTGGGCCATCTCTGCAGACCCAGGGGTCTTCATCCCCCGTGATCTCAGAAGGGAAGAGGGTTGGTGGCATGGAATTTGGGCGAAGGGCCTGAAGGGGACTGCCCTGAGGCACGTGCCGCCCTGGCAGCGATGTGACACTGCTTGTACAGCCCCCAGAAACGGCCTGCCCGGGAGGCTGCGCTCCATCTTTCCACCCCTCCATGTGTTCCCCCATGCAAGCAGTGCAAGCACTTGTGATGTCTTTTCTCGAGGAATCCAAGGAAGTTTGTGCCTCGCCTTCTCCAGCAGGATAGCAGTAAAGGCACAAAGCGAACTGAAATTAATCAAATGGTGATATCTCTTTGGGTCACAGCATCTCAAGCTCATTTCCGTCCTTTAGTGTTTTCAGTCCAAATGCTGGCAGGGAGAATTTCTTCTAAGGTGGTTGTGTCATGGGACTTTTCCCCTTCTTCAGCTTTTAATGGAGTGTAACTTTCACCTGACTTCTCTTCTGGCAAACCCGCTCTGGGACAGCTAACTCTGGGAAAATTCTGCTATCGTACTGGTATTTCTGGATTTATCTGCAGCCTCTCCATCAGCACAGGTCGTCTCTCCCATTTCATTTTTCTGTGTTTGTCTAGGCAAGTTAACTGCAATCATTTCTCCAGTCCAACTCCTTCCGTAGCCTTTTCCACTGGTTGCTTGTGGTTCAGGCTGGAAAACTTTTGTCTTACCAAATGTGTGTAAGGGTTGGGGGGAAGAACATGCTCTACCCTTTCTCAGCACCCTAAGCCAAGTTGTGAAGCTATCAGATTAACTCAGGATTTTTTTCAGAGACTGTTGCTATTGGTCTCCAACAAGGCCACCATCTACCTTTCCTTCACCTTGCAGTGAACAGAGAAGAAGGGGCTATCACAGAAATGGCAGGTCTAGAGACCAAGCATGTAATAAAGACAAAAGCATCACTCTTTGGCTTATCGTTGAAGGCACAACAGAGTATATCTGGATTCTAGTCCCTTCTACCAGCTTTGGTTTTGTGTTTTAAATAAAATAGCCGTTGGATGACATATAGAAATTGCCCTGGAAACAGGAACAAAGAACTCCATGCTCTCAGCTCAGTGCTATGCTCACTGAGATGCAGTGTCATATGTATGTCTCTCCATCTCAATTCCCCAGTAAGGCTGAAATCTCTTCTGTACAGTTGCATAGGTTTAATTGGTGGAGGAGAGAAGCTAGTAGAGAATGACATGCTCAGATAGGAGATGTTGATCTGAGGGAACCGAATTGGGTTTTCCATTTCTCAAGTAGATGATCTGACCACTAAATTATGAAAGAACGCTACTTCATCCAGTTTTTTAAGAAGTGGAAATAATAACATCGCTTGAGGAGCCCGGTCCTGTGGGTATGTTGTAGGTGTGCTCTGATAATGCTTAATAGATTAGGATCCCCTGGGTAATTGTGCACAGTGAAGCTGAGCAGCTAGATTTCAATCACACTTGTGAGAACTGAAGTGTTCACAGAGGGTGAGTGGCAAATACACGGAGCTCCCATCAATGAGCTTGCAAGTAAAGGCAGTACCTAAATGGGAATCTAAAATTGCAGGTTTGGACCTATACATTTGGCTTTTGAGGGGTTCTGATCCCTAAGTCCTGCCTTACATCTTAGCCCGACTTGTAATAGTGCCTTCTTGTGACTCCTATCATAAGAACAGGAAGTTTTTACCATGCTTACTCTTGGCCAGAGTTTTGTGAAAGTGTGACAGTGGATGACACAGCAAATATGAGACAGCAGTAAGGCGCAGTTCTTACTGTAAGAAACAGGTCAGATGGCCATCCAATAAACAAGACCAATACCCCTCTCATCCAGCCCTAGCATTTGTCCAGGTGTCGTGGTTTAACCCCAGCCAGCAACTAAGCACCACGCAGCCGCTCACTCACTCCCCCCCCATCCAGTGGGATGGGGGAGAAAATCAGGAAAAGAAGTAAAACTCCTGGGTTGAGATAAGAACTGTTTAATAGAACAGAAAAGAAGAAACTAATAATGATAATGATAACACTAATAAAATGACAACAGTAGTAATAAAAGGATTGGAACGTACAAATGATGCGCAGGGCAATTGCTCACCCCCCGCCGACCGACACCCAGCCAGTCCCCGAGCGACGAATCCCTGCCCCCCACTTCCCAGTTCCTATACTAGATGGGACGTCCCATGGTATGGAATACCCCATTGGCCAGTTTGGGTCAGGTGCCCTGGCTGGGCATGAGAAGCTGAAAAATCCTTGACTATAGTCTAAACACTACTGAGCAACAGCTGAAAACATCAGTGTTATCAACATTCTTCACATACTGAACTCAAAACATAGCACTGTACCAGCTACTAGGAAGACAGTTAACACTATCCCAGCTGAAACCAGGACACCAGGAAATTCTTGGTTCCCAAATACAATCTCAGCCTTTTTCTCTACTATCACTTACTGACATCCTCATAAGAGGAAGGGAACATCAAATTCTACTTCTTACCCCCTTCAGAACTGAGTCCTCTCTGTTAGATAATCCAATGCCCTCCTCACTGTGGATCACATTCAGGCAGCTGTTACAAAGCCCATGCTCCCACAGTGCCATTGTGGCCAGAGGGTCACATATTTTTCCCTTCAAAAACTCCCTACATAAGGACAGAGCAGGAACAGAGTTTTCTGGTATGATATAAAGGTCAGGAACTGTCAGCCCTGTGTCTCTACATGGATGCTCTCTTGCATGGACAAGCCAACATGATGCACACACAGAGCAGTGCCATGGTTACTCTCCTACTGCAGGCTACAGCTGGTGTTTGGCATTCGTCAGCTGGAAAGGAGCCAGTTATTTAGTTACCCAGTTATCATCGCGTCTCCACGGGGGATCTCGCAGACCAGTAGTAGAGCCTTCCCTTCTCTCTCGCCCTCCCAGCATGTGATCTGCGGTGCCCCGAGATGCCCCCATCACATAGCCACACGCACGCACATCAGACACATGACTCCCGCGCCCTGGACCGCTGCCACCCATCATTTGACCCAGTTCATGGTATCTCGTACTCAGTCGTGGAAGTAACTGCACAGCCTGTACTCACATTCCTGTGAAGACTGCTTAAGCTTGTGGACAGAATGCATTTCACAAGATATAGCATGTACAATTTCTGCTGTTCAGTGTATGTGTACATATTAAAATAAAGCTGTCTGTAAGTGTTCATGTGTGCTTGTCTGGGGATAACTGTGTGCAGAACCAGGATTTGGTCTTAGGGCAAAAGTAGGAGAAGCACTGTCCTGCAGGCATTTTTAAAAATATAACTCTTAATAAAGTGATGATAGTCCTATTTTTAATTTAGCTTCTGTGTCTGCTCAGTAATGATTTTTCATAACGATTTATTGGACCCAGCTTTTTACTGCACTCTTCCTGCTAACACTTTAGGAAGAGTAAAAAGCCTTGGTCCTAAAATTTAGTGCTTTATAGATGTCTTCTGGAGAGAAATATCAAAAAGTGGCTTGGGTTAGCCAGATTTTTTTGGCTGTCTCATTTCTGCTTGGCTCAAGTCTTACTTATTAGACATTTTCACATTCGTATCCCTGGCAATGGAAAAGCTATACATTCAAAAATCTGGCACATGCACAAAGATGTGCACCGACATTCACGAAACATTTCCTAAGGTTGTAGTTGCTTGAATTTCAGCTCCTTAATTAGCAGGATGCTTTCAAGAAGACATTTTCAGGGTTCTGTTCTATCTGAAAGGCTTCTTCTAAGATTAGACTTACTGTGGGGCCTGACCTGATATCTCCATGGATTTCTAGACCAGTTGTCTTTTACCACTCAGAATTTTTGTCCCAGTTGAAGAACACTCTATTAACCAGGGGACATTTTTGATGCAAAAGTCAGGTATGAAGTAAAGCCAGCACACCCAGGACATGTTGGCTTTACTCCATGTGGTATGCAGTCAGTAGCTTGTGAGTAGTCAGTCTGACACTCTCAGAAGCTCATAGTCTTGGTGCATGTGTATGGATAATCAGCAGGTCTGATGTGTCCCAGAGGCATTGTCCTTGGGGTGCTTGCTCTGCACAGTAGGTGTGCAGAATTTCTTGGAGACAAGTACAGAAGCCTTCTCCCATCCTGCCATCCTTAAAAGGTTTTGTCTAGACAAGAGAACATTTTTGGCATAATTATTCTCTTGCATTTTAATTTTGCATGCAAATAATTAGAACAGTGGTGTTATAATATAATTTCAAGCAGGCCATGCTACTTGTAGAGACCTGAACCAAACTCTTAGAGGCTGTTGGGAAAAGAAAAGAAGCTAAAATACTGACAAGTCAGCATAGTATCTCATAAGAAAAAATGAAAGCTAGCTTAGTTTTAAACACAACACTAACTAATATAGATACTGAGAGCTGATGAAGGAATATGACCCTCTTTCACAACACTGTGCCTTTGGATGGATTGACAGCAACTGGATACACACACACACTCATTTTTGCTTTGGAAATCATTTGTTACCGCTTTTAACAGCAGAAACTTTTCTACATTTAGATAAAGCAATGGAAGGTTCCAAGGAAGTAAAAGGAAAAGGGGTTGTTTTTGCCAGCCTGCCATTCATTTCCCTTTGTATGCCACGTGCGGTACAACTGTGTGTGGTGCCAAATAAAAGGTCCCAAAATGGAGTGAGGCATTAATACAGATTAAAAAGATATACTTTTTCTGGGTTATCAGTTTCTCAGCCTGGTTCACTGTGCAGCTGTACAACGGGAGAGCATACGGATGGGGAGATATGACATGTGAACTCGCTCTGCCACAAAAATAAATGTTCATCTAAATGGGGCCTTAGTCAATTTATCATTCAAGCAAGTAAACTAGCTCATTACATTGGATGTGCTGTACTCGAACTATAAAAAAATCCTTATCTCCATAGTAAATATGCAAACCTGGGAACTCAAACTTGATTTATATTTTACTTGGTCCAAATACATCTGACTTAATCATCCAACCGTACCCTGGGCTGCCTCAAAAGCAGCGTGGCCAGCAGGTCGAGGGCAGTGATTCTCCCCCTCTACTCTGCTCTTGTGAGACCCCACCTGCAGTACTGCGTTCGGTTCTGGGGTCCCCAACATAAGAAGGACATGGACCTGCTCAAGCAGGTCCAGAGCAGGCCATGAAAATGATCAGAGGGCTGGAGCACCTCTCCTATGAGGACAGGCTGAGAGAGTTGGGGTTGTTCAGCCTGGAGAAGAGAAGGCTCCGGGGACACCTTATAGCAGCCTTCCCGTACCTAAAGGGGGCCTACAGGAAAGATGGGGAGGGACTTCTTACCAGGGCCTGTAGTGACAGGACAAGGGGTAATGTCTTTAAACTGAAAGAGGGTAGATTTAGATTAGATGTAAGGAAGAAGTTCTTCACTGTGAGGGTTTTGAGGCAGTGGAACAGGTTGCCCTGAGAGGTTGTGGATGCCCCATCCCTCTAAGTGTTCAAGGCCAGGTTGGATGGGGCTTGGAGCAACCTGGTCTAGCGGAAGGTGTCCCTGCCCATGGCAGGGGGGTTGGAACTAGATGATCTTTAAGGTCCCTTCCAACCCAAACCATTCTGTGACTCTATGATCTAGCTTTGTAGATGTGCTTGAAACAACCACACATGCTCTAAATGACTTTAGGAATGTAGAAATATAGGAATTTTTAGTAAAATTACTGACATCAGGATTATATGAGTAATCAAAATCTTACCACAGTCTACGTATTTTCCTGCTATTCCTATATTCTAGAATGACTCCTCTATAAAGAGAGTCTAATTTGGAATAGAAATTATTTCATTTTAGAATATTTACCCTGCTTTGTAAGTAGAGTAATTATTCTGGAACATGCTTATTTACATTTTGGATTAGTGCCTGCAGAATGGCTCAGAGGAATAATTATTTTGGAAGAGCTATTCTGATCGATTCCTGCATCTGAGGCCCTGCAGACCATATGTGTCACCAAAGGCAGTCCAGAACTCCACAAAGTAGTAACTGAGGCCTTTGACTTAAAAGGCTTCAACACTATTTGATCTAATGTATAGTATTAACTATTTATAGTGAAAAAATACAGTTATCACACTTTTAGGGCACTATTTATAAGCCAGCTAAACACAGTATGCAATCACTAAATGCCTAGTGTAGGAATTTCAGTGCAATAGAGAGGAAATGTATTTGCCTACAAGATGCTGTTAGGGCCTTGATGGTCCCCATGAAAAATGCTTTGTGCCACGGCACACTGGGTATTCACTGCTGAACTATAACACTCGGAAGAGAGATTCAGCTGGCCCTGCTGTGCAGGTACCAGGTTTTTACTGAGGTGGTCAGGAAGCTAACTGAGAAGTCCAGACCAAGTTCTGTTCTTCAGCACAGCACCCACAGGGTGCCAGGCCAAAACCCCATGGTGGGAATGTCCACCAGCCCAGCACCAGTGAGGAGGAAGTTTCTGGGACCAGTAACGCTCCCTGGCAGCGTGTCACTCACTAGTATAGCCACAGCCTTATATCCCTGTCAAGGAACAAGAGCAGTAGGATGATTCCTAGCTTATTTGTGCTCCTGGAAAATGATAAGACTTTGTATACAGTATATCTCTGCTTTGCTATCATGGCTTACATCATTTCTTCCCACAGAAAAAAAACCAAGGTAGCATATGCCAGGAGCAAAAATCTCCCAAGAGATCTTGTTGTGGAGAACTCCTCGTTCCATTGGGATGGAATAAACTCTTGTCCTACCGGCACGGTGGCAGGGTCTCCCCCAAACAGTGTACTTACCAGAAACTCAGGATTTACCCCAGTAGGAAGGAGAAATCAGAACCTATTCATTAGTTGTTCCATAATAGATTTAAAAATACAAACTTGCAAGGTCACTTACATAAAGCCTGAAATACCATATGCTCAACACATTCCAGAACACCAAACACATGAATCACTGCAGTTATATTCATAAAAATACTCTTCTACTCCTCCAGCACATCACACAATGATGTAGTTACAAGACCTTTTTTCCAGGTGGAAGCTGATTTAAGAGGTTCCTGCATGTGCTGCTTATTCCTGCCCCATAGCTATAACTGATCACATCCTCAGTTGTGCTGGTTTAATTCTGTGCAGCTGTGCCAGCCACCATACTGGGTTTAAAAGACCCCCAAACAACAACCAAATGAAAAACCACCAATACTTTTTGCAAGTTGATTTAAATAAAACCCTTGGGTTATTTCGGTGATGTAACTGTTGCTTCAGTGCTGCTGAGGGGCAGTGACCTGCTGCTCCGTAGCAGGAATGAGCAGCCAAAGGTGGGGAAGGTAAGAGCTCCTAAACCAGCTTTGCAATAAGAGTCAACACACTGACCAGGCTGGATTCTGAGGGACTAGTGAGAACAGGGACATAACTGAGCAAGCCACCAGAAAGTGTCCTTCTCAGAAACATTTGCATGGTTTTTAAACAGCAAAGAAAATCAGTAGCTGTACGATAACATGTCTGCGTAACAGAGACAAACCTATAAATGTCCCAGGTTGTAAGTGGGAGAGATGCGTGAGCTGGGCTGGGCCCAGCATGCAGGGGCTCTATAGCTTCTTTAATTATTAGACCTTCTGAAAAGTCTTTTTGAAAGATGTGTAATAATAAAAATAGTAAAGCTGAATGTTATCAAAACACATTTTATTAAGTTTTTTTTAACCTGGACTCTACTGAAATGCAATTTTACCCTAGCCCTTTTTAAAAGCTTTCTGTGTATATTCTGTATATTTCTGTGTATATTCTAACAAACGGTATAAATCCTCATCTGTGTCTGCATTGTTTGCACAAGCACTCAGCCTCAGTAAAGGTGTGGGGTTTTTTTCTCACTTTCACTGGGGTCAGACAAGAAAGCCTCAGTGGAACTGACAGAATTAAGCCATTCTTAAATAAGCACTGGTGAAAGATGAAGCAAAGCCTCCATGCCTTGGTATTTAAAATGAGGTCAGTTGGCAGACAAATTTCCAATGTAACTGACTTACTAATCAATACAGAAGAACTCTCGTTTGTTCCATAAAATGAATTCAATTTGCTTAAGAAAGTTATGGTGTTCTGAATATTGAATGCTAGAAGAGATGCATGTGTGTGGAAGATGGAACGCAACTGTGACCAGTGTGCTTAATAGAAGTTTTTCAAGAAGATATTGCTTCTTCAAGAAGAGTTAATTTATCTGGGAGAAAACCAGGAAAAAATCCGGTATGGTTTTATGTATTTTAGGACTTTTGGTGTGTGGCTGCATATTGTTTTACTAAAGCAGGAATGCAAAAAACCCTCTCCTCTGAAAACTTAAAAGGTACCAGGAGAAAAAGCTAAGACATTCACAAATTAAATTGTTCTTTAACTTGCTTTTCACTGAAAGGCAGTTTTTCCATTCTACTGCTTTTAGAAATCAAACAGCAGGAATTATGGGAATGAATATTTTCTTCTTCCACCATTTGATGGAAAGGCTAGCAGGTTTTCTGTGATATTTGTCTTGAGAACTGTTGTCTCTTCAATAAGAACTTGATCAGAGATACAAGGGCCTTTTTCTTCTGTTATAAGAAACTATTAGTTCACAAAGAGGGCTCACAAGAAGTCCTGTTTCAGTGAACAGAGTGGAAGCAACAAGATGCTATTTCCCCACTGGCAGCATGAAGGGCTCGGGTTTAGTAGTGGGGATGGCGCAGCTGAGGGTGGGTGATGTGATCGGACTCAGCCCTCTGCCCTCCTGCTTCCAAGACCTGGGTCTGCTCCTCCATATGAGAAGGCGAAGGGGGGTCATTCCTGCTGTCTGCAGCTGCTTCATGGAGGGGCACAAAGGAGATGGAGCCAGAGTCTTCCCAGGGAGGCAAGGTGGAAGGAGGAGAGGTGATGGGCACAAGCTGTAGCACTGGCAATTCCCGACTTGATACAAGAAAAATATTTTCACCGTGAGGGTGGTCAGACACTGGAACAGGAGCCCAGGGAGGCTGTGGACGACACATCCATGGGGATATCCAAAGCTTGACTAAGCAAAGCCCTGATCTTGCTTTGAGCAGGTGAGCTGGGAGAGACGACCTCCAGCGAGCTGTCCTGTCCTCTATCCTCTGACTCCGTACAGGGAGCAGATCCATTTGTGAAACAACCCCGGCAGCACTGCTGAGTGGTGCCAGGTAGCTGTCGCTAGCTTTGATTTACCTGAGCGGCTGAGGCAGTTCAGAACCCAACTGGTGAGTGGGCTCGAGTTGAAGGAGCTGACTGGGCATCGGAGCTGAAGTAATCTCTTCAGGTCTCCTCAGTTAAGCCTCCCTCTACCCAGTCCCTTACAGCTCGGAAAGGTCCCACTGATGTCTCTTGTCTTTGTCTCCTTCTCTCTCCAGGACTCTTAACTGCTGAACTGTGGACGTTATGGCTATTACTGACATAGAAAGAAAAATTTATTTTCGGTGATCTTACATACAGACCCACAATGTGAACATATATCCAGCTAACCTGTGCCAAGGAAAGAAAGCTTACTTATCGGTAGGTACTCTACCGTCGCCACTCTCTGTAGCCTCAGAGCTCATTCCTATTTGGTCTTGTGCCTTCTGTTGTTTTCCATTCATACAGCCAAAGCAGCAGTCTGGGCTCTTATTACCCTGACTGCCTCAAAGTCCTCTTCTCGGGCCTCGACAAGAGCCACTAACATCTGTTCACAGTGTTGCTGTAGAGATGGCTTTGATTTATCACTATGACAACGTCATCCTCAGTGCTGCATCCCAATACGGCTTCTGCTTTCTCCGTTGTTGCATCCGTCACTAAGCACTTGTCTCCAAATCCCATCTATAGGGAAATCACGTGCTCCACTGCTGAACTGCAGTTTCCTCCGGGATGGAGCTCCAGCAATGCATAACACTAAACATCAGGTTTAGGAGAGGAAATGAAAAGTTACAGTATATACAGTGTTAAATAAGGATGGATCTACATAGGCTGAGTGTAATAGCCGAATAGGAACTGAAAAGGTTCTGAAAAAGTTTAATTGTATTACTACTTTCTGACATGTTAAATTTTCTCAGTGGATTTTGAGATTTACCCAAATGAGTGGGTGGTTTAAAAGCCTTTTATCAAAACTTTTGTGCTACTTAAATTCAGAAGTATTTTACTTGACTCTTAGAGGAAGCCACTGACAGAGCTGCATGTGGCTGTTGGAGGGACAGAGCACTATGCAGTGGCCTTAGATATAAAACTGTCCTTGAAATACTCTCCACTTACATCCAGCTCTGACTTTAAAAGCTAAATGTTATAGTCCTTTTAGCAAAACAGCTTATAACTGAGACAAAAAGGACAATGGCAGCTTCCAATTCCCTACAATGATACATATGTATGTGCACATTTCTGTGTTTGTTATATACCGATACAGAAACTTGACAAAGCATTAATTTTGTATATAGCACTTCTGAGCCGTGCTTGATATAGTGTTGCATTTGGCTACAATTCAAGACGTAGCTTGATATTTATATGCTATTTTATATTGAAATATGATTGCATGCTTTTAGATTTACAAAACTCTAGTCTTGCCAGGAAATTCTTGCCTGTAAAGCTATTTTAGGACTTTATCGGTTAAAAGGCTTAATAGCTAAATTTTGTCCTCACATTGACTTTAATGGATACTGCGTATGCGTATTCAGAGGCAAGCTTTGGCCTTAACTTTGATTTAATTGTTTAGCATGGTTAGAATTACATACTTAAAAATCCAGGGTGATTAATGAGACTGGTGACAGTTTGTGAACTCCTAACGGTTCTCTGATGCTTGGAAAAAGCTCTAAATTTCTGTCTCTGACACATTATACAAACAATAACTTAAATCCCCATGTGGTTTCTATTTGTCACAAATACAGATGATTTAAAAGTTTTAATGAAAAACTGACTGAAAAGAAAATTTTCACATAGCGTATTTCCTTCTTTCACTTTTTCTTACCAACCAGTTAAGCAACTGAAATACTTCCAGTGTTCAGAATTAAACAATTTTAGTATTGCACAGAAAATGTGAAATATACTTGATTTCCCCCCTCACCCCGAGAAGTTTTTGTAGCTCTTTCGTAAAATTCTGTGGAAAATACTTACTGTTTTCTAGCTGACCCAGAGACTTGAGCCAGAAGAGCAAAGGCACTTGGTCAGTAGCTGCTCCTGGCAGCCATTACAAAGTTAGCAGCCCATTGGAATCCCCCAGGAATCCAAGCTTTAACTTAGGAAAATAAATATGTTTCCAACCCTAACCACTCCAGAAAACACTCAAAATATGAACTGGGAGTAAATCAATGCATTGTTTCTTTACTGACTGTGCAGACAGCCTGAAATAAGGCCTGGAGAGATGGGAGGCAGTACACTACAGTAGACTACTAACTGAAAATCCTTAATATGATCATTCAAGTCTTAGCATCAACCAAATTGCAACTGTTTATCATTTTAGCAGCAGCATTCAACTAATGTGCATGCATTGTGATTCTAAACCAGCTGTCAATCTTCTCCGTGTGAAGACTGCCAGAACCTCCCCCAAACCTGGAAAATATAACACATTGATTTTTGTATCACTCAGAAGTCAAGTCACAGAGGCCTTGTTGCATAAACTGCTAATTAACATGGAACAAAAGGCTAGTCTCTGCCCTAAGGAGCTTGCAGTTTAATTATGACTGGAGTCAGCATGTAAATACCAACAGAAAATAAATGAGCATAAGGGTTCACTTAAGATTTCTCCAGGGAAGCAGGTTTAAGAGATGTCCATCTTCTTTCATCTCAGCTGCTTCTTTCTAGGATCGAAGAAGTGATCCCATTTAAAAAACACCACCACTATTTTTAGTGCCAGGTTGCAGGGGCTGTTAGCTGGGATCATTTCACTTTTCAGGGCTGGAGTGTAAGCTTGTGGGGAGCTGGATCAGCAAACCTGATGGGATGGCAAGCAGCGTCCCATGAGCAGTCGGTGCTTCAGCCTGAGACCTGCTGGTGTGATGGAATTGATGCCTTTGGGATTGCAACGGGTCACCGCTGCCAAAGAGCACAGCAACGCGGCAAGGTCACAGCGATCAGCTCGACAAGCAGCAGTGTCAGTGTGCTGGCTCCGGGGAAGAGTCTCAGCACCAATAACGGTGTGTTTGCAGAGTGAAATAGCAGCAGTAAAGGCATGGAGTACTTGCCTGAAGCATGACAGGTAGTGCAGGTCCGAGTCTTTGACAAAGAGGAGGTGGGAGTCAACATTGCCTTACTACATGAGTAGAGGCCAGATAGGAGGAAAACTGGAAGAGCCTGGAAGATGAAGCCTGGTCAGTTAGATATTGGCTGCATATTAACCATTGTTGGTACAATGTCTTGCAATTGTGAAGTTAAATGGACAAGAGCTGAAATTCCATGTTATTTCATCTCAAAGCCATGAACGTGCAATATTTGTTTGCACACTTCAGTAAGAAAACACACGAAGTCAAGCAGCAGCAGAATTCCCAGTACTTTCCAGCAGAACAGGGCAAATTTCAGCATCCTGGTGTGTGGCAAACTGCGCCTATGGGACAGGATACCTACCTGCAGCACTGTCTTTCCATTATAACATGCCTGACTTAAGGGATAGTTGTTATCACAGTGACATTTTTCTGTAGACTTTATACACACTGTAGCTATTATAAAAGGTAGAAAGAACTCTTCTCTGAGTGTATTATCTGTACACTCCAACTGAGCCTTGCTGAATCCCCCACGTAATTGTTACACTTTGTTCAGCTTATAAAAAAACCTCTGTAGACCACCACGAATTTATGGTACATGGCAGCTTTAAACTTGTTTGTAAAGGTTTAAAGACAGAAGTTGAATTCCCTGGATTAAAATTAGTTTTAAATGCTTTAATGGGGTGAGCTCTCTTATTGAAGACTGATGTGCCTGCAGGCTTTATAAAATGCCGACATTCTGGGATGCAGAGATATTCTCTGAGTCAGGTTGCTAAAGGATATCACACACCAATGGCAATTACCACTCTCCCTTTTGCAGTCACATATGATGCCATAAAATGGGCCCCAGACTTCCTTATTTAATTGCCTGGTTTCTTTTCATCCCAAGCACAGGGCAAGAGAAACGCACTTGCCTCACCCTTGTAAAATAGCACACATTTTCTTACTGTTATGCCTTTGAAATATTGCACGTGACAGCAAAAATTTAGAGAATTTCATGAATGGCAGAGACTTGTAAGCAGCCTTATCCTGGGGATATTTATTGGCACAAAGCTTCGGTGGCATCATGCTTCAATGGTGCTGAAGAGGTGAGACAAGTTTGTGCTGGTGGATGTGAGTGTGAGCAGACTCTTTCCACTTCAGAAGGGTCACTTGTCTCCTAGCCTGGCTACCAAAGGACCATGCAGTTGATGGTCAAACATTTGCATACTTCTCATTAGACTGTTTTGAATGAAGAGAGATGGTAATGCCATTTTGCAGGACTATTTTCATATTGCAGCTTCGATTTGACAGGTGATACAGGTCCTGGACCCCAGTGTGGTCTTGGAAAAATTGCTTCATGGAATGGGCAAATTGCATGTTTATGCCCCAGTTTACCCAGCTGTGTATTAGGAAGAGTAAAAATTATAGAAATCCTGCCATCCTCCCTAAAAATGTTTGGAGAATCACTGGTGAAGGTACTAAGCTAGTGTGAAGTATTTAGTATTATTACACAATTCAAAATTAATATAAGACATTGAAACTTTTCACCAAGTAATGAAAGATGTCAGGATTCCTAGGCAAGCCCAGTGACAAGGACTCTGCCAAGATTGGCTATGTAATGTCTCAACAGCTACCCAGCATAAGGAGAAGCAGGAATGCTATAACAGAGGTGGGGAGCAGAGGAGGAAAGGAGCAATGGTCAGAGAAGGAAAGCAGAAAGGAGAATGGGTGAAGTGAGGCTCTGTTCTGCTGCGTTTTCCTCTGGTACAACCTGTAGTTGAAGTGTGGGGCAATGCAGCTCTACCTCAGGCGGCTGGCATCAGATTGCTGCAAAGCAGTCGGCACTGCACCTCCCTTTCCCCTGGCTGTGACCTCTGTTCAGATGCAGAAAACCTGCAGAGAGAATGTATTCTGCATCTGTTCACCAGTGCCACCAGCAGACAGCCTTCCCTGACATCCCCTGCTGACCTACCAGTCAACCCCCAGTACAGAAGGCCAATGGGACCATCACACACTACCACCTGCCCACTCACTGCCTCCTCTCCACAGCACTGCAGCAGGGCCTGGGAAATGCTGCTTCAAGGAACCACTTATTTTCCCCCTTTTTTTCCCTCCTGATGGAGCACAGAGGTGGTAAGCAGGCGTTTTGCTCTTCCCGCTGTGCCTGAGCTGCCAGCTTCTCCCAAGTCTGCCCTTGCACTGGTCAAGCAGGAAGAAATCTGGGTCCCTCCGACCTCCAGGCAGCAGGATGTCAGTGGCAGTGGCTACAGAAAGAAAGGAAAGACATTTTTGTTAAGACACACATTTTCACACCCCAGAAGATAAAGCTTTGTCTGTTAAAAGTTATGAAATAGTGGTTAATATTTGTCCATAATGAGCTCTGGACTAAAAGATAGATTAAAGAAATCATTCTTTTCACCCATTTGGCTTAGCAACGAAAAAGAAGGGGAAGAGTACACCCACAGTGATAAAGATACAGGCTTTTAAAGTCTGTAATCACTCTGTTTTGCACAGAAAGAGTGAATCAGAAGTTCAATGAGCTACAGAAAAGAATTTCAGGGGAAGCATGAAAATAGTCCTCCTCCGTAGTTCAATAATCTCACTAATGCCTGGAAAAATAAAAGCTCCATATTCTAAGATTGAATATTTCCCTTTATATTCCTTCCTATACAAATTCATATGTCTGTTCCCCATCACATGTTGCCACTAGACTACCAGTTGTTGTTCTTGTGCTAAAGAGGATTCAGAGGCAAAAATGTCAAAAAAAAAAAGGAAAAGACAACCAAAACCTTCAATGATTAGGTCACCATTCCCTCTCTGTTAGCTGCAGGGTCAAGAGGTGAAGAGCAAGCCTTTAAGAGCTGTGACTGCCAGGCTACTAGAGATTCCTGTTCTGAGCTACTCAGAGAGTCCGTCCTTGACCCACACCCATCAGAACAAGCCAGGTTAAAGCTGAAACAGGGTAAAAAGTGCTAGCACAGGTGACTCTGCAGAGGGGACGGTGGTGGGCATTGCCAAGCGTTCCCACCGTGGCATTGCTGCCCTCAGCAGAGAACGTGCGGTGAGTCTCTTGGAGCTGAAATCTGCTGACAGCCTTTAGAGGGAAGGATTCTATTACTGACCCTGCCCCGAGGTGGTACCCAACAACCTCGCACCCCGGGGCCGTGGGAGAGGGATGCACACAACTAATTCCTCTTGGTGATTTTTTCACAAGACAGTAGTTGCACAGAACATAAATGTATATTTTTGGGGAAAGCCCAGCCATGAAAGTATGGGTGCTAATAGTTAATGGAGTTGATGAAAACAGAAATGATACTTCTCAGTCTAATTTTAGTGTGGTAAACTAGGGACAGAGCTCCAGCTAAAATATAAATGCACTGAGAGCGTAATTCTGCATTTCATAGTACTTAAAACAAGAACTGATATCTAGAACAATCTTTTGAGGAACTCATTCTGCAGTTGAAACAGCTGAGGAGCTTCTCTAGGATTTTTTGTTTGTTTATTTACACACCATTTGTCTCGCACTTAATAGCGCATTCAGAGCTTCGCTGTGCTTAGGAACATTCAGATACTCAAGTCGAAGAGGAGCACTTGTAAGGGGGCATGGGTCCTTAATCCTCTGTCTCTATAAGCCAAGCACAGTTTTAATTGTATTGCTACAGAAGGAACGGCCAGAAGATACATTAGGCAAACCTTGTAAGAAATGTAGTATCTTTTATTAAACCAGCCAGTAAAAAACAGACAGCCTTTTGGATAGGCATGCCTTCTTCAGGCCTGAAATCAAATCTTTTTTATTGTCTTCAGTAAATGTTATGTCAGGATTGGATAGGCATGGGAAATTGTTTCTGTCATAGGTGAGCATGAAGGATCGATGGATCCATCGATCAGTCGATGCACTGTTCATCAGTTTACAGAGAGAATCCCCCCAGCAGATGCAGGAGGAGAGGTGGGGTGCCGAGGGGTGTACCTCATCTCCTCCGTGAATGTTTCTCCCAAGAAGACAAGTGCAGTTCCCTTTGTGTGTGCATTTAAACTTCATTACATACCTGGCATCTCTGAGGGTGACTTTTCTTTGCAGTTCAGAGCAAAAATGAAATACTACTAACCCTATGGCGTAAAGCAAGTGTTAACTTATTTAGTATGGCTGGTGACTGATTGAAGCGTAACACGGGCGTCTGTCCTACAGGCTGACGAAGTCTGATTTGATTCCAGCATTTGATTCCCACCTTCCCTACCACAAAGGCCCTATCCCATGAATCTATGCACGGTTTACTTCTATCCAAACTGGTCACCCTCTTCTATGATCAGCTGGACGATTGTACTAGACACAGAGAAGATCTCATATATACACTGAAAAAGTCAGACTCTCCCAGGCTACAACCTCACATCAAAGCCCTTCCATTCCCACAACATGTGCATATGAGACATCCTCCAGATCCAGTGGTCCAATGTGCAGGGGAGCTCCTGTCCCATGGACTAACGTACAGCACCTTGTGCACTGCGACAGAACAGACTTAAGTCCAGCTGGAAGATGGTAAAAGCTACCATCAGGTATAGGTGTGCTTAAAGGTAATGCGTACACTAAGCGTGCTTCCTTCAATATATACTGAAGCAGCAATTAAACATTCCTTTGGTCAGTGGCAGCTGTAGTGCTAAGATAATGCCCAACAAAGCAAGAGCAAAACCAAAGCTATGTGAACTGCTAGGTTTCCCAGGGGCTTGCTTGCAGAAACAGGATCTGGTAGTACTGATTTATTTTGCAGCTGGGTGTGAGACAGTCAGAAAGTGAGTACAATGCCAGGAGGAAAAGAGAAATGCAGGAGTGTGTGTGCCTTCAGGCAGTGCTTTTTTGGGTAAATAATGTTTTTTGGGGAAAGTACTAACCAAAAGGGCATGTCTGAATTCCTGAAACTGGAAACTGCCTCCTCCTTAGTATTACAATGTTCAGGAGAACAGAACTTTGCAAATTTTTTTAGGTATTTTTTTTAGTGTTAAATATTTAAAGACTGTACTGAAGAAATTCTTGATCTACATTTAGCTACTTTGTCTAAGATAAAACTGTTCTGTGAGTTCCAAGTATCAGTACTGGGTGCTTGAACCAACAAGCAAAACAGAGTTTCCATGGCAAATGGAAAAATTTCACAGGCAAATGAGGATGCATTTCTTCAACCTGGTTTGCTTTAGCAAGTTTGCAGGGAGTGTGCAACAGAGGCACCTCGGTTATTCAAGTCCTTGTACAGCACACTGCTGGCATGGCAGCATTTTCCGTCATCAGGTTAAATTTGAGACAGGACCAGGGAGATGAAACTGTAAAGATTTTGCAATTTTTAATTTAGAAATTGTGTAAGTATGTGAACAGCCACATGATGAACAAAGTAACCAGACATGAAAGAGTTTATGTTTACACAATATGTACAGTAATAAAAAGGAGTCATATAAGGAGAGAGAGCTACCTCCCTTCAACCTACTAGAAAACACTGTATCCTGAATTACCTCTCACTGTGCTTTCATGAACACCCTCATGTTTGTCACCAGCACCTTTATCAGAATTACAAGCAGAGCTGAGCCACGTAAAACTGTTGTTGAAAAAAAATGAAGGCATCGGGCATTGCAAACTGTATAGCACCCTGAGAGCAGATGCGTTTTCTGTCAAATCAAAAAATAACACGGCATGTGCGCATGGGTGGAAATGTAGGCATCGCTGGAGGAAGAACTTGGAAGTTTCCACGTGAACTTTACCTCCTTCCTTTCCAGGACCGCAGCTGCCCGCAGGGCTGCAGGGCCCAAGGACAAGGCAGAGCCCCACATCTGGGGCTGCACGGCGGGGCTGAGCCAGCTGTGCTCCTCTAATGGCGTCACTAGGGATTAGTCCGCAGCAAGGCGGCTGGTTGTACTTTACCTGATCAGGCGATTAACCTTTGCTTCTGAGGAAGGACTGGCTCTCCTGAGGAAAGGCACTTGGGTGGACTTGTGGGGACCAAGAGACTCCTCAGCATTTGTTTCTGTAGGTAAGGTGCCCAGCTTTGAAAAGCACGTGCTATTTTAACCAACGAGAGGATGAAGGAATGGCTTGGAAGCTCCATGTTTGTGAAAGCAGAGAACTTTATACACAGAAATACGGTCTTGTATAATCAATATCGCTGTGACCAGACCCTTATGAAGAGACATGAAAAGAACTTGGGAAATTATCATCTATCCCTACACTTTTGGTTCAGAAACCCTTCAAACACAGACTGATTTGCCCAATGTTAACATGCAGCTGCACTCTGTGGAGTTGCTGCTGCCCTCTCCCTTGTCCTCCGGACCTTTTCCTCTCCTTTTAGATTCCCCCAGCTCAGTGGAAGATCATCAGCCTACATTTGGGTAATGAACACTAAAGAGAAGTCATGAGAATGGAGTATATAAACAAAGGAGATGTTAAAAGAAATTGAAAAAGTATGTTAAAAAGACAAAGGTTAAAATAGCATTTTAAATAGCTAAAAAAAAATAATTAAAAATCAAAACCTTTTGATAAAAACTCTTATTCCCTGCTTGATGGTGAGCAGTTTCTTATTCAGTGAGACCAGTCAGACTCCTCACAGATTATGAGATTTCTATAAGTTTATTGTAACTCGAGCAATAGGAACAAGCAAATGCTTCAGTCTTATTAAGAGTGGTGATGACAATATAAACTTTATTCCTGTAATTTATTTCAAAAGCATTTTCAAGGAGATTCAATACCATTTATTTAACCTCAGAAGAACAACTTGAAAGATTACAGCTGAGTGACAGGACAACTCTTGGGCAGTTTTTACTCCAAAGGCTGCAATGTCAATGTGGAACTTACTTGAAGTTCCAGAATTAGTCTGGTTTCATGCAGTCTAATTGAGATCAGAACCAGGTCAGAGGATTTCTTCATGTTCCCTCAACTGGCTGTTTAATAAACATGAGCATATTCCCTTTTTCTCTCACTGACAATATCGTGGACTAACCTGGAATTTATAACAGTTTTCTTCAGCATTAAAACTGACCAGTAACATTGCTAGCATTTTTTCAAAAAGCACAAAAAAAAAAAAGCTTCTCATAGGAAGTAGTTTAATACCAGTGTGTAAAAAGCTTCTCCTCAAAAGGTATTATGGTTGTAGATATATATATAATTTAATGAGTTCCTATACAGATGTATTTGAGCTGCTGTTTTATCAGAAAACATCACCTCTGATGACAGGTGTCTCTTTAAATTTGGCCCCATTTCAGTTACTTCTAACTAAAAATGAGGGGATTTGACATTACTCAACCACAGCATTTGTAATTTAATCATAAAAAAATCTCTGTATCTTGTTGCACAGGGCTGGTATTCAAATCTCAGTCTCAGGTCATCGTTCTCTTTGAAATACCCTTCTTAGACAAAGCAGCCCATGCTGATCCTACCAGACTTTTGGGGAAGGCATCAGCCAGATTTGTCCAAGCTCAGTAGAGGGCAAAAAGCTGCCAAGATCATGCAAGTCTTAATAACTGTGCATTGTCTGAAGTACTGGGCGGAGCAAAATACTGGTTTTGTACAGGTTTTCATGTCTCCCAGTTCCAGGTCTTAGAATCAAACAGGTACAATTCTCTAACCTTACTGTCTCTGTGGCACGGCAATTACCATTTAACAACACAGCACTGATCCACAGACTGGTTTGTCACCCTGAGTCTGACAGCAAATGTTTCAGAAAAAGGTGAAAGAAAACCCAGATTGAACAGGTGCAGAATGATCTAGCCAAGGGGGGAATATCTACCTAACCTTCACTAACTGGTAGTTCTCTTATGCTGTAACACACCACAGGTATATCCTGTACATTTCTTATCCTATCTAATGAACTATGAGTGTTCTTATTATCTGTATAAAAGTCTAATCTTTTTTTAAATCCTGCTAAGCCCTTTGCCTCAATTATCCTCTAGCAGTCAGTCCTAATAGATAATTACACGTTGCATAAAGAGCATTTTCTTTAAACCATGTTTAAACGTGTTGTTTCCCAATTTCACAGACCATCCCCTTTCTCTCGTATTATGAGAGCCATAAAAGGAATCTCCCAATTTATATTCTCTCTCTGTTTGAATTGCCAATGTTTTATCTCTGTCTCTTAGTCCCTCTTACTTGTCTCCTTCCTAGCATGAACTATCTCACGCTCTCACGATGCAGAGGTTTCTGCATAATCCTCGTGATTTTAGCCCATTGCCACAAAACTTCAATTCAGGCTTTGTTTTGTTTTGCTTTGTTGTTCTTAGATGTGACTACCATCATTTGGCATACTCTCAGTTTACGTAACTATATTCTTCTCCATCTTCTTGTCTATTTTAGCACTGTTTGATTTCTATTACTGACATTACATTACAAGCAGAGATTTTCACTATGGTTCAGATGGTGAAAAAAAGTTTTTCCTGCATGCTGACAGAAATCCCTAGAAGCTTTGTTTAATCCAAAATAGATAACATTATTTGTCATACGTAGCTAAAATTATAAAAATTTTGTGACAGGCTTTAATGAAAGCACTTTGGATCTCAGGATGGCATGCTTTTCTTTTAAGTATGGTTTGGAATTTTTCAACAAAACATTTTTATTTTGGAATTCAAGTTTTATTTCAAATGTTCTGCCTTTCTGGAGAAACATTCAGTGGCAACCTTTCTATGTGTGTTAAGATCACACAAAAATGTGACAAAAATAAGAGTGAGAGAGAGAGAGAGAGAACGAGGGAGGGAGGAAGATTGCCAGTGCTGCGGACTCAGGGCTCTTCCCCAGGGTGGAGAGTGCCGAGGTTCAAGACTCGACTCTAAGTGCTGAAGTCCACTGGTGTGTGCTTGGATCTCCTGTCTACCAGGAGCTCCCCGCATTTCAAGTCGAAAGGATCCAAACTGCTCAAACGTCAATTTTTCATACAAAATGCAATTCTTGGGTTTTGTCAGTCCCATCCCTTGCAATCTGCTATTGTGCTGAGACCTTCACAAACAGACATCTTCTTTGCAAAGGCAGTGCTTATTTGCCCCTGTTATGTTACATTCATCACAGCATTTTATAACTTTAATTTTGGTTACTGCTCCAATTAATTTACTAGTTACTGAAGAACTGGTTTCTCTGGTTTTGATCTCATGCACATCCTTTATGATATTTTTGAAAGACGGATGCAGCATTTACTGCCACCATGCTCTTTGGTACAGAAACTGATTTTAGTAAGTTCCTTCAGGTTTCTACCCTTCTTTTCTCATATACCTCAGAACTGCTACCCCAAATCTAGTCACAGAATTGTGTTAAACTTTATGAATGTTAACTATTATTTGTAAAAAGCAGACAAACTTCTCCCAGCTACCTTCTTGCATTTCTATTAGAGACACATTTCGGTGGACGTTTTAATTTTTACATGCTTCAGGGACCAAAGTGACAAACGATTTTTTGATCGGTTTTGCTTTTTAGCTGGCTTAATCAGAACTAAGGGAAGACGGGCAAGGTGTGTGAGTCCTTAGCCATGCAGTTAGAGGGGTCTACATGGAGAAAGAGGCTGCGGTAGAGCTGGCAGCAGGGCTGACGTGATTCAGCGAGTCTCTGGTGCCAAGACAGGGCTCGGCAGCAGGGAGGGCAGGAGTCTGGCGCGGACATATGGGGCTTTTCAGGTAGGAAGTGCCCTGAGAGGAAAGGGTGGGACGAGGGCAAGCAGCTGCTGAGAGTCAAGGAATTACAGATCAACGAGCAGGTATGGCTCACGCCACGGGTTGTCTGGAGGTGGTCAGGTGCTGATGAAGGTGGGTCTACTCTAACTTTAATTTGCTTTTGCCAACAGCCATGTAAACAGTATGTGTAATCGTAACACAAAGCAACTTGATGAGGGAGTTTTACTGCTGTGAAAACCTGAGGTGCCCCACGCCTTTTCAGACACCCAGGCAATACTTTACAAATACATCTAGTGTAAGGACTGGGTAGACTCACAAAGCCCCCGACCACCCCCAGGTTACACTCTTAGGAATACTGAAGAAATTTCCCCAACATTTGTTGAAGCTTTACCTGATAAAGCATGAGGACAGAGGCTGGTGTTTATGACCCTACAAGGTGTATGGCCACTGTCTTTTGCCGTGAGGCTCCCATGAGCCTGGGCTCAGCAGGTTTCACCTGCACTTGGTGCAAGTTTGGCACTGCATCGTTCGGGATTTTAACACTTGTGTAATGGTATCTGGTACGTTGCTACTGTTCAGCTCTGATGTGTCAGGACAGTTCTGTGTGGAAAGAGGCTTTGAGGAAAACTGTTTAGGTGAGGAATGCTGTGTCCCCTCCACATCATGTCGGGCTTTTGCCCCACAGCACGGTTCTCTAGCTCTCAGTAAACCTCTGTCCTCCACCACCTCAGATTTTGGCAAAGTGTGTCTGTTGTCACAATAGTGGTGGCTGTTCTCTCATCTCTACAAACACACATACACAGACACACAAGCTAAAGCTGAATTTTGTCTTTCTAGAAAGGAGCTAATGATGACTTCATCTTCACCGATGCTCAGCTTGCTGACCTTACCCTTGAAGGTGGGAGTACGAAAATGAAGGCAGTGGAAGATGATCTTCTGGATGTTGTGCATATTATATGCAGCACAAAACCTGGCTACGTGGACTTCAGAAGCCTAATCAGCCAAGTTTTGGAGCTGCAACCCATAACGTAATTTGATAGAAACACACCGTCCTCAAGCTTCTAACCTTTTCAGGTGCAACCATACCGAATCCCCCTGTGAACAGTAACCGGTATGTTGCCAGTGAACTCAAATTCCAGATGCTAACCACTTCTACACCAGCTGGGTGTACTCTGTTTCTACATCTGCAGGGCTAGTGGGCCTCCGCAGATGCAGACCTTCTGTCTGTGCTTTCCTTGGTTTTCCAGGCTCAGGAATGGATGTGGCTGAGTTTGCCAGAGCAGAATCTGCTGTTCTCCTTGTCCCAATTCCTTATGCACAGACCTTTCATTCCAGGGGTGTACAAATCTCAGCTTTAATCCCTGATTAAACCTAGCAAAGTGACAGAGAAGAAAGAAATCTAAACTTAACTGGAATTTGCTGACTACTAAAAATTTTCATATATATATATATATATATATATACACAAAATCTTAACATTCTAAAAATTCTTTTGATATAAAGCACCAAAGAATTACTGAAATTCTCTTAGTCTGGCTTCTGCTCTTTCTCAAAGTCAGGACCTCAGAGCTTGAGGATGAGTCCTTTCTGTCCACTCTCTGCAGCCGCTTCTGGAAGCTGTGATATTACTCTATTTGCTCAGGTATTTTCTGTGCACAGTCAGGGACCACAGGCTCTGGCCAGCAATGAGAACTAGTTTGCTACAGTTTTAAGCAAGGAAAATATAACAGGTGCAACCAAGTTTTTGAGAGCAAAAGCTGGGGAATGCTGTGACATCACCAAATAAAAGCATCCCATTTGTCTTGTTGAAATGATCAAGTGAAAAAAAAAGCCAAAACCTTAGAACAAATGAAACTTCTTGCTTATTTCCAGGTAAGGTAATTAAAAACAACAATGAGGTAATGGAAAAGAAAGGACAGATGTGGGCATTGATTACAAAAATGGCACAGGAAAAAAATCTATCGTTACTTTTTCAGACATCCAAGATGTGGGAATCTGAGGTTCAATTTCCTCCTCCATCTGAAAATATTTGAATCCTTTCTTCTCACTAGAGAGAAAATGCTTAAATACCCATTGTTATACAGAGACTAACCCCTGGGTGTTTTAGAAGGAGTTTATGCATGGTTTCAAACACCAATTTCAGTGCATGTTTCAGGATCCCATATAGATAGGAAAGCTTCAGCTAGAAAGACCGAGAACACATAACTTGTTTCAGAGCATTCAAACACACTGCTTGTGGAGAAAAGAGCAACACCAGGCCTTCTGAGTTGTTAGCAAAAGCTCTTACTCCTGGAGAGACATGAAAAATAAACAAATGTAATTTCCTTTCCTTTTTGCAAATAAATAATTAATTACAAAAATCAGAACTCTCTTTTTGTGCTCAGCTATAGTGTCCTAATGCCCCCCCCCCCCCTTTTTTTTTATTTTAACTGTCTCTCTCTACTTGTTTGAATTAGGGAGGTTTTTTCCATATGAAAATTTTCCATAAGTTGTTCAGAAATGAAGACAAAAATGAGCTCTTATGCCAAGCTGGATGTTGGTTAGTTGTGCAACTGTTTCCTTAAATACAGGTCATTTCTGGGAACACCAGACTTCTACCATTTCAAACCAGCTATATGGTTTCTCTTGGAATAAAGCAAAGTCTTCTGTCGTAAGTATTATCATTCACATGTAAACAGGCATGATACTTTTGTAAAAGAAAAGCAATACGTATCTTTGTCACTTCATAAAGGACCCTATAAACAGCAATGATAATATCAGGGCTGCCAGAAAGTCCCAAGCAAGTGAAATGTCACTGTTTATGGGTTCTGGGCAGTGATTACCAGGGTGTATATTCTCAGGCATGTCTGCTAGTTGTTGCTTGAAGCCTGGGCACTTTTACTCATTCATTGACTAAACACAGCGTGAGTCATTAACCTTTATATTTACACACACACATACATACACACACACACATACGTACACACACGCACATACTGCGACCAGCTGGGCTTCTAAAAACTTTTAAACTATAAACATTAATAATTAATTCTCTCTGGAAGCTACCCACGATATTTCCTTCTAAGTCTTTCATAACATCTCCTAAATACCTCCTCCTCCCCTTTCTCATCAATGGGAATTGTTCTGCAGGCACACCCACCCGCCAGCACACACGCACGCTCGCACACACATACGCAAACGCACGCAGAGTAAACTGAAAACGGCAAATATGCCTTTCAAGAAGGCTGTCATGGAAATAAATTTCCAGGGCACCAAGCAAGTCATTGTATACTAAAAACCAAAGGGTTGCACTTCTACGTTGGCTGCGATGTCCCAGCTCTCTTTTCTCACTCAGACAAACAAACACACACAAAAAGTAAGTCAGAGAAGAAAGTGAAATAACTTGTGAAATATTTGTCAACTCAACTCTTTCATTAGAGAAAATAATTAAAATAATTATTTTAAAAAGTGGAAATACTTGTCTTGGGGAAAAAAATAAATGAACAGGCACCTGACCAGCTCTGATAAATGTCAGCTGAGGGCTTAGATCAAACATTAAACCTTCAAGTGTCTTGTTTCGCCTAAGGTGGTAATGCATATTCAGCACAGATTAGGAACCACAGATTTAAAGGTATTTGGATGCTTAACTCTCATGTTGTCAGGGACTCATATACTTTTAAAATTGTCTTCAATTGAAATTAAAAGTCTATAAAATAACTTAAAAATGCCGTATCTCATCCCGAAGAGTGTGTCCCTGCTAATTTTAGCATAATTTCATAAATGACTCCAGAGTAATTGGTCTTCCTGCCATATAGCCTATCTGTATGATCAAGAGTCATGAAGTACACACCACGTACACAGGAGATCCAAGGAGAAGAGGAACACAAGGGCTGCTCCCAGGAGGAAGGAGCTTGTTTTGACCAAGGGTCTCATCGCTTCACGCCGGGATGTGAAAGGGACGGGACAGGGCAGTGCGGGCGTCTGCAGCTCCCTCCGCACTCCAAGGGCTGCATTGCCCTCCGGCCTCAGCTCCTGCGGAATCTCAAGCATTTAGCATTGTCCCGACACGGGTGTCTTCTCCAAACTGCTTATGAGCCATGTGCAGTTGGCCACCTGTGTTCGGAAGGTGAGAGAAGCGGGGGGCCGAAAGAGAGGGAAGGTAAGTCTCCTCAAGCAGGCAGCTCATCCTAACTGCCTCCATTCAGTGTCCAGAGAGACTGGCCTTACGAGGCTGTGGTTAGCCTCCATGAATAATTCCCTCTATTTTATTAGCTTGAATTCCTCATTCTTTTTTAACTGGTAAATGTTTTAAAAGGAAGAAGACCACAGCTGCAGAGATGAACGCTACACTGTGTTTTAGCCTTTGTAACTGATGATGTAGGTTTATACTTGAGCATTAATAATTGCTGTTGTTTACTGTTTCTTTGCAAAATAGAGAAGACAACCCTTTCCTGTCTCACAGGAGCGCAGTGGCACCTAATGAATTCCTGTGTTGTATTTTCAGCTGCAGGTTAAAATGCTGTGTATAATGGACAAACATTTTTCTGGAATTGTGAATGTTCTTATGGACCATTGTTCAAAGAGCACCCTAGGGTTGCTGTGGTGAATGAACAGACGCAGAAGGCGTAGATGTAGATGGAAGGAAACGGTCAGCTTTTCTTCTGCTAAAAGCAATGCTTCTTTTCTTCTTCTCTTTTACACATTCAGAGGTTATTGCGTGTATCTTTCTTTAATGGGTCACAATGGATAGAAACACTGTTGTAGATTCCAGTTTCTCCTCCCGAGCTGTATTTTCTCTAGTTACCATTCTCACAGTTAGCTGATAGATGGAAGGAAATACAGTTTCTTCTTACCCTGTCTAACATCTAGTCTGTGCATCACCATGGATTCACACCATACACCCACTCTGTTTTTCACTTTTTATGTTAGGTAACTAGTTAACTCTACTCTAAGCATTAGCTTAAGGGATCAGAGGGAACAGTGCTTATTTCTAAATAGGATTGAGGAATTTGACAGCCTTTAAGAACATCTGTAGCTGTGCTTTTGTCCCCTTCCCGACACACAAATTTGTGCTGCCTGTGATTGCCTGGAGGGACAGGAAAGCCTCCATGGCACACACCCAGTTCACATCTGGTCGGATAAGTTTCACTGCTTTCACTGTGTTGGCCACGGCAAGAGACATGAAGACTGATAGGCAATTTCTGTAATTGCATGTTTCTGTGGAACTATTAGCCAGCGAGTAGGGTTCCTGCTGTTACAAATATAACAGGGGGAAGAAGTGTGCTGTCAAAATGAATTAAACACAACTCTGGTTTAATTAGCAAAGTGGGACTGCACTGCAACTATCCAAGTCTTTTTACTGAATATGCACTTTAAGTTGCACTATCTAAAATAGGAAAAGGCCCCTTCACTTGTGCAAATGAACATACAGGTCCCAGCTGAAAAGAGCAGAAGCACGCTATCTCTGCCAGACTGCTCAGAGACTGTATTTTACTTGTCCTCACCTCCAGCCCACAAGAAGAGCAACAAAGATGCCTTGAGCGGGGATCTTACTGCCATTGGCTATGCTTAGTCCCAACACCTTGACCGCGGGAGCACAGAGCCTCTCCAGGGAGTCCCTTTGGTAGTGAGCCCCTCAGGGAGGGCACAGGCATTAGTGGCTGTTGGGAAAAAGTCTAGTCCTGGCATGGAAAAACTGGTTATGTATGTACCTGTGCAGACCTACCTTTGCCTACGGCCTGCCACAGCTGTTCCTTGGAAGAAAGACTCTGCCCATCACTGCCTTCTGTTTCTTACTTTACCTTGTGCCTAACCAGAGCTTTGGATTTTGTTCTTCATTAGGAATAAAGTAGTATCAAAGACAGAGTGCACACATCAAATGTTTATACAGGATCTTCCCTAAGACTTGAATTGACTGTATGGGAGTTATGGCAGGGGATAAGTTCTCTTCTAATAACTTATTCTGATATGCTCTGATTTTATAACATGGACAGTGTTTTGTACTGCACTCTAGCAGGCAGTATGTAATTCAAGGATAGTAAGCATGCATTTTTCTCCCCTTTTCAATCCATCAGCCTGCATTGCTATCATTATTCAAAAAGCTGAATAGTAAAATGTGCAAGATATATAAAGGCAGAAAAAATGAGAGTATTCATTGATGGGATGATAGGGAGCTCCAGCTGACAAGGAAAAGGGTCTGATTAAATGAAACTTCGGTCATGTGAGCAATTCAGATTAAAATAAAATCAGCCCTTCCTTCTTTAGTTCACTACTTCATGGAGAGCAATTAAGGAGGCACAGTGTGCAAACATTCCTGAGTATCATCCATCACCTGGCTAATCTGCCTGCCAACCTGCCCAGCCATACCTTTCCACTAGCTGTTTCCTCTTTCTCTTCCTACCTGCCCTCTCTGCCCTAATTAGATCCCTTGTTTAGGGGAGTGGAAAGGGTGGAAGGAAGGAAAGCAGAAAAAATTTAATAAGAGAAGAAAATAAAGGAATAGTTTCCTTAGCAGAGTGCAGATGTGTTAATTTACAGGTATGGTTGATGATGACTTTTCACAGCTGTCATTTTTTATCACCATCATCCCATGGTGATGATTAGGTTAACCCTAATGTTTCCGTTTGAAGCAATGTCTTCCTGATTTTCTATTTTAGAACATCCTGATCCATTTTAGGACTCATTTTTCAGATATACACAAGGGCAGGAAATTTTTTAATCACTAATGGATCAGGAAAGAATACCATCAGCAGCATTAGAAACCAACTCTGTGGGTATTGGATGCAACTTTTCCTGAACTATCTGATATTGGCTGCTGCCTGGAAATGAATGATTCATTTTAGTCTGACAGCTTTTTAAATCTTTCTGATTTCCCTGTGGCATAGTATCTTCACGATTTGTTTTCCTCACCTTACCCCCAACCAGGTTATCTGAGACAATAAGTAGGAAATGGTTAATCTTCAACTACAAATTCAAAAATACTCTCGCACCTGAAGCATGTTGGGTATGGTTAGGGGTCTGAAAGGAACCGGAGGAGGCTCAGATGCACAAATGGTTATATCGCTTTACTCCCACACCTCAGAGAAGCATCTAGTTATGTAGAATATCCCTTTATAGACATGCTCACCTCCATTCCACAGACATCTGATAACACCCTACATTTTAGCATAGGAAATAACACAAGTGAGTGTTACAAACAATAGGAGAAAGAGAAGGATGACAAGCATAACATTTCTAAGCACATGACTTAATGTAGATAAACTGTAGGAATCCAAAACAAGTGAAGCTTAATTTCTTATTGACTAATTAATAACAGGAATCCCCACTGCCATTATAAGACAGTGGCTTCCCGCAGGGTTGTGGTAGAAGGTCCTAAGAAAAGGGCTCAGGGAGGAGCAGGTAGCTTCATGAGCTATACTGGGAATGTGTTCCTTACGCTGTTCAAAGTGGGAGAAGAAAACCAAGGACACCAAAGATGACCCTTACCAGCACAGCAGGGCACTGACAACACAGAGTTTTCAAAATTGGATTTGCTTTGATTTCTCTCTCCTATGGCTCTGCCAATCAACCAGGACTGCCTGCATGCCAGAGATTACTTCCCTGTGTTCCAGGTGGAGTCCCTGAGACTCGTTTGCCGCAGTGCAGTTGTGGCTGAACTGCGCTGGCAGCCTCCTGCAAGGCCCACGGCTATCAAGGGACTCTTCACCCCATGTCCTACTATTAATAGGGCAAAGAGGAGGCAGTATGCAGTATTATTTCTCATCTGCCCTTCTGAACTCTGAACTGGCATTTACTCTTCCTTGTTTTGCAGAACATCACTCAGGCCTGGTTAATGCCTTCTTACTTTATCCAAATATCTGGCTATCTGGTTTCCTGTCACCCTTTTGTTAGCCCAAAGATTCTTCTAGCCTGTATAGAAATGGGACTTGATGATTGATTTAGGATTAAGCAGGTCTGATTGTAAATACCTTTTGTCAGGTGTTTCAGGAGGTTTTTGGTGCCTGATAGTCTGCAAAATCTCAGCAATGATTCATCTTGAAATGTTGGAGTATCTTGTTTCCAAAGAAATGCATCAAAAGAGCAAAACAAAACAAAAATCTCATATTGATTATAATCACACAATAAGTGTAAAAAGACATATAAAACTTGAATAGTTGTGCTTAACAGTTAAAGTAGATAAAACTCTTAATTTATGCTCCTGCTAATCCCTCCGGTTGTGAGGAACAAAGTTAGATGTGATCACACAGCTGAACCTCAGGCAAATGCCTTCTGATGATTCATTGATACTTATCCAACTGGAAGATACAAAGTTGAGGAAATGCTAGACACCAATTTAGAAAGCTTTCATTTCATTTTTTTAATAATTATAATTCTATGTTAAAGCTTTGCTTTTAAAATATGTGTTATTATGTGCAAAAGTCTTGTACATTATCTCCTAAAGAGAGGAAACAGAATTGATTTAAACCACAGCCCTTTTTTACACTTTGGTGGAATAAAAAAAATCCAGTCCATTTTTTTCCACTTTGTTCAATTCCAAAAGTATCATTTAAGAAGAGAAATTAAAAAGCACATAGATCCAATGGGATAAGTTTACTGTCCCAAATTACTTGGATTACTTCTGTTCAATCTTTTCAACACTATAGTACTTCTGGGAGGCATCTTCTTGGATCATGTACTGCCAAATTAAAAAAAAAAGGCCCTCTACATATAACGAAGAAGTAGGTTTGCCTTCAACCTTGGCCTTTTTGGACACAGTAGGAGGCATCCAGCTGCAGGGCAACATAGTGGGTTCAGGGGAGGCAGCCTACAAGTCATGTCCATATTACTGACCTATAGATGCTTCCAAGTTGCCAGATCCAGATACCAACCTTTGTATTGGGGTGGGTCAGATGCAAAAAAGCATCCCTATACCCAAATTCCTCAGAAGAGAAAGTGGGCATGGAAACTAGAGCAGGGATCCTGTAGGTATTGCACCAATCTACAGTGTCACATCTCAGCTACAAGGCAAAGGCACCAATGTGAAAATCTTAGTTTGTTTCCCCCCACCCTCTGAAGGCTGAGAAGACAGTGTGAGCTAATGTCTACATCTACATGGACACTGTGGCTTGAAACAGTCATACAGTTTGAAGAGAATTCCCCATTTGCCTCTCTTCCAGCATCGTGGTTCAGGCGGCAGAGTGATTTTGGTGTGCATGTTTCCTCCCTTGGAGAAAACTAAAATGAAATTGCCACTTCAGAAATGCTCCAATGCTCCATGGAGACAAGGGGTTTTGAGCCAGGGCGTGGGCCACATTGCCAGAAGGTTTTTGTGTATCTATGCTGTGAGGAGTCTCTTGACTCTTCCACAGATCCTACAACACCATAAAGCATCTCTCCTGACATGCAAAGGAACAAGTGCCACCTCTGCCTTTCTATTTATCAACTGCTATGCCTCAGCTGGTTTTGCAACTGACCCTTCATCTTCTACAGAAGCCTCTCCGGGTTTGTTACCTTTCGCCTTGGTTACCAGCCCAACCTTGTCACTGTTTCCTTTTCCAACTTGCAATCTTTGTCTTGTTGTCAAATTATCAGACACCTGCCCATTCTCCTAGAAGATTCACAGAGACTTGAGGAAATGTAAAACTGTGAGATGAACAAGCTGAAAACTACTTGGGCAGTTGAATAACACAGTGGCAGTATCAGCAGGTTGCTAGCAATGTTGCATGAAGAAGAGAAAGGCAGTTTTTCTGAGGAAAATAATCACACTGTGGGGACAGGAGAAGATCTGTGTCCATTACAGACAGCTTTAAAAGTTCTGTGGTTGGGAGTCCACCACAAAGGTGGCTGTTTGTTTGAACCTCTATAGCCCGGGGTCACAGTGCCACCAGGCCAGTATTGACTGAGAGACTCTACTCCTAAACCCTGCAGAAGGCATGTGAGGGCATTCTGAGAGTCTCTTTCTTTGGCTACTCCCACCATGACCTGCAACACTTACCCTCTGTCCAGGTTAATTCGAGCATGGGTAAGGGTACAGTTTCATACTTGTCTCTAGGCTGGGAGGAGAAGGAGTGAACCTCTAGTAGCTGTATTACAGCTGTGTCTTTAGAGCTGTGGTTTAGCATATTGCTGGTCTGACCACTTTTGCAAACTATTCTCCAAGGGTTATAAGCTGCCAGAGAATTTTTCCATCCAGGAACTGTCCACATCTGAAACCATTCATCCAATCCCACCCAGCAGGACCATCTAGCTCAGTCCAGGCATCCAGGCAAGCTGGAAATGCAGCACACCATGGTGGTTCATCCCTCTTAGCCTTCTGCAGACTGATGCTCTTGCATGGTCCCTTCCCCTTCCTGTATGCACTGGATTATCACCTGAAGATGTAGTGATGGCACCATGCACAATAATGTTATTGCTCCCATTCCCGCCCTCAGTCATGAGACTGAAAAATAGATGCTGAAAGGTGTCCCTGTATTTACAACACAAGGATGCTACTGAATTAGCAGCTGGCTACCACTCCTCTCCATCTTTCTTCCACATTCTCACACCAAAAAAGAAGTTGCATGGTTCTGCAGCAGAACCATGGTTCTGGGACTCCAGCTTTAAGTCCCTCTTGCAAGGAACACGGGCAACTTGGGAGGCTGGAAGGGCTCAGTCTCTCTGTGAATCAAGCATTTGAGGCAAAAGCCTAGGCACAGAAGAGATGGGAGATTTTTTCCTGAAATTTGAAAAGAAGGAAGGGGGAGTAAGAGGGAGTTTTGTCTGACAGGGGAGGACAATCTTCCTGCTGAGGGGTCCCTTCCTACCGTTCAGGGCCAGCCAGCTCTACTAGTCCAACACTTACCGATTGTGCCATCCCCCAAGCAGCTTCAGCTAACAGAGCCTTCAACAAGCTTCCCTCCTACCACTGTGCCTGCTGCCAGCTCCCTGCAGTGCCACATGCAAGCAAACCACCCTCAAGTCCCCCTTCTCCTGTCAGATCTTTGCTGAGCAGCAAAAAACACACCCACCCACGGCCCCTTTCACCTGAGCTGCGTGTATATTCTGGCTGCTACATCCCCCAGAGCAGCTACTCCAGGAAAGACCTGTGAGGGCAGGAGACTCACCTCATCCGAGGGTGGGGGTGGTTTCCTGAGAGTTACTGAGTCAAATCACATACTGATATGCAGAAAAAGTCATAGGAGGCAGAAAGAGCTAGCAAAGACTTAGCTAGCGTAACCATGTTTGCTGAAAAGGGATAGTGTATTGAGCACTACCAGTGAGCAGCTGAAGCCCCCCTAGGGCTATAGAAATCTCCTGTAGCCTCTCCTGGAGGAAGACTAAGCAGACCTAAAAGACATTTCAGGATTATTTTTTTTTTTTAACTTTCTGATTTCCATTATGAAGTTTCATTTCTGGAAAAGATGGGGACATTTAAACATCTTGTCTTAGACGCTCTCCATCAATGAAGGAACAGATAGCATCCCGAGCATGCATGGCATCCTGGGTGTTTTGTGTGCAGAGTGCAACAGGTTGTGCACAGTTTTTCTGAAGAAAATGTTCCTCACAGTTTCAGTCCAAAATGCACTCTCCCACAACCATGCAGGACACAGCAGGCACCCATAATTTGGAGGGGACTGGCATCAAGGCTGCTTTGCATGGCCCTCCACCTTGCAGTGTGTTGGCCAAATGCACGTGACTTGCACATGCAGTAAGAAGGTCCCTGCAGTAAGGGAGCATTCCCATTCTTGGCAGTGTAGTCCTCATCACAGACTCATGATCCAGTGATGCCTGGATATGCAGCACCTCTACAGGGCCTGAGTGCCTTGAATGATGCTCGTTCAGATTGAAAAGGTGGTGCCAGCACCCCACTGACTTCATGGCCAGAGCTGTAGAAGGCATGAGTATCCTGAGTCTTTTTGGTGAACTCTGTCAAGGCATCTTGGCCTGCCTTGGGCCTGAACAACACGTGGTGGTAGCCCTTCCAGTTTAGGTGATCGTAACCGGCGTGCACTGGGAAGTGAATGAGAAAGAAGAGCTCTGCCCCTCTCCCCCATGACACACACAGTTCTGCAACCCCTGGATTGCAAAGGTCTCAACAATTTTGCTCATGTCACCTGTTTGCACTATATGTAGGAAGCAGGTGTGGAGCGTGGTCTTGGAGAGCTTCACTGCACCCTGTCCGTGGTGGACTTGCCCATCCCACACTGGTTAGCCACAGCCCAGGCTTTGAAGATTCTAAGGCTCCATAGGGCTACGGCTGCTATTCTGAATACAGATATCAGCTTGCAAAATTTCATGTCAGGATGGTAAGGTGCTCCACTGCAGTGGGAAGTTTCATACCCATTACTGGTCATCCCAGTGATGATGCAGTCTCAACACCGATCAAGCCTGGGCAAAGTAGTCAGAGCAGACAAAGAAATCTGGGAGTGCAAGTGTTCGCTCGCTCTGGCTGTCCTGCTGGGTACCGACCGAAGCCACAGGATTCCCTCCTTGCCTGCAGCACAGCGCAGCAGACACTGTGCAGGCTATGAGGAGGGAAGTGGATGGAGCGGCAGGTGGTGTCGTGCAGAGACAGCATGAACAGGAACAGAACTTATACTTTCCTGTGTTTGACCTTACACAGATAACAGTGGTGAGGAAACTGCTGTGAGCAGTGGCATGACTCTGCAAGAGGCAGATGGACAGTGTGGCACTTCCTAGAGGAACCTGGGATTCAGGAAGAAAAGGTCTGAAGCACAGATTTCCTTTAGAAAGCTTTGAACCACATGTGCAGCGGGCACGTTAAACCAGAATAAATCATATCCCAAGTAAACGGCAAACTGCCTGTAAAGGATGTAACACGAGTCTCAGCACTGACTGGTTCTGTCCACCAATCCAGCCTTACTACTGAAATTAATTTGCTAACATAGCCACAGCCTGGCTCTATTCCATTAGCACTATGGAGGGAGAAGGTCTATTTAAGCTTTTAGGTATACTTGCATGAGAACAGGTAGGTATAAACTGGCTATTCAAAAGTTATATCTGGAGATCAGAAGGTTTCTAATCTTCAGTGCAGTGAGATCCTGGAACAGCTTTCCAGTAGGAGCTGCGGCAACAGACCGTAACTATTGTTAGTCGGAGCTAAACAGGCAAAGAGGGATAGATAGAAGTTGTGACTGACTAACAGCATGAGACTGAATTACGCAGCTCAGGCAGACTCCTTCAGGTCCACGGTGCCATGTGCAGCTGGGAAAATCCCAGGGTCCGCTTTGGAGTCCTCCATCCTGGGCCATGTAGATGGGGGTACTTCAGGGAAGCAAGCAGACCGACCACCCTTCGGCTGCCCTGAAGACAGGCTCCAGGTCTTAGACAGCAGAACGAGCAGGAGGTTGTGGCAGCCTCTGGAAAACGCTTGTGCGCTCTGAAGTTGAGGTGATGCGTGGGTGCCACAAAGTGTCACTGCGACTCTGTTCCCTCTGCTAGCTCTTGGTGTTGATAGACTATGAAGGGGAGAGCAAAGCAGAAGCAGACAGCTCGGTTGTGTCTCTGTCTATAATCAGAATCTCTCAGTAGTTGACAGAAGCGCAGTTTCAAGAGTGGAGTTTGACGAGTTGTTTGTGAAAGCAATTATGTGATATAGTTTATTTTTAGTTCCCCCACATCAGTGGGAAAATCTTCCATTGATTCTAAGAGGTTTTAGTGCAATCCCAGCATAAGTGTGTGCATTATGAAGGAAAACAAAGAGTAAACATCCTCAGATCTTTTTTTATTAGTTACCTTTACTTTTCAAAAATGTAATACCCGATTAAATTTATATAAATGATGCATATCTTTACTGTGCATATTTTTAAGGCAAATAGTTCTCCATTTTCATTTATCTTCATTTCCTGAGGGTTGACAGAAGCAATTATATCCATACTAGGGTAGATTTTCGTAACTTAGCAAGAGTAACTAGCACGAATGTCTGAGGCTGCTGCCCTGCTTTGTACATTTTCAAGACAATGTTTAGTCTTCTCTTGGCCGTGCTATTTTAGATTATAGGACCTCTACCTGGCTTGTTTCAACACAGCTTCTTACAAGCAGCATCTTAGTTATCTTCACTAATGAATGCACTTGACATCTGTCTAGATTCACTGAGTCAAAGACAAAGAAAGACCACTATATCATCTAATCACATCCAATCTTTTGTATATATGTGTATATAAATTGCAGAGATACTGCTTGACAGGAAACCTTCCAGTTATACTTCATTCTCTTTCATTTTATCTTTTTTGTCAATAGTCCATGCAGTGCAGAACTAGCTCTGTTCACATGCACGTTACTAGCATCCTTTCCAGTTCAAGCCTTTGGGTCTAATCTTGCAAAACCGTCCTACATAGTTCTTACTCAGAGCTATCTTATTTAAAAAAATGAGAATATTTTCATTGGCAGGATTGGTCCAAAGATTTTAAATTAGTTCTTTAAGACAGTTTCCTGTTAATTAGAGAGGAAAGAGCTCCATCTAGCTGTTTTGGGTCCAAAGGTGGAGGCTGGCATGAATTTGTGCCAAAAGAACACAGAAATATTAACAGAAGGACAGAACATACCCAGCTCTGACATCTCATAACTCTATTTTGGAAAGAAACCACCTCTCCCCAGACACTTTATCAGTACTGCATTAATAGTAAAGCATTACCAGGACTAATAAACAAAGCCATTTTAAGAAGATATTTGGAGGCAAGGGGAATCTTTCCAACCACAAATGCACATAATTTGCTTTCTTTTTAAGACATAATTATCCCCAGAAGAAAATGTACAATGAATTGGAGCAAAACAGTCCACGGCTCATTTTGTTTGCCATCTTTTGTTGCATCACCTATTCTGCACTAATAAATAAACATCAACTGCACAGTGAATAGTTTTCAAATGATTCAGCAGAAGTTATTAATGATTCATTATTATTTCTATTGCAGCAGTGCCTGAAGGTCCCAGTGGGGAATTGAAACCCCACTGTACAAACAAATAAGGGCAGAGCTGGTCTGTTTGTATGGAGCCGTGACTGGAGTTCATGCACCCAAGCCCAGCCTAACTTTCAACTAGCAGGAGTGCTGGTGCTATGTAGCTATGGCAGCACAACTCTCAGCCTGGGTTACACAAACCACCTGAGAAGCTGAATAAATAACTGGAAACAGCCTGCACTGGACTCTGTGCTGCCTCAGCTATTTGTCGGGCCATATCCAAGGTAGCTACTTCAAAGCATGTTCAGATCCATCTGTACAACTGGCAGTGCTATCTCTGGCTGCAGTTACTCAGAGAGATGATCACATTCATTCATTGGTCAACAGCTGGAGCAACTGAAGATGTTATGGGTCTCCTCTATTCTGTAGCTGCTTTTTCTTCTGCTGGTGGTCACCACCACTGTCACAGAAGAAACCAGGCAGAAAGCCATGTGCTTTGCACTTTGGCATCTGAACGTGACTCCACTGCATTCAGCAGCTTAAGCATAAACTGAAACAGCCAAGGTGTGGGCACACATTCTGCTCTGTTCACCCTCTTGGGGCAATAACTTCGTGCAGGTGGTTAGTGGTGGTGGCATCCAAAGTTAGCTCAGTAGCCTACTCCTGCACTCTTCTGCCAGAGACCTTCAATAACAGGGGAACGAAGCAGGAAAGCAGGAAAGAAGAATGGCTTTTACCAGAACAGCCTTTGGAAGCAAAGCCTGTATTGCAGGCAACAGAGAGTGTTGGTCTCAGAACTTGTAAGAAAACATTTGTGCAAATATTTTAACAATACTGTTGAATAAAGTCTACTTTGAGTTTATTAATGAATAAACTCTACTGAAGAATATAGCTCCGATTGGTCTGACAGAAGCAGTCCTTCCCTTCACCAAGTCAATAGCTATTGACCAACCTCAAAGAAAATAAATATACAGTTGTCATTATCAAAGTGTTCCAGAGTATTAAGCATAGCATTCACTTTTTTCCCCCAGGTGTTTATACACACACAAATTGTTGTCATCAATGCAGCTGTCATAGATAGTGAAAAAACAGAATACCTGTGAATGCAAGTGTTGCAGCACTGAGACATAGGAAAACACAGGCAGTACAAGGGGAAGTTCCTAATAGCACAAGGCAGCAGAGATGGCAAGGATTAGTCATCTGCTAGCAAGAAACACTTTTAGAGAAAAGAGTTTTCTAAGCTTCAACACAGTAAGATTCATTTCAGATTTGTGAAGGAGTTGAAGGATACAGCTGGAAGATGGTGAGTGATTGAGAGATGACGCCTCTCTTCTACGACACAAAGCAAACCTACAGAACTCAGCTACAGAAACTTCATGGGAGGACTCAGACAGTTCTAGTGACTTTGCTTATTTGCCTCTGAAAAAAATACAGGCAAGCTGATCAAGTCTTCAGTTGGTCCTCAGTGAACTTTAAGGGTATTACAGAAAATTCAGTTTGCCATGCAGCCTCCCCCTTTCCTAAAGAATTTAGATTAAACTTTGCTCCTAACACAACTATCTTATACTCCTCTTTAGCATATGAATTATTTATTTTCCTTTCTCACAATGAGTGGGAACCTTCCAAGATTGAGAACCATGCTACAAAAAGAGATAATAAAAAGTTGCTTAAACTATTAAGGAAGATGTTAAGAACTTTTAGGGCCTTCTATTTAATCACTCTGTAAGGAAATAGTATCTTCATTAGACTCTCTGTCCTGGCCACTTCTCCATCCAGTGGAAGTACAATGCAATCTGGTTTTGTGTAAGAGTGTTCATACTAAAATATCATAGACAGAGCTTTACATAAAGTTTTACATTAAAGAGTTTTCTCCTTCTTCCTGAAGCAACTAAAGGATTGAAAATGTGCACAGGGATCATACAAATGATCTTGCTGTCTGTAACTACTTAGCAACAACTAAAAACATCAGTGTGTTATCAACATTGTTCTCATACTAAATCCAAAATACAGCACTGTACCAGCTACTAGGAAGAAAATTAACTCTATCCCAGCTGAAACCAGGACACTGCCACTTTGGAAAAGTTCTGAAATTGCTAAGAAGCATTTGGTAGTTTATATGTGAATTCTCCCTCGGTGGTATTCATATGCTTAATGTGGGCCAGAAGAAATGGAATTTAAATCATAAAAGAAACATCCTGGCTTATATGAGGTGGGTTTCCATGGCATCTGGATGCCATAGGGATAAATTATATCCACTTTGGTGCTTTCTAATATACATTCAGAACAGCACCAGTGTTATTCTAGTTCCCATATATGTCCCATTTAAAGTGTGAAAGCAACCCTATGAAGAATGCTGCTACTGCTTCCCCCCCCGCAAAAAACTGCAGCTGGGAGGAGGCTGCTCATCGTACAAAACATGCCTGTACAACTCTTACAAGTCTCTTGCTACTTGCAATTTATATGCAAGTGAAGGGCTATGAAATTGTTTCAAGAAAAGGAGCTGGCTTTCCTGAGCTAAACCAGAGTTACTTCTCATTTCCTGAAGTCACTCACTCCTTGGCTGTGTTGCTGAAACGTTTTAGGCAACGCTGTATTTCTAGATAGCGTGGTTTGCTCTGGTAAATGTCTTTCTATTCTGACCAGTATACACGCAAAATAATGTCCTTCTTAATAACAGTATTACTAATTTCCCCTGCCACACACCTTTTGCCATTTATTTCTAAGAAGTTCTATCTTGTCACCCAGTGTTTCCAGAACTGCTTTACAGATGGAGGGAACTATTTAAAAGAACCTGTGGACATACTTTTAACTATTTTGTTAAATTTCATTTAGATTAATGTGAGTAAATCTGTAAACTGTAAGTAAACCTGTAAACTGAGGACTTACAAAGTGAAGCTAGCTTCCATTTTTATAGCTATTTCTAATACTCCAAACAAATTGTATTGATCTTCATTAATGTTATGCTGTATCTGGCAGGGATTTCAGCTTCTAGTCTGAATGAAATGCATCTTTACATGTATTTGCCTTTGAAAGCAGATAGCCAGCACAGAAAGATAGACCCTAGGTACAGTGTCTCCTGCAAAATTAGCAAAGTATCTTTATAAAATGAGCAATTACAAAGATCATGAAGAACAAGAGCAAATTTAAATCTGTAATTCAAGGATGATCAGGGTTGTGCTAAATTCTATGACAGTCCTAAATCTTGAAGAACTCTTGTAAAAAGTTTGGCTCTTTGGAATCCATTTTCATCTTCCATTGCGTTACTGATTTTTTATAAGGATACAAACCTTTATAGCCCTCTGCATCATCCAAACAGTTACATGTAAGTGCAATAAAATCTTCAGATGGGAGTATCCCTTTAAGATGGCATTATACCCACCCAAAAAGCGTGTTTAGTTTGAAGGGAGCCCTTTGGCTTCGTGGCAGCAATATAAGGTTCTTATGTCCAACGTGGATCACAGAGCAGATGGAGGTTGTGTGAGTCATGCTTATACACACCTGGGATTTTTAGAAGGTCCAGAAATGCAAGGTAGGACAAGAGATGTGGCAGATGGATGCAAAGTCTCAAAAAACCTGGAAGAAATTTTGGGGGTTATTTTAACCTTTTAGCAGTTATGGACTCAGGCTTATCAGCCTGCAATGTATTGAAAAACATGTCTACTTTTATGAGGTCCCTAACAAAATATCTGTTTAATACAAAGATTATCCCTGTTAAGAACACAGCTCCCCCCTCCATCCTTTCTTACGTAGTCTCAAAAAAGACACATCAGTTAACCAAGATATGAAGCCGTCAAAATCTTTGATCAGCATTTTCCCCTCTAGTCCTGCAAAATATTGCTTCCTCCAAAGAGGCCAGCGCAGGAGATGCTGCAAATGAGCATGTCAGAATGACCTACGACAGCTAGCGTACTGAGTACGGCCACAGCTAAGACAGCCAGGGGCTATTTGCGGAAGGTTTTTGTTTTATATTCTGGGATGCATGCGCCTTGTTCAGTTGTCTCCCTCAAGACTCACAGTCCCGAATATTTTCCTTACCTTTGTTTCAAAACTAGAGCAGGTGAGGACTCTTCCTGTGTTAGATGCAGCCAGAGGAAGAGAGGCTGGTGACAGCAGTCTCGTCTCCCTGTCCAGAGACACCACAGGTAGGAGATAGCTCTGGGGTATGGGAGACACAAGGCTGAAGACATTCTCCATCTCTGACCAAGATCAGTCTGCAGGGGTATGGTAACTACAGATTCACTCAGAGGAATCAAGTAGGAACGGGAATAACTCACATTTTCACCTGTAGTAAAAGCACTCAGCTGCCTGCTGGGACATATCACAGCTACAAGGCTCAGATTAGCTCCCCGGTGGCCTCGCTCACTGAGGTGAGCATCCTTCCCCAGTCTGCCTGCTCACTTCTATCTCCTTTCTCTAGCACGTCACTCACAGACCCCTTTTCAAGAAGAAGATCCACATGAGCCTCACAGCATCCCAAACATAACCCAGTGCCCCAGGAGAAAACAGGGCTTTTCAGGGCATCTCCACCCACAGTGTTTTCCAGCAGCCAGCTGGGGTGGCTTTCTGCCCAGCTGATAGGCGTTTGCAGCCCCCTCTGCTCTGAGATGCTTTCCTCTCCCCGTGCACTGAAGAGATGGGCCAGGCACCTGGCTCAGATCTGTTGGCCCAATTCAAATTCGGGCATCGAAAAGTGAAGTGCACAACCTCTGAGCCCTTTTTGGGTCTCAGAGTAAGAGCCTGAGAAGTACCATTTGATAGGTCTCTTAGTAGTTTTTCTCTTTTCTTCCCCAGAATCTAAAGTTATATCCTGAGTTTCAGCTAGCAAAGAACTGAAATGTCCAAGTTACCCTCTAAATATTCACAGGCTGTTAAGAAGAGCAGGCCTTGCCAGTTACCACTGTAACTTCTTGGACTGATTTTGCAGTGTGTAATGCATTATCAGCTTCATGCTGGCAGTTCCTGAAGAATGGCCCCAGTTTGCCAGAAAGGCAATATATCAAAATGAACAAGATATTTAAAACAACGGTAAAACATTATCTACCTTGCCCATTTCTTTCTGAGGACAAAGGCAGCCTCCAACCCCAGTCTGTCTTGCACTGACTGTAACTTATCCTAACACATATTAACTTTATGTCCAGTAAAAAATGTCAGAGGTACAACCCATGATGCATGAGTTTTGTTCAACAGAGAAAAAACTATTTAAAAATGAATTGGATATGAGGAAATAGTAAAGACATTTGTTCCTTGAAGAAAGGATGGCAGGTGGGAAAGCAGCAAGATTAGCAGGGACAATTATGGTCAGAGCAATGTCTGCAAAGTCCTAAGAGGGGAGAAAAAAACGTGCTCAGCCAAATAGCCCAGCCTCACAGCCCAGCCTCACCTCCTCCTTACATTGATCTTGCTGGAGACCTACTGGCAGAAGCTGCTCAATCAAATGAGATAGCCAGATTAGCATACACATTTCAAAGAGATCTTTACTGATTTCATTATTTTGACTGAAATGGTTTTGGAGCATCCACATAAGCCACTCTCATAGCCGACTGTAAAGACAGAACAAAGAAATGGTACGCTGCTTCTGCATGCGATGATGTGGGGTGGTAACCTTTTCCACTGGGGCATCCTGGTCCGGAAAAGGAGGTCTGTCCCCAGGCTATCATGAACGTCTGAAAGGGTGCTGAAGGGAGTGTGATACCCTACCAGGATGTGAAATCATATAAACCAGAAGCAAGGAGTTTTCAAAAGATCCTCAAGAGATTGCCTAGTTCAACCCCTTCATTCCTTCCCCTGCCCACCTCCCCAAAGTCTACTCTTGGCTGATGTTTTTCTAACCTACTCTAAGATCTCCAGATGATCAAGATTCCAGCACTCTTCCAGGGCTTTTCTGGCCATACCATTACAGTGTATTTCCTAGTGTCTCATCTGTCTCTCCCTTACCACACTTTAAGATCATTTCTGCTTGCTTTATCAGCCATCAGCTTGGAAAATAGATAAGCGTAGCTGCTTTTTAGATATTTGAAAACTATAAAATTTTTCCCCTCTGTCTGCTCCTCTCTAGACTAAACAACCTTGGTACCTTCAATCTTTTCTCATGGGTCATGTTTTCTAGACCTCTACTCATTCCTGTTGCTTTCCTCCAGATTCCTTCCAACTGGTTCACATCTTTCCAGAAGTGCAGTGCCAAAAACTGACCTTCCAATAACTGATGTTCAGGCTTGGTCTGTATGAATAACCTAAGTTTGAATGATAAGCAGTGTCTGAACCTAATAAGTCAGTAAAATACGCAGCATAACACAAAGGTAGGTTCAAAAATTGAAATGGAAAATATGAGTTTGATTTTACTTTTAGCAGTATAGAAGTTTCTGGTGTATGTCTGAAATACTGATATGTGTGTTTGTATATGTACACTTTCCTACCAATTAGTACAAACATTTATAATTGAGGCCATAGCTGCTGTTGTTCTTCCTGTAACCGATCTGGATCTATAAATAAATGTTTGAAAAGATGAAAGATTAACTTCACAGCAGTGAAAACTTTGGCAGATCTCACTGATTGTTCACATATGTAATTATATTCAAAAGGACAGTTTCCATTACTGCTGTCTGAAAGAGATCAACTGTGAGCTATCATACAGTTTCCCAATATGCTTATTTTGTCTTGCTGGAGAAAAGCCCCAATTAAATAGCTGGTTCTGTTCTGCTTAAGATTTTTGTTTCTTCCAATTAGGAATGATATTAATTATCAAAATACAAATTTTCCCCTTCCTAACTATAGAAAGCAATGACATCTCTGTGAGTGGTCAAGGAATAATGGAAAGGACCCAAAGTCGTCATTTCAACAGCTACCTGCTTGCCACTATTGAAGAAATAAATACATAATGGGTGTGCAGGACTATGTGTGCTTTTCCTTTCACGTGTAGTGGGTGGAAATTCTCAATTACAAAACTACTGAAATTACATCAGACTGTAACAGTTTGTTCCTTTCACAATTTGTTTTATAAAGTTCTCATTCCTGCATGTGTGCTGCTTATAGAACGTCAATCTTGTTTGTCGAAGTGTGCTGTTTATGTAATGAATAGAGTTTCTTGTTGTATCATTTTGTTTTTGTGGAATAAATTGCTACGCAATAATGTTTTATAGATCAGTAATGGCCACTCATCCTTTAAAGGCTCTTAAGGCTATGGCTGCACTCCACAATGCAGTGCCAACTTTAGATATATGATCTATCATTAACTGATTCTCAAGAGCCAGTTTGCTAGCAAGCTAGAAAATTAGAAAGCAAGTTTACGTTCTGAACACTGGACTACTGTGCAGCGTAGACATTCTCTTGCAGGTCTAGCCTGAAAATCAGTGCAGGAGGTCTACAACAATCCTTGAGACAGCATGTCTGAAATACTCTCAGGCACCAGATACCTACCTCTACGTCCACAGTTGCATTGAAAATCCACACACACCCTGATCTGAAACAATAGTATGAAAGTCCCTACAAACAGGTTCAGGGTGGAATCCAGATGAATGAAGTTTGGGGGAAGGGGTATGAAGGAAAGTGCCTTCAGTATCAGATCTCTTGCAATGGATTCTTCAAAGAGAGTCAACAATGTTCATAAGATCATTGTTCTTAAGAAGAAATGCAGATCTTGAGTCTTCATTTACTGGAATATTTACAATCTGCTGGTGAGGAAAGAGAAGAAGGGAAACAAATGTAAACTGGGCTGAAAACTTCAAGTAATAACGGTTTCTAATCAGAACTACAGCTTGTGCTTACAGATAATTTTAAAATTTTGTTATGATTACACAGATTATACAATATAGCATGGCTATCAACAAGCTAAATTTAAGGAATAAGAGTGAAAATTGTATTTATGGTAAGGTAACTTCTCTACGCATGTATAACCCACTGATAACTGACCTTCACTAATGGAAGAAGAAGAAAAGATCATGTTTTGCTTAAATTGCTTCAGACCTTATTCGAAGGAAGCAATCCAAGAAAAAGTACACACCCTTCTGATTTTTCGTGCATTTCACTACTTTTGTTTTTTGATGACTTACCCAAACCCATTATCGGAATTCTTCAGGGCAGAGGGAGGTGAACAGAAACATTTCAAGGCAGAGGCAGCCAAAGATTGCATAGAAAAAAGGAAACATCAACCCTTTCAAAATTCAGTATGTACTTGGACTGTGTTAGTAGTCCTCATTTTCTGAGGAAAAGAATCAAAACCAGAGAACAGACTTGATAAAAATCATCCTCCCAGAAGAAAAAGGAGGTGTCATTTATGAGTTAAAGTAAGCTTCTGGCGTTACTGGCCTTGCAGCTGTCAGATGTAAGGGGACTCCAGTTCCAGATGCCAACCAAAGGATAATGGTGCTCAAGCTGGGGTAATCAGGTCAGCGTTTTTATTGATTTGATAACATGCATGATCACTAAGGTTTGACTGAGATTGGCTCGTATTAACCATAGCTCCTACGTGACTTCAGCTGCAAGCCGTATGAACATGAGTGGAGGCTCATGTGTCACAATTGACATGCCTGTTAACTATTCATTCTGATAACTATTTGCAAAACCTCATACGCAACTCCATTGATATTGCATCTTTGTCCTGGCATACATGCATGCATACTATACTTTAGTAAGCACAAAACTCTTAGCAACAACAAAATCTAAAGCCATGAATGAAGTTAGTTGTTCCAAGTGGCAGTTTGGATATGCCAAGATAAACCTTGAAGTCCTGCTTCCAGCAAGTATTTCCTGAAGAGATCTGTCTACCACTAGCCAGCTTCTCCTCCATCCCAATTGAAATGTCAAGTACAGCTGTTTACTAATTAATACTTTTCAAAAACATATGAAGGCTAGAGAAATAGTAGTTTGACTTAGACTTGAAAAAGATGTAGGCCTCAATCCAATCAGAAGTTCCTAAGGAAATCCCAAGAATTAAGGGGGCAAGTAATACCCATTCAGAGAATTCTGTAAGTCCAAAGTCAACCGAGGTCAATGTGACTTCAAAAGCCTATTTAAAAGCTTTCGACGAAGGAGTAGACCAGCAGAGGAGGTGCTGGTGAGGAGGGATGTGGATTGCCATAGCTCTAGCTTGCCCCCTCAGACTGCGCTCATTGCTGTTGCTTTCTCTATGTAAAGAACACCAAAGTAATTATTCCAGAATAGCTTTATTAATCTTTTTATTGGGGTCCCTTAAGAATATAGTAACTATGTGGGATTATAGCACGTCATTAACCCTCTAATAAAAAAACCCCCGAAACCCACGAACACCACAGTTGTACAGCCATTGCCTCCTAATCCGCAAAGCTTTCATGCCATGAGATATTTTCCGAAGATCCTGGTAATCGAACTGATTTCTGAACAGTACAGCTCAACCGGTGAGCCGGAATTAGCAGCGCAGATGCCAGACCTGGCGTACAGGTAAGCTCCTGAGTGGGGTGGGCAGAGCAGGGCTGGGGGCTTGTGGACACGGCATCCTGACAAACATCAGCGAGAGGCAGCAGCTCCCAGCTCCTGGGAGGGAAAAAGAAGCATCTTGCTTTCTGTGAGAACCCCAGGGAAACCTCAAGGGATTTATGCGATACATCCAAAGCCTGGCTATCTCAGGGTTCCCAGCCAGGTGCTGAAGCACGGTGTCACTATCAGGCACTTCACAAAGGCAGACTGATAGGATTTCTAAAGGCACTTACTGTGATCAGTAGCACTATGGCTACCCACCCACGCTGCACACAAGACAATTTCATGTGTACATTTTGACAGTTTCGTGCACCGATGAGAAGCCTAATGACCACATGTATGTGGGTGCAAACATACAGCCTGTACACAAAGCTGCATGAAAGAAAATACACCCTAGAAAATACGGGCCCAAGATTATGCAGAGTGACTCTAAATGAGTTCCTGCAATGTACACTAGAATAATTTAAGAGGTTATTACTCTCAGCTGCCTGCCCACACAGCCAGGAGTTACTGCCCAAAAGCCAAGACTTACTGCAGTTTCAGTGAATGCACCAGGCTATGACCTCTGTAACTGAGAGAAGGGTATATCACCCTTTCTGCTGCCTCTGCTGCTGGAGTAATAATGTCTGGCAGAAAAATGGAGCAGGTATTTTAAATCACTCCTACACGAATAACCAAAGTTCATCTTGAGGTACTCTCAGGAAGGCCAAACTAGAAGACCAATGTCCTTACAGTTATTTGCTGCCCTACACACTCACCTGCGGAGTCTTTGGGAAGTTCAGAACCTATCAATTCATCCAATAAAGTCTTTAACACTGATAGATGTATTAAAATGGGGAATAAAATTCATACCTTCTTCTGGTAATTAGCCAGGAGAGGAAAAGCGGGTAACAATAGATGAATAGCATATCAAGCGTTAAAGGGAAATCTCATTTTCTGAAGAGTCTTCCAGCTTTCACATTCCTCTGGAACATCCAACACATCTCTCTTTCTGACAGTGGGGTTTTACATAAAGAAATGCTCTAAACTAGAGCCAGAACCTCAGGAGATCCGGCAGACATAACATAGGTCCCATTTACATGCCCCTGATTGTACTCAATTCTGTAGTTCAGGCTTCTTATCTCTGTTAGTATAATTGCAAATTAGCACAATATGTTCTTTAACCAACCATGTCAGCAGACCCCACATTTCTTGCCAAATAATTATCTTCAAAGTCACCCTTGGAGGCTTTTATGTACAGCACTGTGTCTTTTAAAAATAAAATTTTTATATATTCTGAATCTAAGCAATGATTAATCATCAGCTGATAGAGTTAAAGAACCTCCTCATGTGAATGTACGCACCAAAATAGCTTGCTTTGCAGAAGCAGGGTGATGCCTAGATGAGAGGTGAGAGCATTATTTTTCATTCAAGATACTGTCAGAGAAAATAAAGAGCCTTTTTCTGAGTAAGACGGTTGACAGAGAGAAACCACCCCTCAAAACACAGGCAACACACAAAACACAGGCAACACACAAGGCTGGTCAGAACTGAGACAGTGATAATGTCTGATGTGACAGTAATGGGGATAAAATCAAAAGAACAATTCAACTTGGCACAAACCAAAATGTATTCCTGATATTTCTTGCTGAAGCAAAGGGAAACCTTGAGAAAATTCTTCACATGTTGCATTAAACATTTCATTTGACTCAATTCTCTCTTAGATGCTGGTAGTAAATGCAAAGAAAATGATGAGTTGGAGTCACAACACTGGCAGGAGGCTGCAGGAAAGGAAAATCAACAGTTATTAGGGCACGTACCATGTGGGACGACAGGTACCTAGACCCCAGCCATACTAATGCCCAAATGCATACCAGTACAAGCAGGTTAGAGAGTCAAAACTGCATGTTTTTTTCAGAGATTATATCAAGAGGTCATCTGCCTTGTGCCAGGTGGCTAAGGCGTTTCTGTCACACAGGGGTGGTGTAGCTCCAGACGACCTCCGTCCGAGAAGGGATATTAATCCAGATCTGCAGCAAGTCCCTAGGGCCTCCACTTCCACGAGGTTTGCCTCAACCGAAATGAAACCACACAAACTAAACCAAGACTTTCCTGATTATCCTTTCCCCCTCCCCCGCTGAATTTTGACCTGACTTGAGCAGCATTCCCAAGACAACTGCACCTACAGGTCAAGAGCCAGGTGTCTGTCAAGAAAATAAAATGATGCCCCACTTCACCCCGGAGCCTGGAGATGAGTACGGCCAGGATGGGGATGGGGAGGGAGCGGGACAGGTACGGTCTGGTGAGGGAACAAGCGTGTGATTTATCGCACGAGCCCTCGCGTGAGCAGGAGCACAGGGAGGTCTGATGGAGAGCAGCCAGCAAGCACCGAAGGTGATGGTTTGTGCTGAGGATGTGGCCCTGGCGTGGAGCCCAGCAGGGAAAGCTCTCTGCGTGGCGTGCTGCTGGAGGGTCTCCCAACAGCAAGTAAAGAAGCCGGTTCCCCCTTCCAATTCATTTCAAATTCATGGCACTAAGGATCTCGTAGCAGTTTGTCCTGTTACCAGAAACATCCTGCACTGCCCTGAAGGATGACTAACCCTTGGTGACAAGCAGGACAACAGAGCAAAGCCTGGAGCATGAGTAAGATCTGTGCTCCCCAGGACGGTTGCACATAACCGGCTCACCAGTTGCCTTTGCTTAGGTAAATGTCACATGTGCTAAATAAAGGCTGTGACTAATTGATTTCTACTGGGAAGGAATGAGGAAAAACAATTGTTTTGTTGTTGTTTTTATTTTTAATACATCCAATTACTGTAGACTAGCAACAGTTGCCAGGACAAGCTGTTCCAGTTTCATTCCCGGTGCCAGGGAAACAGGCCATTTTAAGGAGTGGTTCATATGGGCAAAGAAACAGAAATACCCAAAAAGCTGAAGTGTGAACATACAGTAAAGCATGTTTAAGAAAGCTGGCAAACTACTTGGGATAAAAGCCCCTGAGAGAGGCTGCTGAGGTTAATTATTACAGATTTATTGTAGTTCTGAAGTTGCAAACAGCATCTGAAAGCCCAGGAGAACATCAGTGGGACTTAGATAAGGGGGTCTCCACAGAGATCTAGCTGGCTCTGATCACAGCTAAATTGTTGTAGAGTTTTCAGATCTACTCTGAATTTTCTCTGGGCATGGCCTAATAATTACTTTTGAAACCACAAGCAGTAGGAAATTATTTCATATATGGGTTTCAGCTGGAAAGATACAGAACCCTGCCAGACCAGCTTCTTAACTCCATAAATCAACAAGAAAATTCCTGCTAAAGAAGGAGTCCTGCTGCTGCATCCCACCTTCCCCGCTGCCTTTAGGGCTTCATTTGGAATTTTATTTTCAACATGCCTCTCTGCATGAAACAGGAATCGCTCAGTACTGCCCTTAGGTTCTGGATGGAAAAAGGTGGTTTGTGTCCCACAGTACTCACAGCAGAAGTATTTTAGCCATAGCTAGATGTAAGTTTAGTCATAATAATAATGAATATGTATTAATTATGAATAATAATACTGGATAATATATCTAGATAGGATTTCATTGCTTCTTGAGTTCAGAACAGCTGTCTCAGGCCAAATTTCTCTTTCCCCAAGTTTTGAAAAATTATACAATGCAAACTTATACAGCTAAAGTAAGCAACCATATATTTATCTCAATAACCTTTTAGAGTCAGCAGAAGTTGAATGAGTCTGCCAGGTTATAATTCTCTAAAAAACAGCCGCAGATTCTTAGTATTGTTAGCTCCAAGTATTTCAGAAACCAGCCTCCTCGCTTCATCTTTTCAACTACAAATCCCCCACTCTTCTGGCTCCTTGATGTCTGTTTGGCATGGAGACAGTGCCCTTCTACAAGGGAAAGACAGACAAAACCAATGAAATTAAATTGCCTTGTGAAAATTTGTTGTGAATCTCTTTTTGGTAAAATATTTCTATTCCACTGGGAGCTACAGACTATTTGCTATACATTCTTCTCTGTAAATAAGGTTTATTGTTTAGCCTACATCTTCTGTGAGACACCACATGGTCTCCTATTAGCAAGAGATGAGATTGCATCTGTGGGACTGCAGTTCAGTTCATAAAGGGGAATTACACAAAAAGAAGAAAGAAAATCCCAAACAGCCTAACTGCAACGTTTGGAAGACTCTGCAGCAGAATATCTGAACTGAAACTTGTGGCCAGTTCCTACCTAAAACCAAGTGAGTTCAAAGCAAGAATTTCTTGTGAATATTTCTTCTTGAAAACCCAATTTTCCATCTGAAGCAATCTTGAAAATGTACGACTAGTCATCTACCTGCCCCTCTAAGCTTTCTCTCTAAATTAGATAAGTTCTTTACAGTCAAGACTGTATCCTGTTTGTTCTGTGTAGCACTCAAAACATTTATGGTTCCCGATAATAAACACTTTACCTTTTAGATGAACAAGTGTAGATATCTTAAATTCTGAACAAAAACCCCTCCAACAAGACAGAACAATTCCTTCTTTCACATGATGGCATATGCCAGCTAATTAGCCACATGGGACACTGAACACTGCAGGAGACACAGATGGCAATTTGGGGCTGATAGTCCTACAGCAATGGAACAGCACATTGTTTGTTGGCAGAATATATTGCCATTTTTGTGCTGATGTCAGTGGAGTAATCATAGCAGCTCTTGGTCTTGATAGTTACAGCTTCTCTCAGAATAGATTCTCATGAACTTATTAATTATTACTTTCTTAAAAAGTTCAGCTTCATGATAACAAAAAATAAATACACTACAACTGCGTAGGATGTGATGGGAAGATTTGAGTACTCTTCAATTTATGGATCTGCACAGGTACTTTGGCTACATCCTAGCTCTATTTTGCAAAGAGATGAACAATTTACTTTCCTTGCCCTTTTATCTCAAGACCACGTAAAGGACAGGGCATATGGGATAGATACACTCTCCAACTATGACACCAGATTAGATCATCAGGAAACCATGCTGCAGGTTACACTATGACACACACCAATGCAGATTACCTGAATGAATTTTCTTGATAGTATAGCAAAATAATCATGAATGCTTACTTTAGCATTTTTGGGACCAATCTCTCTAATCCCTCTCCATCATCAATTAACTCATCTCTAAATATTTAGGGTCCCCACAGAAGGGAACGGTCCATGTACTGAACCCATTATCCCTATATCAATGTTTTTTGATGTATTTCAAACTTATTTTACAAATTATAACAGTGCTGGCACCATCCCAATGCTCTGTTGGTGACTTGGCACCCCTGTCAACTGGTCATCATCACTCTGATAGGGGAAACTGGGAGAGACCAGCTCTATGCTCACCCTTGTGCAGGTTTTAGATGCTTATCATCTCATTCATGCCAGGCATAGTGGAAAGAAGGAAAACCTGCACTGACTGGAAACATCCCTTGAAGACTTGACCTTCATTTTCAGAGCTAAAGAATGACTCAAGAATTTCTCTGCAGCGAGACATCCTTCTGCCGTCTGTTTCTGAATCCCAGTGCACTTTCACGGGTTATGACTTTGCTGGGAAACTGAACAGAGCCATGGACCAGCCACACTGCTGGTAGGCTCCCTGGCATGGTTAGCTCCTCCCAGCCAATATTCAAGCATGATCCAGGGGAGAACATAGACAAAGGCCTGCTTGCAGTAGAGAAAATGGATAAGACCAGCTTATTTGGTTGAGAGAAGAAAGATATTAACCCTATCATTTCACTGCCACTCACTTGGTGGGCTAGAGAACACACTCTACTCTCTTTTTTTTTTAGTGGGATACATGTATCATTCAGGACCTGCCCACTCCAGATCTAACTAAACAAATTTGATGGGTTTTGATAGCATCCTCACCAGTTTGTCCTAAGTGTACCAACAAAAAGCTGCATAATACCTTTAGGAAATGGGCTTATAGTCTGCCTGTTAGCTTGCTCCCAAACATAAAAATCCTTTTGTTTTCTGGCCCAGAGCCCTAGAAGGAGAGTGCTCGCATTGCAAGCCTCAGTCTGCTCCTGCCCCCAAGCCAGACCATGCATCACTCCCTTTAATACCACTTCGTACTTCTCTGCCAGGCTTCTCCCTTCTGGAAACACTTCTCCTCCCAATCTCTTTCCATCACACCCCTGATATTCTTCCAGACCTTCTCTCATTTCCTGGCTATTTTCCCCAAGCCTCCATTCCTCCATACCTCCTCTCACATCCTTTCATCCTTTTATCTGGCTTCCCCTTTATTATTCTGGTAGACAGATTATTCCTGAGCCCCACGATGCCAACAATTTCGCTTTAAGATTGCATTCCCCAAAATTTCCTGTTATTACACCCTCAGTCAGAGGGCTCGTAACACCAACTTTTAAGGGCTAGCACACTTGAGTACGATCACAATCTTAGATTGCATTGCCACTGTGAGACTGGAAGATATGCCCTATGAAAGAAGAAACAGCTCACTTTTTCTGCAGGAGTTTCTATGCTTAACAGCATATGACAGAGAAAAACAAGGAGGCACCAAAGCCAGACCTAGCACAAATCTACTGCTGTGCCCATAAAAAGAGGAAATGTTAAATCTGTTTCAGTGAGGTGTTTTTATGGCATGTTTGTTCTGCAGCACAGAAAGCAAGCTAGTTTTCCTGGAGCTCTAAGCCATAAAAGGTTACCTGCCTCCTCCCACCAGAACCCAAAAAGAGTCACATAAATGGTTGATGAATGCATTCCAAATGCTGTGAAAGTAGTTTGGTTAAATATATTGAATTTGATGAACAGAACCAATTTTAAATGTGAGATAAACAGGTGCAAACACCATACAATTTTCACCTGCTTACACAGGTTTTGAATTAAGTACTCTTTAAGGAACACTTCATAGGACAGCAGATAAGTCACTCAAGCAATAGATTAGGTGGAAACCCATATCTGAAGACAGGAAGACAAGCAAAAAGGTGTTTGCAAATCATTTGCTACTACTGGGAATTTCCAAGAGAGGACAATCCTGAAATGTTGTTACTAGGGCTTGAAACTTTGTTGACATAAATTTTAGGCTTCCTAAGTGTATAGAGGGAAAAAATAACTTCCCTGGATTTGAAGAAAACTGTGTCTAGAGGGGACACTTCATTAGTAATGAAGTTCACATTCTTACTGTTACAGGGAAGAGAGGTAGAAAGATGCACTCAAGACATAACAGCCATTTAAAAGTTCCAAGGGAAACACAGGCACTCTCAATAGTACCTCTCACTCCCTTTAAGCACACAACTGCTTCTCAAATTCCAGAGGCCAAATATATTAGTGAAATGTCATATGCTTATAGATCCTGTTACCTTTATTCAGCACCCTGCTCTTCCCACCTCCCTTTCCTCCGTCATTGCTACTTAGTTTGTACAGTACATCCAGCACACAGACCTCATTTCCCACTGGTGCTGAAAACAACTTGGAACACAATTAGCCTTGTCAAGTCCTTCACTGGTATGCCATATAGGGCTGCCAGCTTTCCAAGCAATTCAATAATCCCTAGAGCACTGCTGCAGGGTCTGCGATTAACAGAGGTGTTTACATGTCTGAAAATGTACCAGGCTAAAAATAGAAGTCATTTTCTTAGCATCCTGTGATGTTGGAGTTGTTCTTTTCTCTTTCTTTCCATTTGCCAGATTGACAAATAAAACATTTGCTTAATTCCTTCAACTGATACAGAATATCAACAACAAAAGAACAACATCACAGTTCTGTCGTGGTGGAGGAAAAAATTCCCAAACAAAATACTTTCTGTTGCAGTCCAAAAGTAGAAAAACACCCAAGAGTGCTAGCAAATTGGTCTTCTCTGCAGCACAGAGCACAATTCCAAACTGGGGGGGTCCAAAGGAAGAGGCCAAAGATGGTGTTCAGTATCCCCACACAGACATTTTCGGTTTGAAGGTAAGGCTCTGCTGCTGCAAAGGGAGAGGTGAGAGGCATATGCAAGTACCAGGAGTGCTTCTGAGCTCCTGGTGTGATAAGGCAAGTAGGTAGTTACATATTTATTTCCCTTTGGGCAGATCATGTGGGATAAAGTCTTCCCTGGAAAAGAGCAGTGTGAAGAAATACTACTCTGGGAGTTCCTGGAAGGCTGGCACCTCCAAAAGCAACACTTACATTTTTGGTACTCTTTTCTGAAGGTTGGTTTGCAGGCAGCTAGGGACAGAGCTGTTCTTCCTCTCGCCCCTTCTAAGGCAGCGCATCTCTCGGGAGCCACAAACACAGTCCGTGCCGCCCAGCAAGAGGACAAGCAAATGAGTTCAGCTCTTGGAGACCTGATCATTCCCACTGCTTGGCTGTCATTTCAGACGATTCCCATTTGCCCTCACTAGGGCAAATAACATCTGGCAGTGCTAGCCCTGGATTGGATGGACATAATCCAGTGTGTGACACTTTGCCTTGGGCTGAGGATTGGTTACTGAACCTCCTTTCTTTTGCAGCACAGACTCAGCCAGATCCTCTTCCCTGTGCCTACCTGTTTAATGGTCACTGCTGGGCTGAAAGCTGCTCCTATAAACATCAGGTCAGGTTTTTTTCCTTGAAGCCAGAGCTCTGAAACACTTAGGAAACTTGTGCCTACTTCATGCCATAGAATGGGCAGAAACAAGTCTGTGCTCATCATGAACTTCACATGAGCGAAAAGAACAAATTTCCTTGAATTAAGAGTGCATGCAGTGCACATGTCAGAACCAACAACTTCTGCAGATTCCTAAAATGAGCAAAAAGCCATGGGTAATACTAGCATAAGACACTACCAACCGTATCAGGATGACAGTTGAATGAATTCCCTATTCAGCTCCATCCCAGCACAGGGTCTAGCGTGATGCAGTTTGGGTCAGCTCTGAATTAGGGCTTGTTCAGAGCCTGGTGCTGGACAACCTGAATTTATCTATCCTGGGTCGCTGCAGCCAGATCTGGTTTGATCACAGGAACTGCTTGTTCCAGGATATACCCCCGTTTGGGCATTTATAGACTCTTGTCAACTTTGCCACTTTGGGCTTATTTATGCCAGGTAATTTAACTTCATAGATCTTAAATGAATTGGGTCTTTTACTGTTGTGCTTGTGAAATCCACAAAAGGCTACTAAAAGGCTATGGATCCAGGTTCTTCCAGAAAATGTTACAGATTCACCTAATGTCTTTATATGCTGCATTTAGCATTTGACACTCAAAGCTGACTGAGAAGTAAATATATTCACATGTCAGCGGGTTACTATAGGTCATTTCACAGCTAGAGATATTGAAGATCACAGGCTGCTCCTGCCAGCATAAAAATAATATCTGTGTGTTTCAGGTGGTAGGTAACCCCTACACACAGTCTGAAAGACATCATCATCTTGGAAAACTGAAACCTTAAAGAGGGACAGAGGTGGCAGGTACTCCTTTAATCACAGAAATAAAGGAAAATTCAGGAAAGCAAAGTGAACAGCTGAATTTTTCCCTATGAACTCATTGCTTCCAAATGTCCAGGGCTCAAGCCTCAGAGTGCTTTAAATGGTGCTACATGGGGTAAATTCCTAGTGAAGTCTGTGTAAATTTTATCCCTGTAAATTATTAATGGAAAGAGGACTTATTTTACCTCCAAATCACAATCCACTCTCTATCTGTTAAAGTCATCACTTCATCTTTCCCTGAATCCCAGCACAATTGCTCACAGTATAATGTAATGTAAAAAAAGATTATCTGAGGACTCTTCTATCCTGGGATATCATTAATAAAATGCCTGTCTGACTTTTGGTTCCAGATTTCAGCATGGACAGTCATTCTCTTTAGCCCCAGGTGTTTATCAAACTTAACACAAACAGCCTAGTACCAGAAGGTTGCTCTGTCCTTCTAGGCTGAGAAAAACAAACATCTGCAGTTTCTCTGCCAGCATTTGACAGAATGGCCAGCTGTGAAGCAAAGGTACATTTTGATACTTTAGAAGCCAGTGTTTCTTCTGCTGTTTTTAGTCTCCAGAAGCCTGCCTCCTGCGCCGTAACAGTAGAGCAGCAAACCCCGACAGGTTTGTTCCTGACTGAACTCTCCAACAAAGCACTTGTCTTTCTAGCTAATACCTGTAGATAGGAGACATAAACTTGACCAGCAAGACTGAACAGATTACGACTATGAAGATTTTTGAATATGCTACAGGGAGATCTCACAATTTAACAGGCCAAGTTTGTAAAATGACCCCTTCACTCTGGCATCTTAACCCACGATTTCTGTCACTCAGCAGCTACTCCTTAATCAGGAGAACACTCCAGCCACCGGGTGAAGGAGTTGCCCCTAGATGAATGCACAAGGTCTGATTATTCACTATGGTGTCTGATGTGACCAGTTTTCCATCTCCAACATGAGCGGAAAATCCTCCTCTTCAGATGAGAGTGTTATTTTTATTTTGTCCTTTCCTTTCTACAGGCCTACATATGGGAGCATGCCTGCTGACAGTCACTTTGGCATGGTTAAAACATGGTGTAAGAGTCACATCCACACTGCTTGTGTGGCTGATCAACAGCTGGGCTTCATACTGTGCATGAAGAGAGCTGAGGACATTGCAAATGATTTGAAGACAGTCCCGTGAAGAATATACTTTCTGTTCCTTTTCTTTCATTTCCGTAATTTCTTCTCCTTTCAGACAGCTTAATAGATCTTTCTCATGGCTGTAGCATTTCTCTTTATCTAAATGTATTATCCACATTTTGGATATATTGTTAAGAGGATCATAGAGTCTTTCATCTGACTCCAAAATCTGAAACATATCTTTCATTTACTGAGTGCCAATCATAGGAATGATATCTTGCCACCAAAAAGATTTGATCCCCAAATATAATTGCTATCTGAAAAGCTCACTAAAGGGGTCACTTTAATGGGTGACCTATAAATGGTAGACAGACAACTCTGGAACGAAAATGTGGCTATTTAGCGATTATGGCAAAGATCAGTAGTTCACAACTGTGGAAATACTGAGGTAACTCAGCTTTCCTAGATGGAAGTGTAGCATAAAGGAATGGGAACTTAATCCCATATTTATAACCCCTGGCTGAAGCTGTAGACATATGTCCTCTTCCAACTCCATCTAGGTCAGCTGAAGATAATATCAGCTCCCCTTCCCTCCCAGCTGTTTTGTTACCACTGCACAGACAGTTTTAGGGGTGTCTTCTTGTACCTCCTTATCCAGGGCTGGTTTAGGAATTTGAAGGTTTGCATATAGTACAGGCTTTTCAATGTCTTTGCCCTGACTTTTGCAGTTCTACGTAGCTGAAATCACCTGTGCGCCTTGTGACTTCTATATCATATCTGCAGTTAATGAAGTCGCTCAGATTCAGTGCATATCTGATGTAAAACCACAGAAAGCAGGTACAGAAGGTCTGGCACTTCCCAGAGTTCAGCTGGAAAATTCTACGTTAAAGAATCTTTACAAGTAAATATGAACAGTAAAAATAAACTGTAAAATCATCTAGATGATTGTCTGTCTCAGTGTTGCCACTTGGCAGGAGGGAACTGGACCGAACTGGACCCCAGAATTATACCTCTCAGGCTGGTTTTGAGCTTACCTTGAAAAATATATAAATGTGATATCCCGATTTCTTTCTTTGTTATCTGTTTTTCTGTAAAGCCACTCACACTTAGGGAAGTTGTATATTTAAGGCTATGATAAACGCAGCTGAACGTTTTGACCTATGAACCGTATTCACTGGAGAAGCTCCTAGGAGAACGTGCTTTAAATATGATATTGTGTGAGAAGTGGTATAATGACTGTGTGAGTTTCAATCCCCTTTAGATTTTATTTCTGCTAAGGTCAGATTCCAGTGTACGATGTGTACTTGTTCGAAGTTCAGTGATTTATAAATAGCAAATGCTTTCAAGGTTTACCTTACTGGTTTTGACCTTATTGAAGTCCCTGTTGTATGCACCGAACATAAAGAGCAGGCCACTTGACTCACAATCCATCAGAGTGTTCAAAAAGGGTGCTTTACAAACAAATTGACATGGATATAGTTTGTTCTTGTCTAGTTTTTAGTTTTTATCATTGAACAATAACCAAAACTGTAGAGGTGTACAATTTAAAAGCATTTTTTGTTATATATAGATCAAACATTTGGTCCTCCACTTATTTTGAAATTGAAGTTATCCATAATGTAGTGTATTACCTCTTCCTATTACTGTATGAATAGAAACTACTGAATATTTAAAATATCATGGCTCTTGGGAGATACATGTGAAATTATTAATAGCAGATAGTATAATTCATTTCATCTTCTTTTTAGGAATATAAGTAGAGCTAATTCTGTGTGAGAGCAGGTGCTGGAATACTTTTCTGGAGTGCTAGCAGTATGGCACTCAAGATCATTCTGGTACAAAATTAGCTCTTCAAAACCCATAAAATCTGCTTGAGGGAAATAAATGAAGATCTCCTTTTTTAGTTACATCATTACAAGCCATTACTACCTTACCTGAAAAGCCAGCTACTAATATTATATGCAAAGCTAATCTGTGCTCACCTTGCCCTCCAGACTGTGCATGCTGCTGTGTTTTATAAAAAAAAAAAAAGTAAAAAAAAAGCATGCACCTTATTTTGTAACCATTATCATGTGCTTCTATCATGTGGATGATGGATTGCCTAAGAAGCAGATTTCTGGGAGTCACTAAGCCTCAGATGGCAGAGCATCACATGTGTGCAATTTTTTTCTATAAATATCTTACTCATCAGGGCCTCAGAATATATGCCATATTAAAATGGTCCTTCTATTTGTGGCCTAATTTTCATAGAAAGTTTCTTGTCTCCTCAGAGGTTGCCTATGTTGCCGTTCTCCCCCCACTGACACTTTCTGCTGGACTGATCCTTTTTCATGCATTCCTTGAATTCTTCCATCTCTTCTGGTTATGTTTTTCATCCTGTGTACCTGCCTAGCAGTAAACTTCTCCAAAACTTAACTGTAAATGTACTGGGGAGATTTGAGCTTTAATTTCTCTCCTGTTGAAACGCACCAAATAGTAACAGAAAAATATTGCATGACTTCATCCCTAGAAACGTCTCTGATAAATTCTGGCTAACTGTGCAGGGCCTGGGATTCCTGTAAGGGAATTTCCTAATCTTCCAGTGCTTGGAGTATTGTGTAAGCCTGAGGCTAAGACTTTCCATTTGTTGCTGAGCCTGGTCCTTTCTCTCCACTGTCACCGGTTTAGCCTAATGTAAATTCCTTTACTAACAGGAGCTGGCACTTAGAAGCATACCACCTTCTCTCGGAGATAAAGCTCTAGGGGAACAAACTCAGAAGAGATGCAGACAGAGGTATAAATTATCCTTAAGAGTAGTAAGAAATATTTAGGCTGGGCTCAGCCGTTATCAGATTCTCCACCATCAGCTGAGCGGCAGTAATCCTGTGTGTGTGTAATCTGGTAGCAAAGGTGAGGTAATTGGATTTAATTGAGCCTGCAGTAATAAAGAGTTAAAATAAGCTGCATTATCTTGCATTTGCTGCAGACCACAGCTACATGGACAGCAGAGAAGCAGCCAGGGAGGGGAGAAGGCAGGCACGTGTCTGTCCTTCCCTTGGCTAACTGCAGGCTCGGGGATTCAGGGAGAACAGTCGTAAACAGGTATAGAAGCAGTACAGGGACATCTAGAGTGCTGCAAACAGATCGGAATAAACGGAAAAAAGGTCTGGAGAGTATTGAATCTCGTATTTCTGAGATCCTGCAGAATGTGTCAGAGCGGCAGAGAACTAGACTGGGTGTCTTCAAAGATTGCACTGCATGCACAACAAATTACTCTTTCTCCCTCTTAGCATCCTTTCTGGGAAACACAAGTCTTCAGAGCTTTCATTACACTTATTTTCTTAATATCTCCCACACACATTATCTTAAATGCTCTTTCCTCCAGTGGTAAACAACATTTTAATCAGGAACGTGTAAATAAACACTTAGGCCCATGTTCCTATCTACATGCAAAATAAGAAATAGGCGGCAGTACCAGTGAGACATGGTTCTGGTCCTTGTACTCTGACCCTACTGGGAGACCGACCCCATCTCCAGCCCAAACTGGGACAGCTTGAAGTTCACGGTAACCTGAATATGACTCTCCAGGGCTGAGACGTATCCTAAAGCCAGGATAATGTGTGTTAGAGCACATTAGGACTAGGGCTAGGTTGGGGTGTCGCTCACACACTCTATTTTCAAGCTCCTGGTTGACTTTGCTTCTTTTTTCCCTTGGACCAGCACATATATGCAAAGCAACTGGAGTGAGACCAGACTCCTCCCTCACCCCTTTTTTTTGTAAAGACCTGCAACACCCAGAGGTGCTGGAAAGTTACTCTTCTGTCAGCTAACCTTGGGTTAGCCTTAACAGGCTGCAACTGGACGAGGAAGAAGGGGCGCCTCCGATGGGGTGATGTGAAGAGAAACCACCTGCGGCATTCCGAGATATGACCACGTACCAGCAGGTCAGAGCTCACATGAAGGCTGCCGGTACCTCTTCGCTTCTCCAGCCAGCCCTCGCCATCCGACCGGGATGGTAAAAACGGCTCCTCCTTTCCTCTTGCAAAACAGCCCCACCTCTCCGGGCTGCCAAGCCGAGTTTGGGACTTTTTTTGGCAGCTGGCACAGCTGGCGGCCGAGCACACACGCCCTGGCGCGGGCTGCCAAACGGCTCGCAGCCCAGCCACGGCAGCCAGGCAGCCCCATCGCCTGTCTAGACCTCGCACAGCAAAGGTCTTCCCGAGCGACCCAGATTAACCGCGCGGGGTCTGGGACGGCGACTCGGACCATGCCACGCAGCTCCGCGCTCTTTACAGCCCTCTGGGATGCAGCGAGAAAGCCGAAATCCCAAACGGCATCTGCCTTTAAAGCTCTATATTCTATTAGCAAATGGTCTATTAATTATACCCCAGTGACTAGACGTAGCAGCAGTATCCAGTCTCTCTAGCTAAAGTAATAAAAATAACCTAATCACTTCTCTGGTTTTCCCACTCAGAAAGCTGCTGTGCATTAACTCAACCCATCACACAAAAGATTTCATTTTGTTTCTGCATTTCAGCCCTAAAAGGAGGCTGTCAAGCTTTTATGATAAAAAAATAATTACCTCCTTTGACAGTGGTCCCATTTAAATGGATCTTTTAAAGAGACATCTTGGGTGTATTTTTCCTTTCTTTCACCCTGACAAGAAGAAATGAAACATTTCTCAGCCCATTTCTCCCTCCCTCCTCCAAATTCATGTTAAAAAAAAAAGAAAAAAAACAAAAGCTGGCCATGTTTATCATCTCTCTTATCTCTTAAGAGCAGTTGTTTGTTCAGTCAGAACTTGATACAAAGCTAATTGAAGTCAGTGTGCTTTTTGAGCTGTCTTAATTAAGTCTTGGGTCAGGTGACACCAAAACACAGTGTCAGTGTAACATATTTTACTAGAATGTCCAGTAGTTGGTGTTTTAAATCAATATTTTTTTTTTTCCATTTATATACTAGGTGGGATTCATAGCAGCTCCTGCTAGGAAGCTAGCCTGGCACTTTCTGTGATAATAGTCTTAACAAGACTTCCCATTATAGGACTTGTCAACCTCTAACTACATGTAGGAAAGACTTCAGATTGAGGCGGACACTGGATGCTGAATTTTTGTGGAAAATTTGACATGGCAAGGTCCAGCCACCCGCAAGAGTAAGTGTGGGGAAAGGATAGCGTTTTGCACATTTTTTTCAAACTTTTAAAACCTGTTCTTAAATCTAGAGGTTCACAGAAGGCACTTGAAATCTAAGGGAGGATAAGCGGCTTGTATGTAAAAAGCCTTCTGCTTTTTTCCACCCAATATGGTCCAGTTGTAAGCCTTTGAAAAACAGTGATTTCACCTGATCTTTAGAAATCTATCGCTAATTGTCTGGAAATCGCACCCTGCCTGCACGTGTTCCAGGTGGAAGCTGCAGAGGGCAGAGCAAGACTTCAGTTTCACCTGGGCAAAGCAGAAAAGGAGAGGAGCTGGAGTGGCCAGGCCAGGGAAAGAACCCGAGGGTGAGGGTGGGAAGGGGGCTGCGGGCAGGGGAAGAGGAGCAGAGGGAAGGACCCCGGGAGGCAGCGCGGGAAGAACGAGCCTGCGAAGGGAGATTTGGACCTGGCCGAAGACCGGAGCAAGGGGAAGGGAGGTGAAAATGGGCAGTTTGGAGACTGGCTCCTGAGAAGGAGCAGGGAACAAAAAGGGTCAGAAAAAGAAATAGAAGATGGGCAGCCTGGAGGATAAGACTGGCCAGATGAAGAGGCCATGGGCTATCCTTTCCCATCAGACTGTCAGTGTGTTTTCTAGCAAGTAACAAAGCAGCAACTGAATTACTACATTTGGCTACCAAAACGTCCCAAGTGCCTGTTGACATCACTAAATTTAAGAGGAACACCCCTGCATCAGTAGGATAGACAACCATTCTCCAGTATGGCATTCAAAACCATGCTTCAAATCATATGCAAGTTTCGGGTCTTACCTTTCTCTTCGCCTTGCCTCAAAGATTTTTCTCGCAGCACTTGTGTTTCCTGCAGAGCTCCAAACTGCTGGCGCTGAGGTTCTTTCCCCCTTACCCTTACCTAGCACTGTCTTTGCTAGCATTAGAAAGAGAGCAGAGGGGAGCAGTGGACCCACTTGCACAGAAAATCTGATTCTTTCCAGAAACAAGTACATCTTCAGGTTTCTCAGTTATATGGCAGTGGTTGCTGTTCCCGTGCAGTGACTATGAAATAACAGACAAATGTGCCTTAAGAAAGAACAAAGGACAAACAGTGTCTACTTCAGCATTATTGAGAGAAGAAAGAGTTTATGTGGCAACACCGAAATAATTGTCTTCACATGAAGTGTCTGATATACTCAAATGGGTTTTGCTGTTGAAGACTAATTTTCTTATCTTAATAAAATACATTTGTTCCACTAAACAGCATCGAATATAGTATTAAGAAAGCCTCATTCCAGTACTTCAATTTTTTATCTGGCATGTGAAACCCTATTGCTACTACAAATAACTGCATTTAAAAAAAACCTGGTTTAAAGGCAGTGGTACTTAGTATAGTATTAATTACAGCGCATTGCCAAGCAGCCAGGGTAATGTTCATATAAGCAGCTAGATGAGCAACAAAGCATAACCATAAAAGGAAAATACTCCATAGAATTGACATAACATGTCACCCTTATGACAGAATTCCCAACATCGCTACATACTAGTAAGAAAAACAGAAATCCTATGTGATAGCTGTATTCATCTCTGCTTTCAGTCTAGTCTTAGCCCAGTTTTTATAACTTGCCTCCAGAGGTATTACTTGAGATCATTTCAAGTAGCTAACCAAATAGCTACAACTTTATTTTATTGGCAAGTGCTGTCTGCATTGTATTGGAGAGCTGCAGAACTAGAACAGGAGGAATCTGGGGAGCAGTCGCTATGAGGGAGTCAATTCACCCTTTGCAGCCTAGGAAGTTCCTGTAGGTCTTGAGGTAATTAGTAGTAAAAGAGCTTTTGTTTTGAATGATGATTCTTATGTGCAGCTACTCTAATTAGGTAATTCCACACAGACATTTTTATATCTGAGGAGCAAATGCAATTAAACATGGCAGCAACTCTCCTGTGGAATATCACAGAATCACAGAATGGTTGAGGCTGGAAGAGGTGTCTTGAGATCATCTAGTCCAGCCCCACTTCTCAAGCAGGGTCAGATAGAGCTGGTTGCCCAGGACTCTGGTAAGATTTTAAGTATTTCCAAGGATGGAGACTCCACAGTCTCCATGCCCAGGAATGGGCAACCCATTCCTGTGTTTGACCACTCTCACCATAAAACGGATTTAGACTGAATTTCTTTGTTTGTTTGTTTGTTTTAATTTGTGCTCATTGCCTCTTGTCCTGTCACTAGGCACTGCTGAAAAGATCCTGGGTCCCTCTTATTCTTGGGTATTTATATACATTGATGAAGTCCCCCTCAGCCTTCTCTTCTCCAGGCTGAACAGTCCCAGCTCTCTCAGCTTTTCCTCATAGGAGAGATGCTCCAGTCTCTTAATCATCTTTGTGGCCATTCGCTGGACACTTTCCAGTATGTCCATGTCTCTTGTACTAGGGAGCCCGGAACTGGATGCAGCGCTTTAAATGTGGCCTCACCAGTGCCGAGAGGAAGGATCATTTCCGTCGAGCTGCTGGCAATGCTTTTCCTAATGCTGTCCTGCTGGCCTTCACCACAAGGGCGCATTTCTGGCTCATATTCAGCTTGTTGACCCTCACGTACTTTTCTGCAAAGCTGTTTTCCAGCTGGGTGGCCCCCAGCATGTACTGGTGTACTGGGTTATTCCTCTGCAGTGCAGGACTTGGCATTTCCTTTGTTGAACTTCATGAGGTTCCTCTTTGCCCAGTTCTCCAGCCTATCTAGGTCCCTCTGAATGGCAGCACACCATCTGGTGTACCCACCACTCTTGCCAGTTTGATGTTGCTTGCAAACTCACTGTGGGTGCACTCTGTCCCACTGTTCAGGTCATTAATGAAGATGTGGAACATTCTTGATCTCAGTATTGACCTCTGCAGTACACTCCAAGTGATTTGCCTCAAACTGGGCTTTGTGCCACTGATTCAGTCTTCTGGGTCTGGTCATTCAGCCAGTTTTCAATCCACCTCCCTGCATACTTATCTAATCTGTACCTTGTCTATGAGGATGTTGTGGGACACAATGTCAAAAGCCTTGCTAAAGTCAAGTTAAACAACATTCACCACTCTCCCCTCATCCACGAAGCTAGTCCCCTCATTGGAGAAGACTATCAGGTTGGTTAAACATGATTCCCCATTTGTAAATCCTTGCTGACCAATTCTGATCATCTTTTTGTCCTTCACATGTCTGGAAATGGTTTTCCAGATTAGCTGCTCCATCACCTTCCCAGCGATTGAGATGAGGCTGACCAACTTGTAGATCTACAGATCCTCCTTCTTGCCCCTCTTGAACATAGGAGTGACATTTGCTTTCTTCCAGTCCTCAGAAACATTTCTCAGGCACCATGACCTTGCAAAGATAATCAAGAGTGGCCTTACAGTGACATCAACCAGCTCCCTCAACACTTGTGGATGCAATCTGTCAGGCTCCATGGACTTCAGTATGTCTGGTTTGTTTAAATGCTCTCCTTCACCAAGGGTCTTCCATGCTCCAGAATTTCCCACTTGTCTCAGGGGACAGAGATATTCTCATATTATTTATTATTATATACATAAACAAATATACAAATATAAAACATTTATTTATAATAAATATTGGCTAGATCCTCAAAGCTATATAGGTGTTCATTTTTTATTAAAATTATCTACTTCAGCCAATATATATAAAATAAGAAATAATATTAGAATATCTGGGGGGGGGGGGGGGGGGGGGCCGTCACCC
>NW_010972931.1:837132-986284 GCF_000737465.1 Haliaeetus leucocephalus
TGTGTTAAAAAAGGAGCCACAAAGAGGTGGGCTGCCACAAACATTAAAGAAGCCTCAGGGAAGAAGTCTGAGAAGATGAGAAGGCTGTGAGAGGTAAGACCTGAGTTTCCCTGCATTGGGAAAATAATGAGAACTTTTTCAACCATTTGATATGAAAAATAAGAAGATGATGTTGTTGTTGTTGCTGTTGTTACAATCAGCTTTCCTCTCCTTCATTTGTTTTCATGGGCTAGATTCAGAGCTCTTTATCCACTCATTAGTCTCAATGCCCTGTGAGTCAGGGGAGTGCTGGTCGGGAAGTGCGCAGTGATCCAGCCCAGCATTCCAGAAATTCACATTCTCCAGTCATGTACCAACTGGCACATTTTTGAAAATCAAAATTTTGAGTACATTAACCTGGCATTTCATAGTAGCAAACCCAAAAAGCAATTTTCAATCTTACAGAATTATTTTCCTATCCCGCAGCCTGAGCTGCAGGGCAAAAATATACACCCTTCCACAACCCCACTGATTTCAGCTGAAGTTTTCCAAGGCACTAGAGTCAGCTCACATAAATCAAACAGCAAGATCAAAGCTAGTGCTGGAAAGACTCAGGCTATCAATTATGATGGAGTATAATAAATGGAAGACCCAGTGACATTTCTTTTTATATCACACATGTAATTGTCAGGGCTCAGTGACACGACACTATCAAAAAGTGATGTGGCTGTTCTGAAAAGCACGGCTGCTTGATTATTTTTCCCCCTTGTGAGTCGTTGCGTCTTTCTAAAGCCCTGAGCTTCTTTCAGAGCTGTCGTTTCTTCTCCCAGCATAAAAAGTAGTTTGTTTGCGGACTGCCCTTCTAATTAGAAAAGCAAGCCACAGATGTTCTTGAAAGAGAACTAAATTCCATAACTAAGCCTCTACTCACTGAAAACATACCTCGCTTGGAAAGGCTGCGGGAGAGCTGTGCCATAGCTCAGCTGTTTATAAGAAGCCCTCCATTCACTCCCGTCTCCGGGACCAGATGTGACAACAATACCGTAGGCTGCTCGCCGCTCTCCGCTCGCCTTTTGTGCTCGTGCTCCCAAGGTCCTCTCTCACCACTTTTAAAGCTCAAATCTGTGCATGGCTGGCTCTACCCCAGGCCACACTAAGCTCTCCTCACAGTGTTGGGAAGTGGATCATCTCACAACTAATCCAATCCTTTTTTTTTTTTGGTTAATCGCAGAGCAAGTTACTATTAATGCGTATCAAGCTTTTACAAGATGGCTGTCAATTAATCTTGAATTCGGAGATGCCCAGTCAGTTTGAAGGGCATTGTAGTCATTTCAGAGAAATAATGGCAGTGGCAAATTCAGGCCTAAAAAGAACATATGTTTAACACAGATGGTATGTATTCAAACACTTGTACAGTTGAATCCACTTTTAGAGTCTACAAATATAGCCACCTTTTACATATACTGTAAGAAAGTCAGATTCCCAGATTTCCATTTGTACATCAAAACAGTTATATTATAGCCAGGCGTCATGCATACGATGAATTTGTTCTGTTTAAAAACAAAACCAGATTGCTATAATAGGATCCCATTGTATCTGTGAAATTAATCTTTCTTAATACTAAGGAATAGCATCTGTTTTTAATGGAACAAAAATACCTCAGCCAGTATAGCAAATAACACTGTAAAGTTTCCAGACTTTCCACAGAAGGGATTCCTTGGTAAAGGTGACTTAGGCTTCCCATGTTTCCACATTGAAGACTGTGATTCAGACATTTCCTAGGAGGGAATAACTGGATTGGCTTTGCGTCAGCAAAATGAAATGTTTTAAAAAAACAACAACAACAAAAAAAAAAACCCTATACAAAGACAACTTTAATTTAAAGTTGCACAGTTGAATGGCTCATGAAGCAAGGCACAGCAAACTAGATGTTGAAAGAATGTCTTCTCTGCTTTCTTTACAATACCTTTTACAAAAGCCTTTTATGTAACCGTGCCATAGGTCCTTGATAACACAAACTATTCCTTGTTTTGAGCATCATTACAGATACACATCTTGAAGCATATTTGTAACCCTAGGATGATATTAGTTGTCATCTGACCACAATCCATGCCAGCTTCAAAAGAAAGGTTACATCACTGTGAGCAGTAACTGGCTACTAAGTTTGACAGACATTTTAAAAGGATGAAAGATTAAAAGTCTGTTTGGAACATTTACTGTCAGCTCTGCTGCTAAGATTGGTTTACCTCATTTCCTATATATGAAACCTTCTGATATGGTTCCTACACGTACCATGCAAGGAACTGAAGTTAGGTCCCTCGGTTGGGAAGCAGGAATACTGTGTAGTGACCCTGCTTCTGCAAAAACTCTCAGGTGTAATGGTTCGGTTAGGTGTAACAGTTAGGTGGTGTCCCACTGAAGTAACTTAGATTATGGCAAATGTCCTGTCATGCACAAGTGCTTGCAGGATTGGAAACTGCTGATAATGGCAGCAAAAATGAGAAGCTTTGAGGATGGAAGTAATTTTAAGGGACAGCTTAAATTAAAATTGCTTTAAACCAACAAACTATTTTTTACATACTTTCGTTTTAAATGAAATACACAATTGGTTTTCAAATAGACTGCACATCTTGCAAACCAGCAGCATTTCCTACTCCAGGCACTTGCAAAGATTTTAATGTTTTATGAGTGTGGAGTTTTTCTAAACATTTTTGAGTGCTTGAGATATTTTGTTCTTGAAAATGGAAGTGAATTAAGCCATGTGTTCAAACAGGCAGTTCAAAGACATATTGAAACAATTTGTATCAAACAAAAGGCTCACAATGAAAGGAACAGCCAGTAAGTATAAAAACAGAAACCATTTAAAAACAAAGCAAATGGAGCCAAAGTTTTATCATCACTATTAGACAATCAGAAGTAACTTAAACAAGTGCTTCCTTTTACTACCCTTGTCCATGGTTTGACTAACCTCCCCTGTGACATTGGTTTTACCAGCCCTTCTCTCCTTTCTCTTCTTCTATCCCCAAGCCTTCATCTCCGGAGTGAAATGTAATGAGCTATCCCACACAGGCACACTTATCCTGGAACTGCTTTGCCCCAGCATCCTCACAAGCAATACAAGTGAAACTGGAAAACGGTACCAGAATAAAAGTGTTCATACCAGTATGAAATCATTCAGATAAAGCTGAAAGTTGCACCACTACTTACGTAGAAAATATTTTTTTCTTGTGTAGACCAGACCTGAATCTTGTCAGTTCTTCTTCTGGAACTAGTTCCCCAAACTGGGTTTCACTTCACCTGGTTTTAGATGTTTGGAAGTCAGATATCAAAGTGCAAGTTATTCAGTCTTACATCCCTTCATAGTTAATTAAAAAAAAAAAAAAAGTGTGTCAGAGAGTACCAGCAGATATCCCCTAGTATGATCTGGAGTACCATGTTCAGATTACGTGGCTCACCTTCAGTAGGAGCCTGTTTGTTTATATCTACACCTGTGAGGGTAGTGATAATGGCTAACTTGGAATTAGCTTCTGTATGGGAATCATATCAGGTTTAAAACACCTAAATTTAGGAGACCCTGGAGAGCATCCTAGAGGCTCATTCTAAAATAGGCATCTAGGACTCGATTCAGTTGGTTCAGATGTACCCCTAGACATAAGAGCCCAGCATCCACTTCAGATGCATGCAGGTATCTGAGACATCTGTGGGGGCTGGCAGATACAATACAGACCTGTTTGTCCTACTTTTTTCAGGAGAGGCAGCTGTAGACCAGATGGCACAGCCTAGGGCATCTCAACTAGCATTAGATGTCTATGTTTAGACAGCTGAATCATGCCCCAAGCAACTTGTCTGCTGAATTTCTCTCTGGATCTCATTGACTAAACCTCTGTTGACAGTAGTGGGAGCTTAGACAAGTGGCCCATATGTGACACCTACATACCACAACCACAATTTAGGCATCTTAGACTCAAGCCGAATCCCACCTATCAGTTTAGGGTGAGATTCGTTCCGTCCCTCCGTTTGATCTTGAATGCTAAGATCATATTGACCAAATGCCTGTGGCTCTGATAGCTTTCCCTGTAGTCTCTGTAGTTTTCCTACCTTGACCACGACATGCTGCTGCTTAAATGAGTTTTCCTTATCCTTCCCTTTAGTCGTATCTCAGGAAACCTTTGTCCTCCCACTTCCTGTCCTGTGCTTTGTTCAAACTGCAGCTCCAGGTAGGACCTTCAAGAATAAAACAGGGCCTGCATAGGCGTGAAATGGCATCAGGGCATGATCTCAGCCTCTTTAACTAGATTGGGGTCAATGCCCGCAGATGCAGAAAATGTGGTGAAGTCTGGCCTCTGGACAGACGTTCTGCTGTTGATATAAATGTGTGGCTTTCAAGACAAAATCATGCCATCCAAAAGCATAGTAAACACTAAATTTTTCTGAGCTAAGCTGTCTGAAGTAAATCACAATGCGGGGAAGGGGGGAATGAATATGTTGCTGACCTCTGCCTTGCACGACATCCTTGTCTCTAAATCGGAAAGCCATAAATTTGACGGATGGACCACTCAGTGGCTAAGGAATTGGCTGCATGGTGACTCAAAGACTTGTGGTCAATGGCTTGATGGCCAAGTGGAGACGAGTGACAAGTGGCGTTCCTCAGGGGTTGGTATTGTGACTGGCACTCTTCAACATCTTTGTCAGCGACATGGACAGCAGAATTGAGTGCACCCTCAGCAAGTTTGCTGACGACACCAAGCTGTGTAGTGCGGTTGACACGCTGGAGGGAAGGGATGCCATCCAGAGGGACCTTGACAGGCTTGAGAGGTGGGCCCGTGTGAACCTCATGAAATTCAACAAGGCCAAGTGCCAGGTCCTGCACATGGGTTGGGGCAATTCCAAGCACAAATGCAGGCTGGCCAATGAGTGGACTGAGAGCAGCCCTGCAGAGAAGGACTTGGGGGTGTTGGTTGACAAGAAGCTCAACATGACCCAGCAATGTGCGCTCGCAGTCCAGAAAGCCAACCATACCCTGGGCTGCCTCAAAAGCAACATGGCCAGCAGGTCGAGGGCGGTGATTCTCCCCCTCTACTCTGCTCTTGTGAGACCCCACCTGCAGTACTGCGTTCGGTTCTGGGGTCCCCAACATAAGAAGGACATGGACCTGCTCGAGCGGGTCCAGAGCAGGCCATGAAAATGATCAGAGGGCTGGAGCACCTCTCCTATGAGGACAGGCTGAAAGAGTTGGGGTTGTTCAGCCTGGAGAAGAGAAGGCTCCAGGGACACCTTATAGCAGCCTTCCCGTACCTAAAGGGGGCCTACAGGAAAGATGGGGAGGGACTTCTTACCAGGGCCCGTAGTGACAGGACAAGGGGTAATGTCTTTAAACTGAAAGAGGGTAGATTTAGATTAGATGTAAGGAAGAAGTTCTTCACTGTGAGGGTTTTGAGGCAGTGGAACAGGTTGCCCTGAGAGGTTGTGGATGCCCCATCCCTCTAAGTGTTCAAGGCCACGTTGGATGGGGCTTGGAGCAACCTGGTCTAGCGGAAGGTGTCCCTGCCCATGGCAGTGGGGTTGGAACTAGGTGGTCTTTAAGATGCCTTCCAACTCAAACCACTCTATGGTTCTATGTGTCTTTTCTCTTAGGATTTTTCATCTAACAGCTGTTACCCATCTTGCTTTCAAAAGCTGTCCCTTCACCTTGCAACCCTAAAATCAGCAGAGACAGAATTTTGTTGTTGCCTTGCCTTCTGGCTGCTTCTCAACACCAGACTCTGCACCTCTACCACTATGGTCTCTCACCTGATAAAAAGCATTCTTTCTTGTATTCATTACTTGGTTTTGCAACTCTGACCTCAATTCCACCATACACATAAATTAAAAACAACTATCCCATATACATAGTTCAAGTAGAAAGATACATAAAGCCAGTAAAGGCTAAAAAGGCATTATTTCCTCTGGTCTTTCACCAAAAAGTGCTTCTTCCCTTTTTCTTTTTTAAATCGTGCATTAAGTTCCATGCTTCAGGCCTAATCTTGCAAATGCATAGGCACATGAGAAAATTTAATCACATCACAGCTCTCATTTGAAATCAGAGAGATCATTCACATGTGTTTGCAAGATTACATTTTTCAACTCCTTATAGAATCATAGAATCATTTAGGTTGGAAAAGACCCATAAGCTCATTCTTGAATAGGTTCACCTTCTTATTAGTCTGCAGAGTGCTATGTGCATTTTGAATGCAGCTCAGCACCTGCAAGATTTATCTTTCAAAACTGTCATCAGTGGGAGGGACCTTTAGCTGAGCAATAGTAGGTTAAAAAGAACACAAATTGAGATGCAATAGTTGTTATTTCTAATCAGCCCTGATGTGAAGGAGTGAATTTTATTCTCTTTCCTAGCAGTTGGCAGTTTCACCTTGTGACTTCGTGTCTTATACAGTTAGCAGAACAGAATGGCAGCTTTACTTGTGAAGTTATTGTAAATGTTATTCATAACAAGCTAATTTGTTGTTGTTCTGCTAAACTGGAACTCTTGTTTCTCAAGAGCATTTACTCATTGTGATTGTGAACTGTTGCATTCACGTTTTATGTTTGGTTAATCTAGTGAGCACTGTAACCTGACTTGTCCTGTTTGAGAGAGTGGCGTGATCATAACTCAGCCCTGAAGGGTGGGGTTACAGTCTTAAAGTCTCTCAGAAAAGAAAAATAGATGGTATTTACACTGAGTAAAATCACTGATGTTATACCACTGAAGTTTGGCTCAGTACCAAACAAGTCACGAAGAAAAGACTCCAGGCATAGATTAAAAAAAAACTAAAACACCTCTCGCTGATAATTCTATGTATGTGAACAGACCTATGCAAACAGGAAGACAAAGAGGGCTTGTGAAGATGTTACAAATATCTTGAGAGTTTTATTGTGATTTGAAACTGGCTGCAAAATCTGTCCTGCTAAGCAAAGCTATTTCCTTAGCAAAGTCTGAAGCCCTGGGAGAATAAAATCTATAATCTTTACTCAAAAATGAGGCTGCTGCTTAGTGATTTCATCAGTCATATAACTACATAAAACTAACTTGCATGGCGTTGGGTCTGTGTGCCATGTGACTGTATGTTATAGAAGCAAGAAGTGGAACGGAGGCGTGAAGCCAGAACAAACGAGCGAGCAAGAAAGACACGGCTGTGGAGCAAGGAGCTACACCCAAAGCTTAAGAATCAGCTCCTAATGCCAGAGAATATGCTGGATGAGAGTCTCCTCCAGCCCTCCCTTATTTCAGTGGAGTTTTTTGCTATGTGAAGGGGTTTTTCGGTCCCCTTCAGCAGAAGTCACACAGCAGCGGCACATCTGCCGAGGTGGGTGGCCCTGCACACTGTTTCACACTGAGAAACTGAGACTATCTGCAGGGTGTTGTGAACCAGCAAGACAGGCGTGATTGTCCTCACACTCACTAAAAACATGAAGTAAGTGACTGCTAAATAACCAAGCATACTGAGTTTACTTTAAGCTGAAATAGCGAAGAATAATAGCAGGTATTCATTTAACCTTAACTGGTTCTGAGCCCAAGGATTTGGCGCTAAAGAAATCATAAATGTTTATGTCCTGTGACAGACATTTCAGGAGTGTCCAGACTGCACGTAGAAGTGACCTAAGTAATGCAGGCTAGCTGCTAAAGTTTAGAAATAACCTGCTTGCTCCTCACTCCCCCATCAGAGCCAAGGGCTTGACAAAGTCTTTTTGACTGCGCGCCTGGGCTCCAGCCGACAGCAGCACATTACACGAGCCTGCGTGTAACATAACTGGTTTCAGCTGGCTTATGGAAAAAGCCCTTGAAAATATCATTCCCAATACGTTCTTCTCCCAGCTAAGGATAACAGAAGTGACAATGATTACATGATGTTAATGTCATATTTATAACCAGCCTATTAACTAATCTAAATAGCAGCCTCATGCATGTGGTTCTTGCACGCTCCCAGCCTGTTTCCCAGGCTGCAGCTGAAGAGCCCGACTCAGGTAGGATGGGTTTCGTGTAAAGAGTAAATTCATGCCTAAGCTCACAGTTAATCCAAGCCCAAGCACCCCCACTCTCCCAGCTGTCTTCAACCCACAGTGTGGACGTGAAGCGAGTTTGGGCTCACTACATGGTTAGAGCCATGTTCAAACAGCAGTGTGGGAGTATCTACTAATCTGTGGTCTTAAATCAGCTCTTTCTTCACATAGCTCCAGGTTCACTGTGACTTGGAGATCTGTTTTTCATGCTGCAACCATTCCTGTGTCTGTTAAAGTAGCAGGAGGGAACAGTCCAGTCTTCATCAGTATAATTCTGGAGTGGTTTTGTATAAGCCTGACCATCCTGTCTTTTCTAATCAGTATTTTATTATCTAGGACCATTTTCTACCATGCTGGATTTATTTGGTTAAATGCATGATGCTTTCCATCTGCCTGAGTTCACATCCACTAGACTGTGCCCCACTGTCCAGCTGCACAGCCTCACTAGCTCTTCAGTGCTAGAAAAAGGATTCAAAGTCCAGGACAAAGCTGCACGTAGAAATTAGTGAGATAACATGTCAAGCGAAAGCAGATTTCCTTTGAACATTCACCTGTTTTAGCTATAGTGTCTTGCAAGAAGATGATATCCTTGCAGTGAGAATAAGATTTTACAACAGGTTTTTTTCCATCCAACATACTGAAGATCCAGAGATCTTTTCCAGTCCTATGCTCCTTAACAAAAAAAAAATCTGTCTCCTTTGTTCCAGAATGCAGACTTTTTCTGTGACATCAGCATGGGCTCCTTCACTTCACTTGGCTTTTCTTTTTGGCATATATGACAAAACTTAGCAGATTTGTCAGTGCAAAACACAGATACAGAATGAAGCACTGTTCAAGCCATTTGCCTCCCAAATTTCCAGGAAATTTCAGCTCTGTTGGTTTTAGCTACTTCATTCTGCGACTCAGAGTATTTCATGCAGGTAATATTTGTTCCCAGATAGTGTCTGGTTTTTTCAGGAACAACTCTGAGCCAAGGGCTCTGACAGAGGTCTGCTTTGTCTAGTATCTAGCTAATGATCAGCAGTGTTAGCTTCTGGATAATGGAGGACAACTAGTTTCAGTGGTGTATGCTAAGGATTCTTAAAGGTATAACTAAATTCACTTGATAAGGTCTCCAATTTAATAGGACTGACCCAAACAATATGGACCTTGCAATTTTAGAAGTCAAGTCACCATGTTACTGCATTTAATAGTCCTTAGGTTTCCACAGCTAATAAAAAAGTAACTTTATGTAGTAGTTTTTCAGTTAGCAAGCAATTCTAGGCAACATGTAGGGGTAACTTCATATTTTACATATCAGTGTAAATCTGTCTCTTGGAGAAACGTCTGTCTTTAGTACATTCCTGGACTGCCCCAAGTGTCCAAATTAGTTCAAGTCAGGTGGCTCAGCTTTGTAGGTTATCTCTTTGTCAGGGTGAAGATGGACACTAGCAGGGGCTTAATGGGCAGATTTTGGTTCATTTATTCTCTGCCTCTTTTTGAATTAGCTGCTGTAAGTGATTTAAAACTTTGCCAATATTCCTTTTCCTAAGAAACTCACGCATTTAGGATATGAAAGCAAATAGGCCCAAGGGGGTGGTAGGAGCTTCCCTTCAGATCACATCAATACTAGGAAAGTCTTCAGGAAAGCTTGTAAATGTAGAGGTGCTGCATTTAAATGACAACAAAGTGCTTTGTTTTATGGTAGCTGGTTGGATTCAGGGGTTAGAGCCACTCCTTAGCTCTGCTGCAATTTACAGCACTGACACACAGTAAAACCCCACTGCCAGGCATCTCCTCTGTGCTGCTGCTTCATCTCTTTTTAACGACAATGAGCTCCAGTACAAGTGTGCAGAACTGCACAACTGGGGGATACAGGGCTCAGCTGGGAATGAGAGCCTGCATGGGGAACCACCTCCTCTCAGAGATTGCAGAAAAAAAGGAGTACACTTTCCGAATGAAGGGAGGTACAAGTGCTTTGAAAATGCATCCACTCATCACAAATGCATCCTTCAGGTAAGATCCAGCCTATGTTACTTAGTGAAATGAAGCAGGCAGTACGTGTGTCTTCATTTTATGTATTTTGCTTCTTTGTTTCCAGTTTGTGTGTGTTTCCTTTGCATTGGATAACACGTTTATGCACAAGCATTTCTCTTTTATGCATCTTTGCATTATGAGAGTAACCTTCTCCTTCCCGCAAGATCTGATTTCAGAAAACATGACACTGCATGGTTGGATATTAACTGCTTCTCAGTGATTGTCTCAAAGGTATGGGCTTGCCCCTTAAACTTCACCACAAATAACACCACTAATAAACTGTCACTGAGATCAGAATTTTTTTACCTCGTCATCTTTTGCTCACCTACGATATCCTTGCTCACCACACTTTGTTCAGATCCTCAAAATCATGGGCATCTGCACAACCTTGATTACAAGTTCAGCAAAATTTGAAGTCTTTGATGCACACATTTGGATGGTTCACAGGTGGAGAGCTCATTTTCTGTTAAGCCCAGACCACTGGGTTTTTTTCCCTCAAGAGGGTAGAGCTCAGCTTCATAAAGGGGAGTTGCCTTATCTCCCTGAGGCACAGATGCACGCTGCATCTGAGAGCAGCTGAAGCTACATGCACATATCCATGCACATCCATGTACGCCACGTATATACAAGTAAGAAACTAGAAGGGACCCGTTCAGCATCCCTCCCACATATCCCCAAATATTCAAGCAGCATTTAGGGAATTTGCATGAGCCTCAGAGGTCTGATTCTACCCAAGAAAGGTAGGTCACGGCCAAAAGAGGTGGCTATTTTCACAAGCCTGGTACAGAAGTTTCCAAGGTAGAGTGGGGAACAACTGTAGAGCTCATAAGTCTGGAGGATCTGAAGCCAGTGGAAAATCCCTGAGAAACAGCCTTAAATTACAGCAGTTCTTATAGCTGATGTGGGTTCCACCCAGCGATGCGTCAGTTGCTGGAACGTAGTCAGTAATGGAGCGAGCACACCTTTCCCTGCCTCCCCTGCTTTTTTGTTTCTCGGAAGACTCAAGAGTCTCTTATTCTGAACCTCTAGCGCTAAGTTAATAAAAATAAAGATCAGTGATTAACTACACGTGCTAGGTTTTACTTACTGGAGCATTTGAAAATGCTGAGAATGCAATTTCTCAACCTGTGGGCTGAAGCGGTTGATGAGGAGGGGGCGGAGAAGCAGCAGAACAAGCACAGAGCCCCGAAGGCATCGTACCCCGGTGGGGAAGGTACAGCCCAGGTGTGGGGCAGAGGCACCACGGGCTGCCAAAGCGTGGCACGTCGCCATACAGGAACGACGGTCACTGTCTTTCAATATTTTTTCCTAGAGAGCTGACGAGGAAAGGAGCCCTGGGTTTTGCAGCCTGGACCCCAGTTTTGTAAGAAAAAGAAAATCAGGCTGAGGAAGGAATGACAACATTGTGCAACATCACTGATCAAACCAAGGATATACTAGAAGGGTGAGAACAAAGTTGGAGGGTCTTCACAGAACATTTTTATTTTTCTGAGCGCTATATTCTCCATTCCTGGGTCTGTTCAATTTACTCTCTTGCCATGATCCCTGCTCTACATTTAACTAGAAACCAGAGCTTCCCTAGCTAACAAGGAAAAGTATCTTGGCAATCAGGGGCTCAGAAAGACTGTGGCACCAGCACTGTGGTCCAAAGCAGTGAGTCTATGGGATCCCACTGACTAAGATGCCAGGTATTGCTTCTGAACCTGACACCCATTTCTATGAAGAATGATGCTGGCCCGGTTCAAGGGTCCTGGAAGTACACAGGCTTTTATATTCCATTTATAATGTACTTGGTGAGAAGCAGTTAAAAAATGATAGGGTAGCTGTTGCACAAAATTGGAAGCAGTGAGCACAGATAATACCGAAGCAGATATTGCAGGTGCTGCTGGAGAAATCATGGGTACAATTAGTATGTTGACGTTGGAAGGGAACTCTGGAGGTCACCTTGTCCATGTGTTAGCCGTATTGTAGGAATTACCTTAGGAACATTTAGAAAAAGGGCCTCACTTTTTCAGGTGATGGCAACAAATGAATGACATCAGATATTTTTCGTGAGACTTTGAAAAAGTGTGAGTAGTTATGTCTGGGTGAAGGGTTAGGTAAGGTAACTATAGAGACCTTAAAATATTCATAGAAGGTGATAAGAGAGTTGCCACATTAGAGCTCATTTTGGTGGACAAGCAAATGTTCACTGCCGATTTAGAATGTTTATGCTTGCCCGTATATTAATGATCATAATTGGGTTAAATTTATTTGATGACAATACTGCTACTAATTGGCATTATGTTTTATCAAGCTTTAAATAGTCATTTTTTGATGTTTAAACTAACTGGCAACATTATAGACTGGAATGTATATATAGAGTGAGAAATGCTTTAGAAAAGCACACGAGGAAATGTTTAAGAACTAGTTCTTGGATGCTAAATAAAAAACTGGGATTGAGCAACTCTGAAAAATGCAATGGATTAAGTTAAAAAGATGCAGAGCGATCTCATCTCTGGTATCAAAATAAATATTTAGAATCTGGGAAAGAAAGAAAAACGTCAGTGATGATAGGTTTTAACTTTAAAAAGGAAGGAGATAGCGGAAGCTGAAGGAATCAGTGAAATGTCACCAGTCACAGTGAATGATCAATAAAATTTAAAATTATAACAGAGCTTTAAAAAAAGAACAAATTAGAAAAATAAAATGTACTCTTTGAGTCACACTCAGGTCCATTACAGGATACTGGTGGTAAACTGTAAATAGTGATGGAAAAAAAGCATAACTCTTAATTTGGTTCTTTGTTCCATATTTGAGAAGAAGCATTGAACTATTCTGTTGACAAATTTGCCATTCACAGTAAAAAATGAGCAACAGCAGCTGCTATATTTAAACACTTTTGAGTCAATAAAGTGTACGCTGATTTACGCCAGTGGTCAAGATGCACGGGTCTGGGTTACTGTCCCCAGCCAGGATTTATCACTGGTGCGTAATTGGATGGGAATAGCATCACAACAGGAGAAATATTCTCCATGCTCCTACATCTAATATTGTTGGTTAGAATAATGGAATCATAAAACAGTTTGTGTTGGAAGGGACCTCATGAGGTCCCTCGCGCACCCCTGCTCCAAGGAGGTTATGGGTGTCTTTCTGCACCGGGGGGCACCGAACCGGCCACGGTACCCAGACGTGGTCTAACGACAAGTGCTGGGCAGAGGGGACAACCCCTGCCCCGACCTCCTCGCTGTGCTCCTGCTGATGCAGCCCCAGATGCTGCTGGCCGTCTCTGCTGCAGGGCTTGCTGCCGGCTCCTGCCCGGCTCCCAGGGCCCCCAGCACCCTTTCCCCAGAGCTGCTCCCCAGGCAGCCTGTCCCCAGCCTGTATCACTGCAAGAGGCAATTCCTTCCCAGGCGCAGCACTTCACATTTGTTTTCTTGAATTTAATGAGGTTTCTGCTGGCCCATCCCTCCAGCCTGTCTAGGAGCCTCTGAATGACAGCCTTGTCATGGATAGTATTGGCTGGCCACCCCCAATTTGGCATTATCTGCAAACCTGACGAAAGTGCGCTCCATGACCTCCTCCAGGTCACTGATAACAAGATTAAGCAGCACAGGTCCCAGGATAGACCCCGCGGTACCTACCCCGTTGCACGCTCCAGGCAGAAGATGATCCACTGACCATGACCCTCTGAGCCTGACCATCCAACTGATTTCTTATCAATCTAGTTGTCCACTCATCCAGGCTATAACATCCTAACCTGGATTGCAGGAGACAGTGTCAAATGTTTGTTTGTTCACACGGATATGTTTTTGATACCATTTCAGACATTCACTCAGGTCATGGTTTCATGTCAGTGTTTAGTCACAACACAGTTCAAAGTAATCCCATGTACTCCCCTTCCCTCCTAGATAAGTCAGCTTCTGAACAGAAGGCTTCTGGTTCACAGTTTTGGTCTCAAGATACTTCATGTGCACCAGAACATCAGACTTCCATGGGCTGTGGCCTCAAGTACCTGTGGGTCACTAAGAGAAATTTAGGACTGACTTTTTGGTACTTCATGCTACACTGGCAGTGCTCATATAATGTACTCAGCAAAGGCATGCTCTGATCAGAGGATTTTTTTTCCCATTTTCTCAAGGACATGTCTCCCTTCACACTCCTATTTCTCTATAGGGTCCAGAGGTGGAACCATTTTGTCCAGAATTCAGGTACTTGATCAGAAGTCCAAGTCTTTTCACCCAATACGCCTAACAGTCACTCAGAGGACATTCGTGATTAAAGGCCAGGACTCTAGTAGCCATGTGGCACTAAGACTTGGTATTATGAAGATGGAATGGAACAGAAAGTGATGTAAATGGAAAAGATGATGGATGTTTACCTCCCTAAAGGTATTTTCCTTGTGGAGTTTGTGAGTAGGAGTTGAGCGCACTGCCATCTACAGGTTGTCAATACAGCACCTTCGGGGTGATGTTTCATTATTTTTGTTTTTTTCCATCACTGACCCTGGCTTCTGTTCTGTTTTTCTGCAGTCCATAAGCATTCCTTTGGGTAACGGACTTCATTGGACTAGATTTATAGTGACAGTGACCTACAAGTGGTGCTGATGGAAAATTCATTATGGTTTGGGATTAGTTGCTAATCTTTGGGATTATTAAAACTATACAGCTTGGACATTCTTCTTTTTGTTTTAATTGCCTGTGTTAAAAACAAAGGGCACAGCCAGTCTAGCATCTGGTGTATGTGTATAATTTCTTATGAGCATTGACAGACAAACAAATATGAGTTATTCTCAAAGTGACCTTCTCCTTCCATCCGTATTAGAATGTTCTGACAAAATTCATAATTGACTGAAGACTTTTTATAGCAGCAATGAACATAATGACCAGGGACAGAGTTTCCAGGCTGCTCCGTCTCTGCTCAGTTTCCCGTCAGAGCCACGGCTCCAGTTGGGCTACATACGATCAGGGTAGCGCCTTTACGCTGGCAGAGTGCAAAGACTCAGCAGCCTCCACGGTGGGGATTTGACTTCACAGCGGATAGCATTTCTAGCTGGAAATAACGATGCTTTGGAAGTATCTAGCAAACCCCAGCTGGCCATATGTCCTATTGTTCACAGAATGAAATGGAGATTAAGCCATCAGCAGTCGTCTACAGACAATTTGTTCCCAAATTCTAGAAAAACCCTGTTTGTTCTCTCCATAATATGCTATTAAATTATATTGATTTTCAGTACTGTTTATGGTTCTCACTTCAGCCTATGGTAAGAAAAAACCTTATGGATTCACGACAAAGACTTAAACTATACTGTGAGCTTCCTGGCAACAGCGCCAATTGAAACGGCTTCTTGCTACTTGACTCTAATACAAACCCCCTTGAGTTCTTGTGGGCAATGAAATAGCTTCTTGCCTTTCAGTTCCTGAAAGACTGAACAGCATAGCAGGAACCTCAGCAATCTGCCACAGAGAAAGAAACCGTAGGACAGCTAGCAGTTTGCAATTTTAACCTCTTTTTGTTTGTTACCCAACGTGTCTTCACATTCGTCTGAAAGTATCTAAGGACCAAGATCCCATCTAACAGGGTACTAGTGTGGAAAGGAAATTTTGACTCATTTAAAAAAAAAAACCAAAAACACCACCCTTATTTGGCAACACGCCAACCTGAGACACATAACTGAGTGCAGTCACTTGTGAAATAATTAACGCTCGCGGCGGCTTGTTCGATGTGATAGTTTGAGTGACAAATGTCACTGCATTCCTAATGTACTCTTAGTGACCTACACATAGACACATATCAAATAACACGTGTAAAATCAGGCACTTCACCAGCATTCATCTACCTAGGCACAGGGGAAGAAAGCGGAGCAGAAAAAGTGCCTTTAACGTTAGCTGTGGTTGATATCAGTTTAGTACCACAGCGTGCATTGTTATACGACTGTAGTATTATCATACGGTCTCGTAAGATGCTTTAACATTTCAGAAGGAACATTTTTATACAGCTGTAACGTACTGGCGGTAATTGGCAGTAATTGTGGACACAAGGACAGCAGCAGATGTGGAAGTGGCCCCAGAGCAGGCACAGAGCGTGTGAAGAAGTTGGGCTCCAGCTCTACGCCCGCCCATGGCTCGCAGGCATCTTTGCCTCAGCTCCTCCACCTGCGGAACAGGGATGATCAATCACACTGCAAAAGCCCAGAGCAAATGGCATTATGTAAGGTTGAAAGCTTGGCATTTGATGACATTTTGGTGTTTATAGTGCACTTTGATGTGGCCACTGAGAAAGGACGAGAGCAGCAGGTAAGGAAGCAAGCCAGGTGCTTTCTCAGGACACCCAGATGGCAATATGTACGTACCCTGTCAATGATGGCAAGAGAATATATATTTCCCGCTTCACAGGAAAATCATTCATCCAAGCAATTTTTGTTCCATGATGTTTAACTGAAGACCATTTTGTTTACAATGTAAATAAAATTATGATTAGTTATTTGGAGAACACATCCCCAAAACTTATCTTGAATGTATGCATTTGTTATACTTCAAAAGACTTCTGGCAATTCATGTCCATAAAGTAATAGGTAACAAGTCAGAAGACCATCTACAAAACTGAAAGATTAAAAGTAGTTCTTAGAAAGCCAATCAACTTTCCCACATATGAAAAAAAAACTTAAGTGGCAAGCTTTTCACAGAGAAACCCTTGGTGATAAGCAAAAGCTAAGAAGCTCCTTAATTGTGCCAGGAAAGATAGTATTAAAAGAGACACTCCAAGCTAGGCTGTATTTTTTTTAAAGTAAAGGCTTTTGTTGTTTGTTCTCACTATTTAAACCGTTTCCAAGCTGATTAAGAGGACAGAAAATGAATTCAACCAGGAGTTTATAGCTTGCCCTTCGGAAAGGGACAGACTTTTTGTACATGTAGTAGAGGAACATGAGAGTGGAGACCCTTACTCAGCACCACAATTCCTGCCTTTCCGTAAGAAAGCAAGATATCTTTGCATCTTTTTATGGAGCATTTTACTTGTTCTTGTGCTTCCACCCAGCTGCTCTTCTTACCTTGTCAAAGAGGATTTCTTTTGTTGCAGAAAATATGCTTGGGCCTATTGTTTCCAGAATTAACTTCTAAGCAGGACCAGATGAGGCTGTGCCCCTAATATTGACACACAGACATTACACCACTCTGAAACAGAGCAGAGGGGTAGACAGTACATGGTGTTGTGGTGTTTGTCTTCAAATAGTCCGTAGAGGTAAAGGACAGGGAGAGAGACAGATGCTTGGACTAACACACGATTGGGGATTTTTAATGGTTATATTGATAACAGACAGCAAAGGTCAGAATAGATGGTGGCTGAAAAGGAACAGGTCTCTTCAATTTGCTTTCCTTTCATCAGGAAAACACACTGTTTGTACAATCAGCCACAGCTTTCAACAATGGGCTGGCTGGAGATGAGTCACTAAAATGAATAATCCTTTTTAATCTCTATGAAAAACATCCTGTTAGGGTTGCCATATTCTAGGAATTGTTATAACAGGAGCAGCAAAAGGATTAAGTGCTTAAACCTGTCCCACCAGTACAAGTTTACTGCAGCAGAATCTCTCTGTCGGTAATGCATCTCCACTTCTCCTTACAAAAAACAAGAGAATATTCTTATTCTGTGTTTCTTTCTCTGTAACAAGCCCTCCAGGACCCACCAATAATATGGCTATTTTAAAAAAGTAAAATCTAGATCAACTCACAGCACACGCTGAGGATGAAATAAAAGTAAGGATCACAAGTTCACCAAGATAACACTGGAGCCTGTTCTCAATGCCTTTTACTGAAAGCATTACACCGCTGCCAACAAATCTTCTGGAGGGTAAGAACCCTGTAGTCTCAACGCCGTCCTTTCTGTGCTTTGCAGTGCAGTGCTGTGCCTCTGTCAAAAGGTGAGTGATTCTAGGAAGCGATTAAAATGTGTAGGATATTCTTTGTAGCATAAGGCTGAAGCCTGTGCTTTCAATACCAAATGCACAAAGGCTGTCAGCTATAAAGAATGAAAAAGCTACCCAGCTACCTGACAGGAACGATTAGTCTCATGAGCTATGAAAATTGCTAGAGGAGGCAGATGACTGCTTTGTTTTCCCCACAATACTTAAAATGGCAAGAGCTTGCTAAAATATTTAGTGTTAATAAAAACTGATGACAAGCTCTTACCGCTCTCCTTTCCAGAAGTGAGAGTTCAAGACGACTGCCTCCTTTCGCTGGCTCTGTCACATTAAGGTATCCAAAAGACTTTGAAGGTGATACAATACAGAACCCATGGAGACAGCCTCAATCAAGCTCAAATAAATTGACAAGGCTTTATCATCAACAGGTGGCTTAGCGGTGCTTGTTTTGAACCCTTCTCTTTAAATACATCACGAGGGATTTTTCAAGGTGCTCAAGCTTCACCAGCTCTGCTCCCGTGGACTGACGTTGACCTGAGCAGCAGCAGGGTGGGATGACACCAGCTGTATTTGCACGGCAGGGCAGGCGGTGTGTTTGCAGGCTGTGCGCTTTGGCCACATCCCAACCCCAGAGCAAACGTACCCCACCATCCACCCATCTGTCCGTCCGCCCTTTTTGACTCCCTGACCACCCACCTCACGAACCTGCTAGAGCTCACCACCAGCTCGCCCACCCTTTCCTGTGCCTCTGGGCTTCTTCCCAAAAGCGAGCGGGGTGGAGAGGGAACGGTCCGCACCTGTATCTCCCTTCAAGGTGGAGCTGAGTCAGAGCTAAAATTCGCACCTACATCTCCCCAGCTGCTGGCACGCCTCCCACCTTCATTGAGTAATTAAAAACTACACAGCAGGACTACTTAACACTTATGCATTAGGTTGACCCTCCTATCAGCTGAATTTTAATAATGTTTTGGACAAGTAGTACAGATGATGGGATAATATTTCTTAGGTGTAAAATATATATAAAATAACTGTTGATAATATATCTATATTATCCATGATAAAAATCCCACCAAAACATGGAAGGGCAATATCTGATAACAGGAAACTGCAGATATGGCCAACAGCTGTGCATTTCTTTTCAATAAGTGCTAACACAGCTTGGGATGGAAAGCATCTTAGTTCTTCAGTCCTGCCAGCTCAGGCAATCCCACCAAATAACTATGCAAATTTGTCAGGCCTTAGCACTTAACATTTTTTGTGCACCTACATTTTTATTGAAAAAACAGCTCCAAATCTCTCTTCTTTGATGGTTATAAAGGACTCTCCAGGCTGAATTAGTTTATGGTCAATTTACTAATTTTCTAAGTCCCTTCTCTATTAAACAGGAAGAGTTTTTAGCCCCCCCCTTTGAAATCGTATGGAGGAGTTTTAGGCTTCTGTTCTCAGAAAACAGACGGCTAGGATGGATCAAGGAGCACACTTGTAAGAGTCCATATGTCAGGACACCTGGTCATCCAGAACATCCTCTCCCAGCCATCGTTTCTCCTATACTGACTCTTCCTGGAGCCCAAAGAAAAAGAGTAAGTGATACGCTGTCTTTTCTGAAAAAAATTTCTTGCCTTGTTTCATCTATCATTAGTTTGCTTTGGAGGCTCTACTTTGAATGCCATACACTAGTGACTTTCTTTTCCTCCAAGAAACTGATTGATAAGACAGAAAGTGACTCTCATCAGGTGCCTCCCCTCATGTTATTTGACATCTTATGTACAATACCCACATAGCTGATCCAGCTGCCATTTTAAAACTACTGCAACTCTGGATTCTATATATGGTTGTTGAAGTAAAAAGTCTAACACATGCAATAACATATTCAAAAACTAAACAAGTATTTCTTTTTTTATCACTGTCCTGGAGTGCCAGACACTTTGGGGCAGACCATGATCCACCAGGGACAGGAGTTGAGGATTGACTTCTGTTCTAACTAACTGCATGTAATTTCACTTCCATTTTTCCTGCTTGTAAAATGGGAGCAATGGCATTTATTTGCAATTGTAAACAATGTAGAAATATATGAATCAAAACTCTTGTATATCAATTTATTCTAAGTAATGGTTGAAGATAATTACTACTAAACTCCTATGGGTTTACTTTATAACTACGTACATAAACATAACCCTTTACTTGAGTTTGTGGCTGTTCATACATTGGTATCCAATGTACTTTTGTTATAGGAAGCAGAAAAAAATTGGTTGTTGCAAGTCTATGCAACTATATAAAATTAGATTCACTCCATAAGAATGACAAGAATGTCCTTTGCTGAACCGTAGTGCCTCACAGAAGAGTTGGCTGCATGTGAAAGGAGGTAGATGATCTTACACGTTCCCTCTCCTATTACTTGCTGCCACATGATGAGTTAATATTTGATTAGACAGTGCTGTATCTATGACACCTGTTCACCAGGGAGACAAGGCCAACAACTGATGTAATCTACCTTATTATATACTTAATGATAGAGGAGAAGTGCTGCTTTTTCAGCTTCCCACGTCTGCTTTTCATTTCCTCTCCTACACATTCCTGAGGGGTCATGTTCAGTGCCTTGCAAGAGCAAACAAACAACTACAAAACTTGTCTCTCTCTCTCTGTGATTCTCTGCAATTTGCCTGAAAAAGAGGAGAAAAAGTTTAAAAATTTCCACTGTACTGTGTGTTTCTGGAAGGAAACCTACTTCTTGCTAATAGTTATTAATATACATGTTGGCTAGATTTCTCTGGCTACAATAGATCAGGACAAAACACACCAAAAAATGCGTTGCTACTGAAGCTGCACAGAAGACCTCACTATTTTTCATAGTGGTGAATCAAGTGCTTGGCCATAGCTTCCAGGTCCTCTTCACAACTGTCCTCAAGGACAGCCTCAGGCTTTGACTAGTAGGACCTACTCAATTTTTTAGGTTGGTTCCCTGAAAAAGCAAGTGGTTGTAGGTGAAACCTTGCAGGGGCTCCAAAGCAACACATCTGAGCAGAATCTCAGTTACTCTCTCTGCAGAGTCATTGGGACCTGTGATGCCCAGGTCGCAGTGCCTTCCTCCGGGAAATGCTCTGCTTCTGGTTCGCACCACTAGCCATCGCAGTAGTCTTCCGAATCTGAATGTAATTGTTATTTCAAATGTGTAAGGTTGTGTTTGGGAGAGTCTACTCAGCCAGTGTGATTTCTATATTTTTTCAGTTTGGCCTTCATAACTTCTGTAGCTTTCCTGTTAAGAAATCCCCACTTTTAGGGGGGCTCCCTCAAATTCCCTCATAACTGTAGGCGATGAGAGCATTTCAGATATTGTCTTTCTTTCTCTGCATAACTGTTGGTATAATGTGAATATATTATCTAGAGAATATTTTCTCAAATTTCCATTGCAGATCCCTGCTCCCCCCGCTCCTCCCCAGTTTTAGAGAGCTCACCATCTTTCCCTGAAATAAGACTTGCCTTTGAACACAGGAGGAGGAGAGCTGCAGTGTATTTTTATTGGAACGCCAGAACTTCTTTTCTATGTGTTTTTTACTGGGAAAGGGAGGGCTGAGAATAAGCCAGGGTGTATCATTCACTGCCCTGGACTGGGTCCTTCCCTCTGTTCAGGGACGATGCTAGAAGGCCTGGACGGTATCAGCTTTGAAGAGAGGCGGCTGACAGTTCCCAACTGCTGATCAAGGGTGGTCAAAAAATTCTGTGAAAAAGCTGTAGTCTAGGCTATGTGGAAATGAGAGCAAAGCCATTTTGTCTGTAGATGTGCCTGTTGAGCTACCGAGAGTGTCCATTCACTTCCCTCGCATACTCACCTTCTTGCCTGTCAGAGTTCCCGCAGATGCTGCAACACATCTTCCATGCTACGATCATGGGAGGGAGATCTTGATGTAACTGTAAAACAAAAGGTACTGAGGCTCCCCTGGGAATTTGTGTCTGAGCATCACGGATAATGTGGGGATTCCCAGATACGTTTTTGAAAGTGGTACACAGAAACAATTCTTGACATGTGATTGCATTTCAAGTCCCTACAATTTGGTTGCCACTTTGATCAGATCTCACACACAGGTTCATGTCCAAAATTAGGCTGGAAAAAATGCTGCTATAATTATTTAGAGGAAACAGGAAGAGGGGAACATCTTCCACTGCCAGCTACTATGCCCACGAAGATAATAAAAGCTTTGGCAGAAGGGAGCACTGGGCATGTGCTAGCACTCTCCACTTTGAACCTCTTCCAGGAACCGACGGTGAGAAAGAACCATTTTGGTGCAAGCCTGAGAGGTACATTCTAGGGAAAGCACACGGTGAGTTACACCGGTCTAAAAGCTGTGTGTTAATAACAATAAAAAGGTTTGACCAACGCCCTTTAAACTGTTTTACAAGGACCTCCTCCTCTGCCCAGGCCATTTTACATGCTTATTTACTACAGTGTAAATCATACTTCATGGAGCTGAGATGAAAAATGAAGGCTGCCACAATTCTGCATGAAATTTAACATGTTTTCTTAGGTGAGACAGAAGTTGACAGAGCATCAAATGATCATGTTCCATCTATGGCTTTCACTCTGTCAAGTCTTCTGTCCTCTGCGTGCCAATTATAATAAATATAGCTGACTGCATATAGCCAGAGGAAAATGAAGGCAGCTCTCTAACATATGTAAAACTAAAAGATTCAGACATTTGTAAATCTTTTGATTGTTTACATAAAAGCAACGCTCTGTTCTCTTTGGTTTGAAGACAGTAAGAAGCTGGAAGGGAATATATCTGTAGCAATCAACACTGAAATATAAGGAGGAATATTCAGCTCAGAGTAACATCCTCTTACAGTGGGAGCTGAAGACAGAAGGTGTGTCAGAAAGCCTGGCTGGGTGGAATATCTTTACCATGGAGTTCATGAGAAGTAGTAGTGATTTATCCTCTCACAGGTATTAACACCTCAAGCGACACAACAAGCATATTGTTTGCTAGAGAGAAATAACCAAAACCTACACACGCCCCTCCTTGCATTTTTTGGAAGGACTTTCTTTTGACAATCTGAAGCAAGAGAATGGTTTAAAAAAATCATACTGTCAGGAAATTATTTTTTTGAGGTTGCTCTGACTTTCACAGAGAACATGTGGTGCTTCCTGCCTAGCTGTTAGTGCTAAAAGTAAGTTGGCATATTATTTTTTATTCATAATTATGCTGTACAGACCCCCCAATATTACAAACTCACAATTAATATCAAGTTCATACTAAATAAACCATAATATAACTAATGGATGGGTGGAGTGATTTCCTTCTCTCTACACTGTTACCTCAGCCTGAAAACAGAGAGGCTGAACGCTTCCATGCGGCCACTGAATACTTCTTAATAATGATTAATTATATCCCAGACCCTCACTGGTCTCAGCATTAGCCCGAGCCTGATGTATGCATTTAAGGATCCACACCAGTCTCTCACGCTCTCACTGTGTTATCCAATTCGGAACGTGAAGTTCATAATAAAGATTATTTCTGTATGAAGAGGTAGAAACACGTCACGTTCTACGTGAACAGCAGAGAGAGAGGGAGCTCCGCCGCAGCCTCGGGAAGGACGCTGCCGGACTCCTCCTGACGTCCGAACGTGGGCACGGCCAGTCGTCCTTCCCCCAGCAAGGGACGGAGAGACAGGCGGACACCGAGACACTTGCGATTTCAAATTGTCAGGGCTCTGCCTTTGTGCCAGGTGCCGTGTTTTCTGTTTCCTGGGTGCAGTGGGTGCTCTGGAACCCGTGGGCCTGGCCCTCTGTCCTACCTCTTTATGTTCCACCTCGTGTAGTTAGGGCAGATTACTCAAGATTTGTAAAACATGAAAGGCAGGAAAGGAATTCTCAAAAAGTCATGCAGCTTTATGATTTCAGTCATAAAAAGGTATGGCTTTAATACAATTGCTTTTCTGGGAGCCTAGTATGGGGATATTGTTCTCAGGAGTCCTGTTTCATAGAAAAAAGTGTATTTCATCAAGGAAGTTACTGCTATGGAAAGGACAAAAGATACAAACCGAATATACACCTGTCAGAAAAGACAGGCTAAGAGATCATTCGCTTCAAAATATATATTGGATTATTTAATTATATGCTATTTTTATTTTATCTATGTATAGAACTTTAATTTTTTTTTACCGAAGACTGCTCCATTCCTGTTTCAGAACGAAAATTGCTGGTGACTAGAACATGTCGGAATAGAGACAGAGACTTGGGAAAACGGAGAACTGCCAGGCTGCTTTACATTTTAGTGGGTTAGAGACCAAGGCATTTGTTAGTGTAAAGCTGCTAGTACCACTCTTACCATAAAGAGAGCACGGGCACCACCTGCTGTCTTAGAAATGTATTTATTTGGGTCATGAAAGTTACCCTTCAAGTACTGCATTCAAAACCAATCAGGCCTACCGAACAAGCTGTACTGCTTCAGGAAAGCTTTCTCCTGAAATTTAAGATTATGCAAGACAATTTTAACAAATGATGTGTTTGCAGTTGCCTGTTCACACAACGAACTGTACTGCAGCAACAATGCTGGCCATAAATGACTGAATACCGGATACTTACAGATTTTTGAAAGCAAGAAAAGGTTTCACACTTTTGTTCTGCTTTAGTACATGGGCTCTTCCTCACCCAGGGCATCAAAATCTAGCATTCACAACATTTTCAATAGATCTGACTGGTATTTGATAACCACTGAAAAGTATACTCACTGACTTAAGTAGAAATAGCATCTTGAGCATGACACTGGCTTAGGTCATTTTATGAGCTGGAAATATGGAATAAATAATTGCTACTAGATAAGACATCAAACTCTAGTTCAAACAGTGTCTGAAAATTTTCCAATTACTTTGTTTCCAGAATGCTCCTAGTTGAGAAAACACAGGTTAGTACACACCCAGCCACAGTGAGAAGTCCTTTCACTAGCAAAAGGAATTGTTTTCTCCTGCACAGATATGGTTTAAACATACATGCAGGACTTTATAAATTCAACTGTTTGGCAGTTCTGAGACAATTCGAACAAAGCAAATTAAATCCCTAGCTGACCAGGAGATAAGCTACAGAATGCAAGTAAAAAGTCTGAGCAGCAGCTTGGATCCTCGAGTTAGAGAAGGCTGAATGTCTGCTTAATTCTTCCTAGACGCCACAAGGAATCAGCCTGTAGTCTTCTTCTGAATAACACGTGGCACTTTGAAAAACCCTGCATCAGGCTGATTCGACATAACCAGACTCTTGTCTTTTAAAGGCTGGTAAGGGACCTTTGCGAGGACTGGTCATTTATAAGTAAAATGATTGTCTGTCAAAACTTCCGTGAGAGTTAAGATCGGTGCTAAAGGAAATGGCCAGTTTCCATCCAAGGGCCCTCGGTCATTTGGCCAGCCAATGTCCTCAAGAAATTTAAGTGACAGTGAATTCAGAACAGCAGCAGCAGCCTCTTCACAAATTTGGGAAAACAACATGAAACATTAACAAATTAAGTGCTTTTGCCAAGGAAAATATGTCATGGCCCATCTCCTCTTCAGACAACCAGAGCCAAGATTCACCTTTTAATTTTTATCCTGTAAAATTCAGTTCTGATTTGTGCATTGAAAATTCAAGGGAAGAGTGAAAAATGTGTATAACTTGATTGCTTCCCATGAGCTAAGATGAAGTTAGCAGATTTTTGTAACATGTTCATATCAAATATATTTCCGTAACAGATGCGTAACCCATGTTTTGTCTACCAGTACCAGTTCTTACAAGGTAACAATAGAGGTGTCAATACAGTATCCTGTTTTCCCCATTTGAAGGTGCTTTGTACATCTGAAAGATGTGCAAAACAAAAATAATCTAGGATTGCATCAAGCTTGTGCATTTATTGGTGGCTTATTAAAAATTAATTCATTGCTGTAAATGAATGCTAATGACAAATTAGTAAAAACTTTTTCTTTTCTTCTGTTTTTTTACACAAATAGTTTTATTACAAACTTGAATTCTTAAGAAATACACATGTAAGAAATTACACAAAGGCCTTGGCATTTGCAAAAAATCTTTTGGTGTTTGCATGGCAATAGTCTATAAAACACTTTTGGACACAGATGTGTTCAAACAATGGTATCATTGCATAGAAATTCTTTAGAAATATTTCTGAGGCCACTTTGAAGAATTTTTTTGGCACAATATTAACAAAATTAAGGCCTTGTATTTTTCAAAATCAAGTAATTCAGTGTGTGAGTAGTGTTTGAAACCCTGAAAAATATTAAATACAGAATAAAGACTATAAGCTCAAAGCAGGATTTACTATAATAAACACAAATAACTATTAACCTGGGTTCAGTCTCTGCAACTTCAGCATTGAAATGGCCTATGTAAAATGAACATTTCACATCATATTTTGGCATTTAACATCTAATTCATGACACTGAAAAGAAGAAAACTTTTGTAAGCTTCTTTTTGAAATGATAAACTCAGAGCTTGATTAGCCTAATGGTTGATATCTATATAAATTACTAAAATATTTATATATATATTTTTTCTTGACCATTGCTGGATCATTCTTTATTCCACAGGAAAGTTTGTTCTACTGCATAAAGAAGCTGCATAGTACCAACATAGCAGAAACACTTACTTGCCTATTTAGGAAACCAATTTGGCAATCTCTTCCAGATGTAGTCCTATTAAAACCAACAGCACTAAAGACTACAAACAGAAGCAAAGGTTTGCAGGATGGCACTCTATGTTGTGAAAAGATGGTTACACGTTGCTTATCCACAGTCTGTAATCCCAAAACTCTTTTTTACAATAGTATTGCTTTGTACAGGAACAATAAGTACATACCCAAGAGTTTGGGATTTTGAGACACCTAGATAACGGTAACAACAAACTTATCTGGGGAAGAAAAATGAATCTAAATATATAATACAAGAATGAGAAAGGGGGGTCAAACAGTATAAGGCAGAACTGCATACCTCCTAGCACCTTTGCATTTTTTCTGGATAAACGCTGACTTTTTATTCTATCAGTGCATTGCATTTATATAAAAAATACATATATTTTGATCAAAAGTGCCATTTGGCATGTCAACATTTGAAGCTTATCTTTGTTGTCTCTTTTCTTCTTCAGCAAGGACAGGGCCAGTAAAGCAGTGTGTGTTAGTTATGCAAGTTCCTAAAAGGCACTTTACTGTTTTCATATTGGACAACAATGAGGTACATATGATATATGTCTAGGCTTCATTGCTGTTAAACAAATAGCACCATATTGTGTGAAATTAGTTGAAATTCAAAAGTCATTATGTTTTTCTCATACAGACTTGACAACGGCTAACATTTGAGCGCAGATCCCCTGCTTTCAAAGTTGAGGGAGTCGGTTTCCTATTAAAAATAAATAAAGGAAAAGACCCATTAACAATTGTTGATACAAACTGTTTTCAGGTTTATAATTGACAACACAAACTTTGCCTGCAGCCAAGTGCCTCTTTAAGCTGTGCTGAATCAAGATGGTGTCCCTAAGTTCTCCAATGTATATTCACTTTCAAGTTTGGTCACAAACTATCTCAAGATTACTTTTAAATATTGTCCACTTCCAGTTACTTGAGAATTTGGTTCTGTCATGAGGCTGAACATTTTCTTAACCAGAAGACACTACCTGTTTAATCAGCAGTTTGAAAACATGCTGGAATTTGGGTAGTAAAAAAAAGATTGGGCAAAGAAACTGAAGACATTTGACTGTTCAGGAGTTTCTGCTAACTCTTGTGACTTTACAGAAAAATGAAAAGCCAGCAAAGGAAATTATGTGATGCTGTATAGAAAGACAACCCAAAATCTTCAGTCTCTAACCTATCATAAGGAGTTACTCCTAGCAACTGGAAATAAAGCACTTTCAGACAAAAGTGTGCTTACATTGAATTTATAGGAAACTGAAGAGTATTTGTGAATTATGATAGTAGGACGGGTCCCCTGATCTGGGAATATTTTATTAATTTCAGGTACAGTTTGCAGCCAGAAAAGGGTATGAAGTTGACAGATTTCTGGGTAGGACTCAATGAATACAAACAACTGTAGTGTTGACCCCTCTCAATTTTCCTCTGACCAGCTTGCTTCTTTCCTAGGGAGCCAGTGCTTACCCCAGTGTTGGCAAATGGGCTCTTTCAGTAGTAGCTTATCTGGCTGATGAGATTATTGCAGCCCCAGTGATCATCAGTCCCGGTGCTCAATTTTTATACCTACTCAGTTGACAACTATCTCGTAGACAAACAGCCAAAACTGGCTAAACAACCTGCTTCATTTTGACTGAGACAGGCTAAGGAGCAGTCACAGATCTAGAAGACATGAGGAGATGAAGGGTACCAGCAGTGGCAGCCTGGACTGCGGTGGAAGAGGATGCTTGCCTGCACTCCAGAGGAATGTCTGCTGATCAGGTAAGCTATCCAGACCTGGGAACTGGTCTATATGCTAGCATATTAATAAAATTTGTATGGAACAAATTAGACTCTGTTGAAAAATACTTATGTGCAGGAGACCAGAACAAAGCCTACTACCACTTAATTCCTGAAATTAGAACCTCAGCAGGACTGAAGAAATGCCTAAGGTCTCTGCCCTCAGCTGCATTTTATTCAGACATACTTCCTCCAACATCAGGGAAAGGTAAATAATTGTTCAGCTCACTTAGTTCAACACCTGCATTAATTTCAAGTGGTTCTACTATGTGTTAACATCTACTAGGAGGAATATTATATTCTAACTTAATTTCAGTCCGTATGTCAGCCTATCCCAGTTACAACTCTGTGAATACAGTCAAACTAGTGGAAATGCAAACATTGTTAGATTATTCTGAAAAGCAAAACACTAGGTACTAATGACACACTGTAAACACTAACAGAAGATACATTCATTGATTCCCCCAAAAGCTATTATAATTTTTTTCTTTTTGTTACGAAAATCATTAACGGGATATACTAACCAGGCTGGGGTATAGCCAATACTTGAACAAGGTATTACATTCAAACAATACTCCTCTTATTTGGTGACAAGGCTTCAGTGAGTCTCAAATACTGATAAATAAATCATGAACTTACTTGAACATCTCATTCCTCTCTATAGTAGCAAGCCAGAAGCTGTAAGCATTTGCATAATAATTGCAGGTGCCCCGGCCATGGCATTCAATGAAGGGAGCGCTGCGAAACTCCTCTAGGCAGGAACCAGGGGATGCCAGGGCCTGGCCAGAGCCCTCCGCACCAGCACTGGTGTGCTAGAAAAACACAAAAGCATCAGTCAGAGAGGGACTCTTTACCTCTTCTGCTACAACATCTATTAACTCTCTTGCACAAATATTTCTTCACATGCCTCTCCTTGTCCTCTGTTGTGTCCATCTGCTGTTTTGTCCCTCAGCTCAAGGAGGAGCAAGAAGGAGGAGCTGAAGGGCTCCAGAGGTGGCAATGGGTTCTCTCTCTTAACGGCAGCACAACACACCAGCAACATCAACTTCAGGGCAGCTGTACCCACAGAAATACTTCAGGACTGACAGTAGGACCCAAGCTATCCCTATGCCAGCAACAGGTCAGGGCCAGCTCTCCAGCCCGGCAGGCATACAGACTGGTATGGTTTATATTGAATAGCTTAACCAAATTCCTGCCCCACATCACAGTGGCTACTCTCCCACTGCCGAGTGCTAACAGCTCTGGATCCGTGCTGTTTCTCAGACCATGCCCAGACATTGCCTCAGAGAGTGGCTGTTGATACAGGCTGTGACCATGACAGAAAGCATGCTAACAACTAACCACTATGGAGGACTGCAGAGTGGCTCTTCCAGGCCACTCCTTAGCCCTATTTATTTTACTAGTACAGACAGAGCTGAAGAAACCGGATAAAAGGTCTAAAATGCCATTTGAAAACTGAAGGCTTATTCACCAAAAACCAGGAAGAGGACAGGCACTGATATGCTACCACTCTAGGAAGCTACTGCAACATAGATGTAGAAGGACAATGGAAAATTGTGCTTATTTCCTCATTTATTCAGCACTTGGATCCTGTGCTGGAGCTGCAAACAAGAGAGCAAGCTGTGTGCATTTCCCCAGAAGTGAACAACTAATTGCTGTTGCATTATTCTCATTTAGTAATTCGCCAGGATCTTTTTAAAGTCACCAGAAAAGGTAGAGGTCTAATGCCCTTTTAAGGCCTGAAGTGACATAGTCAGATATTAACTTTCCCAGAGCAGGAGCATAGATCAAATGCCTGACACAAATGCTTTTCTCAGCTCATAGTATGCCCCAGTGCACTTACCATGACAAAGGAGTAACCAATCCAAAGTGAACTCCAGCCTTCAGGACACTGTGGTATTTGAATTGTTTGGCTGTGAACGGCTATTACCATAGCAGGAGCTTCACACACAGAGCATCTGGAAAGACCAAGACATGAATGAGCTACATGCACTTGAGGATTAATAGTTTTTCTTTTTTCAGAGGTTACTTTCTTCAAGGAATCTTGAATTAGAAAATGTCACCTTCAAAAACAAAGGAAAATCAAAATGTCCCATTTAGAAAAACAACCAACTGGTTGTTTTTTTTTTCCTTATTTACTTACGGACAGCTTAACTATTAAGTCTCATTCCTATTAGCTTTCCTATGAGCAAAGAACAAGAGACCTCTTATCTGAATATTTAAATGTATTTATCTTTTTGTAGTCCCATTTGTACTGTAGTTTCTAAAAGCGCTCAATGTCCTGAACATGAGAGGCAAATAGCCATACATCGTAACTCAGCAACTATCACTTAAAAGTGGTCTACTGTGATCAGAGACAAGTAACAGCAATTCATCATCCTAAACATAGCCCTGAGTGACTTCCAGAGAGAAAGCCATCTCTCTGGAAAATGTCTTACAAAGGTAATCACTGCTAACCTAATATAATGCAGACTCTTCCCCATGCATTTTCCTTGAAAGTGGCTTTTATTTACATTTGTGGTCTTTATCTCCAGTAAGAGATTTCTAGCAAAGTAACTTGAACAATGAACTTGAAAGCAACTCTTCAGAAAGCTATGCAGCACCAGTTCTTTTACCTTTGATAAATTCATTGTGTCTCGGAACTGCTAGGTTACTGAATAATCCAACGACCAACTGTGCCTTCACAGGAGAACGATAAAAAAAGTGAGTTGGCCTGGAAATTTTAATATGGGAGCTGGTAATAAGGAATTTGGTAGATATAATTCATTTTTTCTTGTACAACTCCTGAATTGGCTGCTGCAGTTAGCAATTATGAAAATGATTCAAAACAGATCCTTAGAACTAAACAGTCTGATTGCTGTTATCAGAGCATTGAAAAGAATCATGTGCAAAATGGATTAAGTTGGATTCTGGAAAATGCACAGAAGCAAAGGAATTCACAATGAAAGCCTATTTCTGACTTGTGAAGACTGCTTTCATACCTATTGCCTTCATCTTTAGTGCAGAAGCAAGACAGTTATTTTAAGAAACACATCAGTGGAAGAGTAAGTTAAAAGAATGTAAAGCTGCCTCTATTCTTGGAGCTCTGCTTTGCTTCAAGAGATTTCAGTGGAAGGCCTTACATGAAAAGAAGTCCCATGACCCAAGGCAGCAAGTGACACTTCTACACCTTTTCAACTTTTGGACAGGGAAAACTGTTGCTTTAAAAGCCTCAACTAATAAAATAAATTGAAACAAAAGTCTTTTTGGATTCCTTGCTGGTTTAAAAAAATGTATATTACAATTGCCTCACTCTCTGCTATGGCTAAAAGAAGAAAAAGCCATATGCAAACATACATACACACACACACATACATTTTTATGTGCAAAAGCTACTCTATATGCATAAGATAAGGCAAAATGTTGGTGGGTACCTCCTTGAGCAAGAGTTTCAGAAGTGATTGTTAAAGGTTATGTTGGGTGCTTGATCATGGATGGCATAAAAGGAATATGAATTTCAGAAGCTGGTCATTTGAATCCTTCTGAAATTCAAGCCCTTTCCATTCATATCCAATGAACAACCAAAAAAGTAAGACCAAGAAAAACCATAGTCTCTCTTGAGAATCTCGCCCTCAGTCTGCCCGCTCATTTTCAAGGCATACCAATTTCTATGGCACTAAACCAAAAATAGAGTACAGAGCACAACTGCAGACACAAGATGGATGGTATTACGCAAAATAAATAAAAAATGTCTTGCAGAAGAGCCAAATAGTTTTCTGAATGTACCAAGCCGTCAAGACTACAACCCACTGATGATGTGAATTGTCCTTTCTCTTGGGTGGTATACACAGACCCGAGAAAACAATAACAGCAATCTCCACTCCCATTCACTTTATATGGCAGGAAGAGGGATCAACAAGAGCTGATACAGATTAGAAGCAATGATGGGAATTGTAGTAATGCCTATATCTAATGATTATCATTTATGTTCTAAGTGGTACAGTTCACCACACTCTTGCTCACACCTCTGCCTTCAGCACTGGGCATATTATGCCAGGATAGTTTTTGCTAGTGGCCTTAAAATTTAAAATGGACCAAAAGTTCAACAAGTTGGACTGATGCAGAACAGTGATATCTGATATAAGTGCCACACTTTATGCTAGCTGAGAATCTGGAATTATTAAAAAATAGATGATTGATTTTGCAACTGTTTCCTTTAATTCAGACAATAATGGCTGTATTCAAGCAGTATGTCCAAAACAATGGAAGAAGCCTGGCAGTCTACTGTATGATAAATAATGCTACCGTTTTCAAACAAAAGGAAATTGAGCCCTAAAAAGCTTCTTAGCTGTGGCTAGTCAAAAAAAGAAGAATTGTTTTGGATGAGAATTGTGAATAAATTCAAACCTTTTTCTCCTTCAAAGTACATCATAGCTTTTGCAAAACATCATTTCAAAGTAAATCTTTTCATTTCAATTAGATTCAAAATAGACTATTCTACTTCTTTGGGTTTCCCCCAAAATGGATTTATTTTTGATCAAAGTCTAAACTGAAAACATGAACACTTTGAAACATTTCATCAAAGGAACTCAAACTTTAAATTTAAAAGTAGGAAATAAAAATATACAGATTAAAAGCCTTTTCCAAAAAAATAAAGTACCATACGCACTTTTCACAGGCTTCTTCATTTTACAAACACAGCAGAACTGAAACCGTACCTGCTGATGAATGGTCTGATATTATCACCAGTGATAGGAGCCATACTCATTGGCATGGGTTCAGGAGTGGACAGCCAGTAAGAATAGTCATTCCTTGATGCAAAGTTACATACATTGTTGATATTGCAGAATAAGAAAGGCATGGTACTAAATTTACGAAGACAGCTTCCTGCTGTGCCTGAAATGTTAAGTGAAAGGTTACTTGTTAAGTCATTTTTGTTAAACCATTGCCAACTGCCAAACAAATATTCCCAGGACCAGCTAAAAAGCAGATGACACTTGCTCCAGAGGGCCCAGTTCTCTCAGAAGTGACTCCTCTTAGCTCCATAAGGAAGGAACAGGGCAAGGCAAGGAATAGCTCAGTCTTGGCTGTAGAATTATGGAATAACTTAGGTTGGAATAGACCTCTAAAGGTCATCTATCCTAAACCCCTGCCAGTTAGATCAGGTTGCTTGGGTCCACTGCCAGTTGAGCTTTGAATATCTCCGAAGACAGAGACTCAACAAACTCTCTGGGGTCCTGTTCCAATGTTAAAGCATCAGCATGGTAAAAAAAGCTTTTCTTTATGTTTCACTGGAATATCTCTCATACTTTGCATCCATTGCTTCTTCTGACACTGAGCCCCTCTGAGAAGAGTTTGGCTCCATCTTCTCTAACCTCCCTGTAGACAGCTGTAGACAGCAATAAAGGCCTCTCCCTAAATTTCTGTTAAGTCTGAGCAAACCCAGTTCCATCAGACTGTCCAGACCCCACTAGCCATCTTAGTAGCTAGCTGTTGTATTCACTGTGGTATATCAACATCTTCCTTGTTCTGGGACACCCAAGTCTGGGCACAATATACCAGATGTGGTCTCACAACTGCCAAACAGATGGGAAGAATCACCTCTCTCCATCTGCTGGTTGCACTTTTGCCAATAGAGCCCAGTAGCTTGGACAGTGGAGAATGGGGTAGTTGCTGCAAGGGCACACTGCTAACTCATGTTGCTCACCAGGGCTCCCAGGTCCTTTTCTGCAAAGCAGCTTTCTAGCAGTCTGTACAGCTGCTACTGGAAATAGCAGTCAGTCCCCAGTCTGTTCTGTTGCATGAGGTTATTTCATTCTAGGTGTACCCCTTTGCATTTGCCTTTACTGAGCTTCTTGAGGTTCTTCTCAGCCCTTTTCTCCAGCTTGGCTAGGTCCCTCTGAATGGCAGCTGTGTCCACTAGGGAATCAAGCATTCTTCCCAATCTGGCATTACCCACAAACTTGCTGAGTGCACTCTGTCCCATCACTCAAGTCATTAATAAATTCATTAAACAGTACTGGCCCAGTACTAATTCCTGAGGGACATCACTAATCAACAACCACCACTCAGACTTTGTACATCTGATCACATCCACCTGAGCTTGATGGACCCACTGATATTCCACTCAGCTTATCATACTGCTTAGCCAGCCTGTATTTCACTAATCTGACTACAAAGATACTATGGATGACCATGTCAAAGGCTGTGATAAAGACCTTCTTAAGTAAACTGACACTGTTTCCACTGTACACCAAACCATTATTTGTACCAACCTAGAAGGCATAATAAAGCACCAGCTAGCCAAGAATAATTACACAGGCTTGTTCAATACAGTTCTACAAATGAAAGAAACATTTGGTTTGTAATGAATTCTAAATTTGATCTCTACTTACCCAGATCTTGGCCATGTGCTCTTTCATTGCCTTGTACATAAAGCAAAGAGTAGCCATGGTAAATCAGCCTTGTTCCAAATGGACATGACGGTTCTTCAGTGGTTTGACTGTGTCTGGTAACGAGGAAGCCATGAGCAACAGATGGTGCACCTGGTGGGCCCATAGCCCCAGGCAAACCTTCAGGGCCAGGTGGACCAGGGAATCCTCTGGGCCCTACAATACAGAGAGTCTCCTTTTATCTCCACAGATAGCAGTACTCTGCCTGCATAACTAAAGAAGTGAAATTACATACATTCACACCTGATCTCCTATGTTATTTTTCTGTGAAGGAATCAAGTCTTTGAAGAACTCATGGTCTTACCTGGAGGACCATAAGGACCAAGTTCTCCTTTTTGCCCAGGTTTGCCATCAAACCCTGGACTACCAGGTGGTCCAGGTATACCTGAAGGTCCTGTCACCCCTGTTGAAAAACAAGGAGTAGTTATTATTGGATATTACTTCATGTTAGTTCTGACTTTTTGGCTTTTAATACAGTATGGCACAGGCACACCTCAGCATAAACTAAACTCATGCAGATCCAGTGCGTACATTTCAATACCTAGAGCACATATGTGGGTTACTGCAGGTGAAGTGATTATAGTAGAGAAGAACAGAGCCGTAAGCAGAGGGTGTGCTTCTAAAATAACTAGTATTTGCCTGGAATATGAAAAGGAAGGCCAGCAATCTCTTCGCTCTCTGCTTATCATATGACTCAATCAAAAATAGACCATAAAAATGTAGGGTCATGAACAGTGGGAAAATCAGTATTCGCTTAGCTTCTTCCCAAACAGGTTTTCAGACATATATCATGTCTTCCCTTTATCAATTTCTAGGGACGCTTTGAGTCCTACATAAACTCAGTAACTCTGACTTTGGGAAAAAGAAGTTAACACCATCAGCACCACACCAACATTTCTGTGGCACATCAGAAGCTTTAGGTAGTCATAGCTGTCCTTTTCCTGATCACTCAAAAAGAAATATTGTGTGCATGTATTGAACTGATTACTAGAGAACAGCGACAGATCCCATAAAAGCAAACCCATGCTGTGTTCAATCACTGAGATATTTCATGGCTATTTCCTAGCGGACAGCAGTTGCAGAGTTGTAACCCCACCTTCAAGAGCAAACTTCCATATCTATTATATTAAATAGAAAGAAGATATTCATTATATTCCACTGTAGTTCCCCATCACCTTCTTATAAAATAGTCAGGAACAAAGCTTTCCCTTAGAATCTTAACAGCTTAAGAACACCCCTGAGCTCCCACTCTCCGTGTCCTGTCATTCTGAAGGACATGTGTCCTTGTGACAGCATTTCATTTGCCTTACCCTTTGCTCCATTCTATTATTCCCTAATATGTTTAATTTTTGCAGTTCACCTTCTCTTTATAAAAATTGCAATGTCTGGACTAAGAGACAAAATCTAGGACTATGGAACAAGCTTCCTCAGGAAGCACTTTCCACTCCAAGATCAAGGTGTTTTTCCTCATGCTTGTCTTCTCCCAGAGACACACAGTAATTAAGTTTGAATTCAACTCTAAAGACAGAAGATATCCTAACAAATACACCCTGGGGTAAGGATGAGCAGTGTGTTGCAAGTCATTCTGCTTACTGCTGATCTCAGATACTGATGTGATGACTGCAGAGTGAGAGCCTATAAAAAAATCACTAGGAAGGCATCTGTTTCCGGGACTCCTTTGGATGAGCTTCAAAAAGAAGGACTCTCTTCCTCATCGCTGACACAAGTTAAGTGGCTTACAAAAAGCTGGATAGTATTATACCAAAATCTTCTAGTGTCTAGCCTACCATTCGTCTATTTTTACATTACTTAAAATTTTTTTCTACTGGCAAGTTAGATCCTCTCACCTTGCTGTCCTTTGGGACCTGGAAGTCCTGGGAATCCTTTGAGACCAACTGGTCCTACAGGGCCAGGTAAGCCAGGATCCCCTTTAACAAGCTGAAAAGCACCTGGTGGGCCTGGTGGGCCTTGTAAACCTGCCAAAGTTAACAGAGGAAATCAGCACGTATTTAGTATTGCACAATAAAAAATTGAGAAAATAATGTTACCTTGTATTGCCATTTATGTAGTCAAGAGAATAGACAGAGCCTACAAGATACCAATGTGTCCAAGACTTTATATGTGGATTGAGTAGGGTCATACCTGTTCAGAAGCCAAACTTGAAGTTGACTGAGGGTTCAAGGCACAGTGGGAGAAAAAGCCTGGGCTGGGCCTCTGCCACTGACAAGCCTCTGGTAAGACCTAAATAGCTGCACACGTTGCTGCTGGAAACCATATTGCTACCGCCTACATTACTATCTCCCACCAGACAGGGCAGAGCAGGCCCACAGATGTAGCTCTGATCAGAAGCACTGCAACCAGGGTGTGCAAACAAGGAGCGGCATCTGTTGAGGGCAGTACTGGCAGTTTGGCGGCAGTTTGCTCAGACAAGTTGCACTCTGCCAGTTATCAGGCTGCTGCCTGCTTCGCTCAACAGCAGGCTTAGGCTGCAGCCCCGACGGTCATGCCAACTGACTGATGGCTATGCAAGCGTACCCAGAAGCTTGTGGTCTCCAGGGAAATACAATTGGAAGGATGACATCTTTCAAAAGAATTACCATTTTTTAAGTGGACTCTTTTTCTAAGAGCTGCAAGGAGACTCTGACCTGCTGAAAGAAAATACTGTCCACCACCACAACTGCAAGGCTGTGGCTGAAACCCAAACAGAAGCACTACAGCCTATCTATGCTGACATCTCCACCCAAACAGACCTCCCAAGGACTGAAATAGCGGTCCAGACCTTAGGTTTCATGGAGTTCCCTCAGCAAGTTTGTGGATGACACAAAGCTGAGTGGTGTAGTCAATACACTAGAGGGAAGGGATGCCATCCAGAGGGACCTTGACATGCCTGAGAAGTGGGCCAATGTGAACCTCACAAAGTTCAACAAGGCCAAGTGCAAGGTCTTGCACCGGGGTCACGGCAATCCCCAATATCAGTACAGACTGGGGGATGAATGGATTGAGAGCAGCCCTGCAGAGAAGGACTTGAGGATACAGGTAGATGAAAAATTGGATATGAGACGGCAATGTGTGTTCACAGCCCAGAAAGCCGATCGTATTCTGGACTGCATCAAAAGAAGTGTGGCCAGCAGGTTGAGGGAGGTGAATCTCCCCCTCTACTCTGCTCTCATGAGACCCCACCTGCAGTACTGCCTTCAGCTCTGGGGTCCCCAGCACAAGACAGACATGGACCTGTTTGAGTGGGTCCACAGAAAGGCCATGAAAATGATCAGAGGGCTGGAACACCTCTCCTATGAGGACAGGCTGAGACAGTTGGAGTTGTTCAGCCTGGAGAAGAGAAGGCTCTGGGAAGACCTTATTGTGGCATTTCAATATCTAAAGGGAGCTTTTAAGAAAGACAGAGAGAGACTTTTTACTGGGGTCTAGAGTGACAGGACAAGAGGCAATGATTTTAAACAGAAAGAGGGTAGATTTAGATTGGACTTAGGGACGAATTTTTTTTACAAGGGTGTTGAAACACTGGAACAGGTTGCCCAGAGAAGTTGTGGATGCTCCATCATTGGAAATGTTCAAACTCAGGTTGGATGGGGCTTTGAGCAACCTGATCTAGTGAAAGATGTCCCTGTCCATGGCAGGGGGGTTGGACTAGATGATCTCTAAAGGTCCCTTCCAACCCAAACCATTCTATGATTCTATGGTTCTAGTATACCATTTAAAGGTTCTAATAATGACAAAACCTCAGTATTGATTTTTCAGAGCAGGAGACAAATACATTCACTCTCTACTCAATACTTAAATCTGACCATTCAGATGCTGATACCATGATATTTGGTTTCATATTCTACCTTTTCACACTGAATAAAAGGCGGAGGGATATATCCATTGATAGTCACAAATAATCATTTTAACAACATCTGGGCAAAAAGCAAGTCTTTATATTATACCTTTAGATCCAGGAAGACCTTGGTCACCTCGCTCACCCTTAAGGCCTGGGAAGCCAGGGGATCCTTTTGGACCTGAAGTCAAAGGAAATATTTACATGAAAATTCAATAATTTCTTGATTTGGAAGGATATGTGCACAATAATCATGTACAACCCCATAGTCATGTAAGGGCCATGACTTCATTTGCACAAGTACTTTTTAACTGTTTGCAAGAACAAGATACAAACAACAGTACTAAGTCACATAAGAAATGATGACTGAAAACAAGTTTCTCTTACTTTAATTAATAATATCTTTGTCTAAATTATGGGAATTACATTTTTTCTATTAATAACCGCATTTTTTTATACATGCAGTGTTTTCATGTATACGATGGTGACAGTAGCAGCAACATAATCAACAATGGAGACATACTGAGCCTGTGTTTCCTCAAATATAGCTATGACATTTGCCTCTCCAATTCTCAAGAAAATCGTGACTGGTAATGTCTAAACAATTGATTTTACATCCACCTTTTAAAGCAAGTACACACTTAAAATTGGCAAAGCCAGACAACAGGCAAAAGGCAAAAAACCTTGACAAAATCTTGATATTCTTGCATGCTTTTTGACACAGCTTTCAATGTCCTATTTCAATAATTTGTAACATAGAGTCGACATTCTTTGAGCATCTTTTTTTGAGAGAGGAAGGATATGAAAGAGACATCTTTGCATACTTTTTAGGAACATGGTAAATTTCCTTCTCACCTGGAACGCCTGGAACACCTGGAGGTCCCAGATCACCCTTTTGACCAATATCTCCTGGTAAACCAGGACTACCCTGTATAAAAGAAAAAGTGAAGTATAGTTATCCTACACCATTATGATATGACTTTCAAATAGGCTGTGTATTTTTGGAAATGTATTAAAAAATGTTAATATGAGAGAAAAGCCATTAAGTTTAAGGAATGGTTATTCTCTACCATGATTAGATGAGAAGCTTCTCTTACAGGAACAAGCATGACACCTTGTTCTTACTAAACTATTTTTTGCCTTACAAAGATACTAGATCAGAATAAGGTCTCATTAACACTACAGATAATAAAAAGGTGCTCAACCACAGACTATATTGCTATGAAAAACATCAGTAAGCACAAATCTCAGCAAATACTAATTTCAGTGCAGCCCCAGCAGGCAGTTGCTAGTTAGATAACTAAATGGGGTAATTCTAGACCACAGCAGACTTGAAAATGTCTACATTCACATGTGGAATGAAATTAAACACGCTCAACAATTTATAATCCTCTGAAGATTTTTACTTTTCAACAGGGCTAAAATACTCAAGGACTTAAACACTTCAAAACCAATGTGAACTCCTCCTTCTGCCTTCACTATTATAAACTGCTCCCCTGAAATTAATGATAACAAGTTCATTGTAGCCTCCCTTCAAGGAAAACCAAGCCCATATTTCAAAAGACACTGTAAATAGTAATTTAAATGACTGCCAATTTCCTTTTCTTCTTTTGCCTGTTGCAGATCATCTGCAAAAAGCTTGTAAGTATAGTTTAGAGTTTCTCCCTGGCTGCAATATGGCAGTGATAGTCCCCTATATAGTAAAATGTGGAACACAGGCAGAGGAAAGAAACAAAATCCCTTTGCTAAGTAACTTACCGATCAGAGGTTAAGAGATGTGAATTGAGTACTCAGTGAAAAATAATACCAATGGTAGGATTCATCTCATCATATTTAGAGAGCAATAGAATAGACACACACAGGAGTGATTTTTCATTTGATATAAGTTAGATGTTTATATTAAGGAGAGAAGAATGGCTCCCTACTAACGTCTAGTTCTTTCCACTGACTATAAAGGGAGAAGAGATGACTAGCTCAAAAACTGATGTCAACAGTGAGACTTCCAAAGTTAAACAAAAGAAATGCTACCCTCGGAGTGGTAAGGGAGGTATTAATGAAGTAAGGTTCCCTGTTTTCCTTCAGTCACATAGCCACAGCATGCAGGATTGTTTAAAGAAATGGCCCTCTCTTTGTATCATAACGTGAACTTCTGTAGCACAAAACAGGAGGGCTAACATTCATTCAGAAGACAGTCATGAGTCAGAAAATCTCATTAAAGAAGGGTTTTTTTAGTAACTTTTTTTTTAGATTATAATTATAAAATGGAATTATTTATAAAAGGAGTTTATTGGAAGCTTTCCATCAAAATACTTTTTCCACAACAGTATGCAGTTTCTTAAACTTTTTTTTTCCCCCATCAGATATAGCTTGGCAAACAACATTTTGTTTTGGGTCTGTTCCAAACAAAACAAAACTATTTCAGTTTGTGAAAATTATGAAAATGTTTCTTATCTCATTTCAGCATTAAAATACACAGAAAACCCCATGGGATTTGTATTTCACCATCTGATCTCCACATTCACTTTTTTTGGATAGGATTTTTGGACAGGCTGCGTCACCCATGTTGTAACAAAATCTCCTTTCTGATATAGGTTACCATGTACCTGGAGACCTGTATGAGCAGCTGAGCTGTAATCAGGGCAGGACCCTGTCACACTGCGGAGGATGAAGACATTAGAAACTTGGTATGTATCACCAGAGGAAATTTAATATTGAAATAACTCTCACTGGACCATTTCCCACTGAGTTAACAACCCAATACTATGCATTGTGACTCAAGGATAATAACAAATTTTCTTCTGACTGAAGGCATGGAATCAAAATCCTTTGGCACTTCCCATTCTTGATAAACAAACAGTCTTGGACTGGAATATCAACCTGTGAAAAGTTTTAGAATTTCCTGGGGTATAGAAATTTAGCTCTCTGCAGAAGTACTGCAAATTCTTAAAACACAGAAAATACACTGGAATGTTATTTTGAAGTTTACTACCTTCAAAGCTGGTATGGTATGGTATGGTATGACATGACATGACATGACATGGTCTGGTCTCACAGATAAAAAGGCATAGCCAAGATCTAGTGTTAGAACATGGAAGCAAATCCTTAATGTCTCTGTGAAGCTACTCCTGGATGCAGAAAAGGATGCAACAGATCTTTGCATTATCAAGAATAATGTGGACCTTTCAAGTCCACTATCAGTATCCTGCTTCTCACATCAGGACCTTATTCCTGAGTCTTCCTTCTTTTTGCACACTAGGAATTTTTGAGTCATACCTACCTACTTTCTTATTCCTTTTTCCATAAATTTTAGTATTAGTCTTAGTAGGAAAGAGGAAATGAAAAGTTAAAATATAGAGCATATTTTTAAGTGTGGAAAAAGGCAGCAGACACTCCAAGAGAAAGAGTATAGAAGACCAACTATTATAGGTGACTGTCCTATTCTACTTCATTCTCCCTAATATACAGAAAAGGGACTGGTTTATACCAGGGAAAATGAATAATATATGACAACAATGTATTAATAGCATTGCCTGTTTGTATTTCTAAATCAGCAGCTATATTTCACCACTGACAGTACTGAAAGTGCACCTTATTTGAAAGGTTTCATAACAAAACCAAACAGTTCAGGTATTTTCAGAAGGCAATTTATCGTGAAATATGCAACCTTTAAAATTAACTACTAATGCATTTGCAGGATTTATGGATGTGCTGCAGCCATCCTGTACTGTTAATACACTGTAAATTATATTCGGGGTGTTGTATGTTACCACTCACTATCTATAAATTTCTAACAAGATCATTAGCTCACTGGGACTTACTGGTAGGCAGCCTTTAAAAGGAGAGAATTGAAATGTTTTCAAACTGACTTTACATCATCAGCAGTGAGTCCAAAGGCACTTTGAGCATAAAGTATCATTATTTTGAACAAGAACCATCTATGATTAATATATCCATTAATTACAAGAACCAGCTTTCAGCAAATCTGGAGCGTACTGAAAGGAACTTACTGGCAGTCCCTGGAAACCCGGATCACCTTTGCCTCCTGGACTCCCAGGAGTCCCAGGCCAGCCATTGCTCCCTTGCTCTCCTTTGGCCCCTTTCAGACCTGGGGGTCCTGGTGGCCCTGTGGGACCTGGTAAACCTACAAACCAGAAGAAGGGAGTATTTAGTGGCAAAAGTTGTTCAGAGCAGTACCTGATGGAGGACAAGCTGGCTCAATCTACAGATGGGCAGAATCAAAGTAATTATCGTAACAACATTTCAAGAAAATAAGTAGGAGAATCTGTTGCAGGGAGGTCCATCTGACTCCCCATCTGACTGGACATCTATCATTGATCAGCCTGTGGCTGATGGAAAATAGTGGAGAGTTTTCTATATGTGCAGAACAAACAGATGGTATGTTCTCAGGTATGAACATGCTAGAGACATATTGCAGCTCTGCTCTCCTCTCCTCCTTAGCCTCTAGCACAGGGCCACTGCCAAGGTAAGGCCACGCTGGGCCATTTTTAAACACATTAACACTCCAGGAACATGTATGTATGGGAACGTACAGCCATGGCTGCCTCAAAACAGTAACTAAAGTCCAGAGGGAAACATGGAAATGGGAGGCAAACGTCTCAACGTCGGAAGGACTTCTGGACAAAACCAACTGCCTGAGGACATAAAATCAGCCTGTTCTAAGACATAATGCCAAACTGCCTGTGAAGGGGAGCTTTTCTCTGATCTGTGACAAGAGGATAAGCAAGCATATGCAATATTGATGCTATTATTAATTAATTAGGTGAGCTTTGATTAACAGCAGTACATTAATCCTACAGATAAAGAATTACCTGGAAGGCCAGGTTGGCCTTGGGGTCCTCTGTCTCCTTTAGGCCCCTCAATTGCACTTCCTGGTAGTCCAGGGAGACCTTGGCTGCCCTTAGGGCCAGGCGGACCAGCATATCCTGGTTCTCCTTTCAGGCCTGGGATCCCCGGACTTCCGGGGGATCCCGGGAAACCCACATCACCTTTCACACCTAAGATTTGAAACAACCCCCAAAACATGATTAGAGAAAGGGTCACAATCACTGAAACCTTCTGCCTTATTATCCACTCAGAGTAAGATTTATTCCTTAAGAAAATATTGACCTTGTCTTTATACATTTGTGTAAAAATGAAAAACTTTAGGAAAACTGCATTATTCTCCACATTATGACATAAAGTATGAGGAAAAGAGTAGTTTGACTGACATATCTTTCCTTAGCTAAACTGGGCTATTTTAATTCACTCTAAAAATAGATGAACATTCAGCATCTCTCTGTCAGTCCTTCCACAAGGAATGTGAAGTCCCCGAACCCTTACTCCATTGCAATTATTGTTGTCATAGCTGAGTAATGGATGTTTTGCTTGACTAAGCACAAAAGGAGTTGCTCCTGGAGAAAACTGGAATTTTTTTTTTACTAAGATCTAGATTTAGACACTTAGTACTTACTTTCAGGCTTGTACGAACAGTTAACATTTGCAATTCAGTTGAATTTTAGATCATGATTGAGCAAAAAGAATATAGATTAGCTGATATAAGTACAATAATAAGAGAAATAAGATGTGTAAAGAACACTATCGCTGGCTCTTTGCCTAAACAGAACAGGGTCTTTAAATCCTGGACTTGTTTCTTTGGAACTGCAATACATTTGGAACACAAACGATGTCAGTTAGATATCTATTTAGTCTAAACCCAGATATTTTTAAATGAGCTGTGCTGACAAAATGAGAGAGATGGGTAAAGTGAGAGAAGTGTTCTCATAATCTAGCATTCTACATGCCTTACTGAGCTATGATTAGAAAATTTATTAAAGTTATTTCTCTAACATTAGGGCTTTCTCAGCAGTTAATGACTGTTAATTACTCTGAGATTGTAAATAGAAGTTATTCTACAATTCTGGTTTATCACTTTTGATTGTCCACACAAGTTTCCTGTATTTATAGAATGAATGAGTGAGGTAGGGCATTGGTACTTCAAGCTATGCAAGTTCTTCAAAATCTGCCATGCTGTGTTAATTTCATAGATGGACTAGTTGAATCTTTTTTTGTTTTCTGGAAGTTTAAAATTGAAAATCCTTTAATTGTACACAATTTCCTTTATCAGCAGCAGCCTGATATTTCTTCACTACTGTATCTATTGCAGTCTAGTGTCTAGAACATACTTATTTCATAAAATGGAGCATGGTGCATTACAGACACCTTGAACAAGCACTGACTCAAGCCAATCAAGCCCTTCTCACAGCACAGTGTAGTGACACACTTTGTGAAGATCACAAGTGTGCTTGAAATTGTGATAGCTATGTGCCTGTACCCAAGTTACTAAGTCCTGAGTCCAGGTAATAACAATTTTCAGTAAGATCTCATCAGGTCTCTGCTGTGTTTTGCATCTCTGCACCATGCTCCTGTGCATAGCTTAGACATGCTCTACTGAGCTATAGAGAATAACTATTTTAGCAATAAATAAAATTGCACCTGGGCTGCACAACAGACTCAGGTGAAAAAAAATACTGCAGTAACCTGGCCATGAAACTGCTATCTTTAGCTGTCTGGTGCACAGAGCCTCACTAGACTTTGATTCTTGCAAAATTAGTAGGAAAACAGAAATACTTGGAGTCAAAAGCACAGCACACAAATACAGGAGTTATTTATATTACCTCATCACAGCACAGCTTGCAGTAAATTCCACACTACGAATAATTACCTATTTTAGGGCATATCTAACTCATGTCCAAGATGCTGCCACTGTAACAGAAATTAGTATTTGAGCCTCTCAGAGTTTCTGCCTGCTCTGAAAAGGTATAGCATGTAAAAGAATGAAGTAGAAAGTATGTCTGAATTCCAGAATTATGTTTATAGTATGTTGGGAGGGAGGTTTGCTGCTTGTTTAAACAAGTGTTTTACCTTTATCTCCCTTTGCACCAGGAAATCCTGGAAGTCCTCTACCTGGAATACCTGTAATATAAAGGCAGCAAAAAAGTAGAAGATTAGACCGCACTTAAATTTAACCTGTAATGAACAAAACTCTATTAAGCAAATACAAAATCTAAATAAATGGTTTATGCAAAAGTTCTTCATCAAGGCAGAGACTGTCTTTGTTATGTATTGGTATTGTATCTAGCATAATTGGTCTTGTATGACTGAAAATCCTACCCTAAGAAAAGGCAAGCCTGCTCCATTATTTCACAGCTAAGTGCAGACTGAAATTAATTCCAAAACATGCCAATTCTTTAAAGTATTGCCAGATCTTGTGAAAAAAGTTCTTTCAAGATTACACTGATTAAACACAGTTGCTCATCCAAATGATCAGCTTTGCAATGATGGATGATAGTAGTTTGCAAGACACTATACTAACTTTATTTTCTAGGGTTCCATCCAAAGTACCTCAAACCGAGCACACCCCTTTACCAGCTACTCTTGTGTAGCCTGTCTCTGTGCATTTTTGTACCCCATAAACTTAACATGACAATGACCATACCTTGTTCACCCTTTGCACCAGCTGCACCTGGAATCCCATCATAACCTGGTTCACCCTTCTGTCCAATGGAACCAGCAGGACCCGGAACGCCAGGTTCACCTGAAAAATCATTGCCATTTTCATGTCACCTATGAATCATCAGTCTTTTTTTTTACATGTTTTTTTCCTCTAAAGAAAAGCTTTACTTATTCTTTTGCTCCCACAGAGATCAAGCAGATACTGCATGATGACTTCAGTGTGACTTTTTGCTGAGGTTAGTTCTGAATTAAATCAGTGTGAGACAGGGCTCAAGTATCACAGATTTTGACATAGCTAATTATCATGAATCTTAGTGAGTTTAGAGTGCAGGAACTCCAGCAAAGGCTTGTGAATAGCACAGCCCATTGTCCAATGAGATGTGTCCTGCAGCCAGTAAACTAAGAACACAAGGCTCCAAGTTAAAAAATGTTGTTATACTCACAACAGCAAAATAGTTCCTCTTTAACATCTGTGTAATGATGCTAATGTGGTGATTCAGGTTTGGGCCCATGGATCACTTTATTGTTTTTAAATGAACTCAGAAACCACAGAACTAATGGCTGTAGCAACAACCAGTCTTGTGGAAGGTGGTAAAATCTCTTCCACAAACAGTGCAAAAGTAGTATTAGCCCCACACTACACTGACTCAGATTTACCTGGGAAACAGCACTGTCTGGTTTTGCTTATGAAATGAAGAAATGTACCAGTAAATATCTGAGCCAAAATGAATGCAGAATGCCACAGTATTTGTTTTAGCCACTGCCTGCAGGTGAATAATACTTTAAGTAGCATTTAGTGTTTTGTATTTCTTTTCTACCTGGTTCTCCTTTTAAACCTGGAATGCCACTTAAGCCAGGAAGTCCTTTTTCACCCTTTTCTCCCTGGCGGCCAGGGCTCCCTAAAGAAAAGAAGACAACATGGGTTTACATGCAGGATATTTGGTGTAAGTATCACATTCACTTTTCACTGCAATTTCTGTTTTATTTAAGCATAAACACTTGCCTGGAAATCCTGCCATGCCAGGGGATCCTTTGGGACCTGGGGCACCCGGCATTCCAGGAATTCCTGCACTACCCTTTTCACCCTTATCTCCAGATAAACCTGGAGTACCCGTTCTTCCTGGTTCTCCCTAGAAGAAGCAGCACACATTATAAAATCCACACGTTAATTCTGAAACAGCTTTTTCCATTTGCAATGCTAGATGTCACCCCTCTTATCCATCATACTTATAAAGAATTTCATTCTTCTTCCATTTAGAAACAAAGTAATTTAGGATTAAATTTGCCATTAAATTCCACTATCAGAATTACTGACTTTTCTAGGAATTGCTTAATACCTACATATGAAAATGAGTAGTTTTCTATGCATTTTTATAATGGTTTTTACAAAATCTTTTCCAAATTAGCCTCTTAAGTTACTTATTACACTTAATAATCTTCAAAAAAATCTTTTGTCAAGTCTTCAGCAAGTGTGCTACCAGATTAGTAAGTTTTATTTTTACAATTTTTACTCATAAATTCATGATTACTGTTATTGTATAGCTAGGAAAAGGAATGTGAAACAAATGAGAATCCTATTAGAGATTAAATTAACTTTACACACAGTATTAATACACTTCTTTTTTCAGTAATATCTGAGCATTTTATAGTTTTTTCCATCTTCCCAGTTTCTCTGTAAAAGCACAGTAACACTATTTCAGTGTGATTATTTGCTCTGTTTGTAACAAGCCCTTTTCACTTTATTTACTTAGTATTTTTAAAAGTTATTCCCTTACCTCGCATTTCTAGCACTGTAAATTAGCCTATTCTGAAGAGACAGAATAAATAAGAACCCTAGACATAATGGTCCCATCAAACAGAATGCATCTAAACCTGCCCATATGCACACCTTTCAAGTTTTTAATCAGGTATTTAAATGAGCATAATAGAAAATATAATAAAATAGCTTAAAAGGCCAACAGCATCTTTTCAAATGAGTTACTTGGTAGACAGACAATTAAATCCTTAGGGGTGTAAATACCTTCTCACCAGGAGACCCTGGAAAGCCAATTCCAGGAAAACCTGGTGCTCCTTTGTCTCCTTTTTCACCTTTTTGCCCAGGAAACCCTGGTGTGCCTGGTGAACCCGGTACTCCTGGCAGACCCTTTTCTCCAGGTGTTCCTAGCAAGTGAAAAGGAAAAATAGGTGTATCAGAACTAGTGTACCCTGGCAGTGTTGACAATGATTTTTCAGTGTTGCCTTAGCTATTCAGAGCTAGAAAAGTAACGTAACTCACTAAAATAGCCTGTAAATTAACTTTTGAGATTCACTCTCTAAATGGGACTTTTTATGCGAAGATAAGCTCTCCTCATAGAAGGTTGTAATCTTGGATTCAGAGCAAACAGAACTCTTGCTAAAAATATGATTTGAATAAAAGTTTATGTTGATTTGAATAATTTCTAACAGGACCACAGTGAGAAAGGAACTCTGCTGTAGCAAATTTTTCTGTCCCCCTTTATCATTTCAGTCTTTCACCTTTGATTTCCTAAATATGCTATGCACAAGGCCATCTGAATGGAGACAAAGTTTCTGTGTTGAGATATAGGTTCTTCTCCATTCTATTCTTTACCAATCCCCTCCACAACAACACTCTTCCCAGACCACTACAGTTTGTAATTAACATGCAGCACACAGCAACTCACCAAACTTTTTAGAAGGGGGAAAATACACAAGAACCTTAATGCAGTTCACACGCTAGCAGAGACAGACACAGACAGACAAAAGGTATCACTTGAAAAACTGCCTGTCTGCAACAAATACACAAATCCTACAGATCCAGCTAAAGGATTTGTATGTAGAAACTTAGGAAACCATCCTATTATTTGTATATCACAACAGGATTGAGAAAGCAATGTCCCAAAAGCCTGAAGTTCAGACACTGCAAATAGTGTAACCGTTCAGTAGATCTACACCAACAAATACTCCATACAGGTGTCTCATAATGTTCTACATTAACTTTAGGAAAAAATAATGAGGAATTTCCAGCAATCAGTACCTGGCAAACCCATTTCACCAACCGATCCTTTTTGTCCTGGAATTCCTGGATCCCCTGGGAACCCTGGGGGGCCCTGATCACCTTTTGGTCCTACAGACAGCAGAGAAATTAGGAGTCCCATTAGTCAATGAGGTTTAAAATACCCGCTGAACAGTCCCTCTGTTGCTAGCTTCAGACATACCTGGATGTCCTGGAGTACCAGGTTCACCATCCCTCCCTGGAATTCCTGGTTCTCCATATTCCCCACGTAACCCTTTTTCTCCTGTTGCTCCATGGTCCCCTGGACACCAAGAAAACAAACACAGTGAGATCAGTTTTATCAAAATTTACTGTAATGCCATATAATAATCCTTCTAGTTAATTTTTGATCACTGTTGCTTCTCTCTGCTGAACAACGAAATGGCTGAATTCAAGCTTCGTACATTGTACAGTAGAGTCACACTTGAGTAAAACACAACTCTCCAGTCAGTAAATCAGGGCTAGGGAAAGGCTGCAAACTATTACAATTTTACAGGTGTCTGTGCAAATTTCAAGGCAAGTTATATCTTTAAAAGAAATTGCAAATGAACATGTGTTTGAGTTAGATTAATGAGTTACTTCAGAAGTGCCAGACAATATCGGGTATAACAGAAATGATTGACTTGACTGTTCTGCTGTCTAAAAAGGTACATATGAACAACCAGTTCACAGCCAGAAATTCGCTGTTTCCTCAGTTCTATCTAATGTTAAAGCATCTTCATCATTCCAGAAGGCTCCACCTCTTATTCTGTGGTGTGCCTCTTCTCCAGCTTTAAGGTCCAAGCTTTTTGGTCATAACTCTTTCTGGTAGTGTTGCATATAGGTGCAGGACAACAAGTTACTGAAGATAGCTCGCTGAATGTTTTTAAGTAAGTGGATCTTATTAAAAACATCCCAAGATGTCCAATACCAAATTTTTTCATTAAACACCACTGACAATCTCCCAGAAAAACACTGTGTCTTCTCTGCAGTTTGTATTTTAGAAGCTTTTTAAAACATTACTGTGATATTCAAGTCTACAGAGATGAAGGCAGTTAACAGATCCGCAAAGTTATGGAGTATAATTAGGTTATTTTTCTCTGCTGGTACTAAGTATCTTTGAGTTGAAGAGGATGAGATGGGCAGAATAACAGCAGAAATCTGCAGGCGGGGGTCTGTTTGGAACCTACCTGTCCAGGCTGTGTGAGCCAGGCCAATCTGTAGCCTGTGTGTGGTCAGGAAAAGGTAGAGCATACAAGTTTGCAAGCATGCATTATTAGTGTTGGATTGATGAAGAAGTTAGAAACCAAAGAAATAAACCATTTGAATTTCTCAGCAAAGGCTTCTTTATATGCATGTAACCAGTGTGCCTAATTTGGATTTCTGGAAAGGAGATAAAACTAATTATCAGTCAGTCAACCCACAGGTGAAGAGTAGATAAGAAAGTAATGAAAAACAACCTATGTGGATTTGTTTTAAAGCTTTCCATGCCACCATATGTATCAAGATCAGAAACAAATGAGAAAAATTAATCTAGATTAAATCTTTATAGGCTGGGAGCCTCATCAAATACAAAAGTGCTCTCAGAAGCCGCTTCTCAGCTTAGAGGCAGATACACTCTACACTCGCTCCTCCCCTCCCCTGCAGGCCCTGTGTCCTGGTTTCAGCTGGGATAGAGTTAACTGTCTTCCTAGTAGCTGGTACAGTGCTGTGCTTTGAGTTCAGTATGCGAAGAATGTTGATAACACTGATGTTTTCAGCTGTTGCTCAGTAGTGTTTAGACTATAGTCAAGGATTTTTCAGCTTCTCATGCCCAGCCAGGGCACCTGACCCAAACTGGCCAACAGTGTATTCCACACCATGTGACGTCCCATCTAGTTTAGGAACTGGGAAGTGGGGGGCAGGGAATCGCCGCTCGGGGACTGGCTGGGTGTCGGTCTGCAGGTGGTGAGCAATTGCTCTGCGCATCATTTGTATGTTCCAATCCTTTTATTACTACTGTTGTCATTTTATTAGTGTTATCATTATCATTAGTAGTTTCTTCTTTTCTGTTCTATTAAACCGTTCTTATCTCAACCCAGGAGTTTTACTTCTTTTCCCGATTTTCTCCCCCATCCCACTGGATGGGGGGGGAGTGAGTGAGCGGCTGCGTGGTGCTTAGTTGCTGGCTGGGGTTAAACCACGACACCCTGGCTGTCCAAGCTGGGAGGCACTGCCTATCCACATGCCTAGGTTTCTCCGAGACCAACGAGGACACAGGAGCCCAGGTCTCATTCTGACAAGTAGTCAGGACATGGAGATAAGAGGTACCTAATCTGGGCAACTCTTCTGTTCCCACAGTTCAAATATAACATGGTACAGTTACTGGTGATTCACTGTCAAACTGGAAAGTAGTCGCACGTGCTCTGTCCTGGGCCCAACAGAGAATACACTGATGAAACGTACAGATGACACTAAACTGAAAAGGCTTGAAAAGAGGACAGGATTAGACCGCAGAAGGGTTTTGAAGAGTTGGAGTCAAGGTTGAAAATCAACATCATGAAATTCAAAAAGTGTAATACAGCACATATGTGGTAAGGAGAAGTCAAAAGCATGCATACGAAATGAAAAACAACGGCATAGGCAGCAGTCCAGAAGTGAAGGACTAAGGATTATAGCTAATCACAGAGTTGGCTGTTGTTTCAAGAAAGGGAAATTTCATTCTAGCATGGCCTGAGTTAAGTACTTCACTTGTTTCAGCAAAATGCACTCTAACAAGGATGCAGCCAAACTGGGGGGAAGTCAGAAAGGCTAACAAGAATGATAATTATTTCAGAAAATGTGATATCCAATGAAAGGCTGAAGGATTTGGTTCAGGGGAATGGAAAACTATGTGATCTCAGCAGCTCTCTTCTAAGCCCTACAATTCTATTTTAACTAAACCCATTATCATTTATTTAAAAACTCTTATGAGATTTTTTAATAAAAAGTAAATCTTAATAAAAAGACAAATAATAAAAATATATGAAACATACACTATGTTTTCTTTGAAAATAAAAACAGGAGAATGATCTTAAACAACGAAATTTTCATGTAGCAGTAAAAATAAAAATCCAAGAAGAATGCGTTGTCTAAAAAAACCTAATATCTCTACCACCATTAAGTTTCTAAGTAGAAAGCTGATTGCCTTTCTCCTGCATATTTCCAGATGTTTCTAAACTGACATAAGCTGATCTCTTGGTATCAGTGGCATACATGTGTGCCAAAAAAGGCTGCCTACTTTTTCTTACAGTATCCGTTGGTCTTCATGGCCACAACAGTGTTTCCACTATATGTTTTACAGGAAAGACAGCTATTCTCTTCTGGCAAGCCCTAGTTTCTACTTTTAAAATTCCTTTTCTTTTGAGAGTCTTCTGGTAAGAGGTAAAATGGATTTTATAAGGGCAAATTGAACCTCCTCCATCCAACCAAAACCCCTTCTGTCTGTGATTAATCTTTGTTTCTACGGAGTTGAAAGACACTGGAAAAATATCTGCATTTGCTGTGTGAAATTCTTTAATCTTATTTTAAAAACTGTTGTCTCAAACTAAGATACAACTGAACTCAAAAGCATTGCTGCTTAACAGTATATGAGTGTTAATTACACTTATCCACAGTTAGAGATTAAAGTTACCTTTTTCTCCTGGATCTCCCTTTTGGCCTTTGAGACTAACCATGTCCATGGTGTCCATTGTTCCAGGTTTTCCTGGGAGACCAGCTTCACCTTTATCTCCTTTGACACCAGGATCACCCTGAGGTCCAATTACACCTTTGAAACCTTGGCTACCTATAAAGGGATAGCACAGAATATTATGGTGGCATATAAAACTTCTCAAAAATATGTAGTAGACAATAACAAATGCAGTTAGCTATTTATTCAAATTTTGAGCACTGAATACCATGCTCTGGAACACTTCATTTATGTAATATGAAGTTTTTTTATACCAGGACTTCACAATAGCTCTGTCAAAAAAGTTGACATATTTTTCTTGCTTCACAGCCATTAATTTTAGACTCTCAAAACAATAGGGATAGGAGTTTGGCAGTAATACAGGGCATTATTTGAAGGATTTAATTAAGACCTTCCTGCTGGCTTTTTATAATTTCAAGCACAGGGTTTTTCTTGGAGTAATACCTATAGCATCCTCGCACCTAGCAAAACCGTATGTTGCTGAAGAACAGATCAAAAATCCTGGCTCAGTGCCCAAATACATGACTGGTCCTAGGATATGGCTTTCTAAATTACACTATTTCTAACTTACAGGGAAGTTACTTGACATAAAACATTCCTTAGGCCAAGCATACTCCTTGTATTTGGTTATTTCCAGACTTGTCTTCTGTTGGGAAAAAGATAGATTTTACAATTCTGATTTTGAGAAAATTTCTCTCTTACCTTTTTCACCAGGCAACCCTCGATCTCCAACTGGTCCAGGAGTTCCTGGCAATCCAGGAGTTCCCATAACTCCCATTTCTCCTTTGGCTCCTGAAACCAAAGTGAAAAAGTGAATAACAGAAATAAAGCAAGCAGTGTAAAGAAGTACAAGAAATGGAATTATTTACTCCCTATCATATTAGGAATTGCACTACTAAAGGACAAATGGGACAAAGAAGGTGATTAATCTAAAATAGCCTGACAGAGAAAACAACAGTAAAAACAGTGTTATGAAAACCAGAATAAAACACCCTTTGTAATGGGTTTTTGACAGATTCTTAAAACTTCCTATGACAGTAAACAGTGCTGTCACTAACAAAGGCATTATTAAAACCACATTCTGTCACTGAAACTGTGCAGAATAATCGCCTTTCATTATTACAGGCTAAAGGCTAGTTCCTGCAAGTCGCTGGATTTGATCTACCGAAGGACTTGAGTAGCAGTTCAGTTACACATGCACAGAGCTGCTTTACTGACATCAGCCCATGTGGTTTCCCAAGCTTGGACTCTTTGATGGATCAATTCCTAACCGAGTGAAAGGGCATGCTACCACAGCTTAATAAAACAGTTGTCAAAGATGCTGGTTTCCGAGGGAAAAGACGTTTACCTGCCGATCCTTTCTGTCCAATGGTCCCCTGCGGACCCGGCAGGCCGGGTAACCCCACAGACCCTGGTACTCCCGGCTGGCCCTGGCTACCTTTATCCCCTTTTGGTCCTGGCATATCTAGACCTGGGATACCAGGGAAGCCCCTTTCGCCTTTTATTCCAGGAAATCCTAGGAGAAACAGAAGACACAGGATTAGTCCTTAACGGAGCACGGGGAACACCATTAACAAGAATATCTGATAATGTCCATCTGCGGGTCAGAAATTACATGGCATGAAGAATGCTTAAAGCCAGACAGCAGAAACAGTCCTCATTTTCTAAGTGAGGCTTTGACCCTATATATACTACCCACCAACGACCTGAGGAGACGGAAGAAAATGGCTGGCGTTTCCTCAGGAGGCCTCGCCCTGCGTTTTGTCCCGGACGGAGGCGGCCCGCCGACATGTCTCCCCGTGCACCCCCACCGACCTTGCACCACAAAACGGTTCGCGAGCAACGCTGTTACCAACGCCGACATCCATTTATGCCAGAAGTCTGCTCTGAAGCACTGTGGTGGGAGTATTTTCCTCTCACCTGGTGGTCCCTGGGGTCCCGGCTGCCCGGCGGGTCCCGGCAATCCCTGGGGGCCCAGCCCCGGCGCGCCCGGAGGGCCCTGCGAGCCTTGCAGTCCTGGGAGGCCGGGGTCGCCTGCGGGGAGACAGAGACATGGGCCGAGCGTCCTCCGACGTTGGCTGAAGATGCTAGACAAGGCGTTTTGGAAGCACTTGGCCAACAAAGACCTCATTTCAGCCTCTAACACCGCCTGCCTGGGCTCGGAGGAAGGGCCGCTTTGCTGCTAGCATTTGCTTCTGGTGGTTGGTAGGAGAAAACGAGGGGAAGGAAAAAGGGCAATACCCTGAGGTATCAGTAGGGTATCTCAGTGGTGAATAGACTTTTTTTCTGCACCTACAGGGGAGCGACTTTAAAAAAGAAATAGAAATACAGAGCTGTCTTTTTCAGGCGACATTACCTCTGAATCCTTGCTGTCCCGGGACGCCCGGGAAGCCTTGCTCTCCACGTAAGCCCGGCAGTCCGGGATTTCCCTTTTCTCCAGGGATGCCAGCTGGGCCTGGGGGGCCTGGCAACCCCTTAGGGCCAGGGAGACCCACACCAGGTTCACCCTAGCCAAAGAAACACAACAGACTGGGAATCAACACATCAAACCCAAGAATTCATTCACTGACTGTATTAATTAAATCACTCAGAGGCAGAGTGCTATACGTGACTTCTGGGGAGAGCCATAAGCCCGTTAGCATTAATGTCAAGCATTCATCCTTCTACTCTGTTCCTTTGTGTGCATAGTGGGAAACATAAGATGAAAGATGGTTTGGCCAACTTTTTTGTTTTTAAAGAGCAGGATCTTTGCACACACTTCTGTTAAAATGGGCGGTCACAGATAACAGTATGAGCAGCTGACACCTACTTTTTGACCTTGTAAACCTGGTGCACCTGGCAAACCATCCAGGCCACGGCTTCCCGGAGTCCCCGGCAGACCAGGAGAGCCAGACTGACCTTGGAAACCTATAAAACAAAAAAAAACCTTACATCATTACTGTCTCTGCCTGCAAGAGTCCTTGCTGTTTCTTCAAGCCTCTAACTGAACTATTCACACCCTCACAGGGACGTGTTTAAAAAGGTCTGTGTAGTCTTTTATGTCAAACTTCTAAGGATGCCAGCGCCCAAATGCCTCAACAGAGATTCAAATGCTGAGCTTCGTGCAGCATTTGGCTTCTGATGAGAAACAACTATCCAGAAGAAATAAATGCTGAGTGTCTCCTCTTAAATAAATAGCCTTGTGGGTTCATGTCATTGAGAAACATCCTGTCTGCAAAACTGGGTTCCCAAAGTCTTCTTCAGAAAAGGCAACTTAATGTGTGGGGCATCAGACTGAGGGATGCACAAAATCCATCTCTGAATCAACACCTTTTGTTTAGTATATGTCATGTGGCATGTCCTGCTACACATCCTGCTGTGGGTTGCACACAGAAGGCTTCTATGCCACGGCTGGCCCATGCACTGCGCCTTGGGAATGCAGGAAGGAATACGTAAAACATTCTGCAAATTGCTTAAAGATAGCACTCACTCAACACATGCACATGCTCAATAAATTGAGATGAAGCTCCTCTCCCCAGCAAAGGTCTCAGGGATTGGGAAATCCACCTTTTAGACTAAGCCCCAGGGAAGTCATTGGGCAGAGCTGAATTCAAGGAACGGTCCTTGAAAGAAACGTATTTGATATGCCATTCCTTTCTTGCTGGCATCAAAGAGCATATAGCAATCCTCTTCCAGATGCAATGGGCCTCTTCTGTTCAAGCTCATCCCACACCAGTCTTGGAGGAACTAGAGGTGGTCACAGGTAAAGATTTGCCCCTTCTCCTTATTAAGTCTTTCTGACCCTCCCAGTTCACTGGTGTGTGGAATCATAATAAATGAAATAATGAAAACACGAAAGAATTTTGGGGATTGAGGTGGCTGCTGAAAGCTCAGTCATCTAGTTCTAAATGGGTAGCAGCACTATGAAATACATCTCCCCAAAATCCCAAACTAGAATATTAACATTTAGACTCCCTCTAAGCTCTGTGCATACCCTGACAATGGCCATGCAGGGAAGACTGAACTTATGCTGAGTAAGCTGGTGTTCTAACCAAACCACTCTCAGCTGCCTGGGACACAGCAGAGCTGCTAGCTCTGGCCCCAAAATTCTATAGTTACGTCAGCATGGTTTTTTGACCAACGACCCACAGTGCTTCATCTCTCAGAAAGGTCGCCTCATCTCTCAGCAACCTCAGTTGCTACCATGTGAGATGTACTGTATCCCTTTCTATTCTGGCAGTAGCTTTGACACTGTCTGTACCTGCGCCAGATCACTGCACAAAGCAAGTGTGCATTGAAAGTGTGCTTATGGTGGTGCCGGTGGACTTTCGCAAGGGACGTTCTTCAGCTGCATCTCCCAAATGTCATGCAGCCATGATGGATGATAGCGCTGGCCTCCATCCACACTCCAGTTACACCAGCTCTGTTAGATGGATAACTTTATCTTACCTTTGGGTCCTGGAGGTCCAGGGAACCCTATGCCTGGCTGCCCAACAGCACCTTTTTCTCCTGGCAGGCCGGGTCTACCTGGAAGCCCAGGATTCCCTTTGTCACCTTTGCAAGGCAAAACAAGACAAATATTAATACAAAGGCTAGCTTCTGGGGAACAGAGCCATTATGATCATCAGACAAAGATTAACAGGCTACTGTACTGTACCTTGGGGTCCAGGGAAACCAGGTGGCCCAGGAAGGCCATCCGCCCCAGGAGGTCCGGGGAGCGGTACAGTTCGTCCTGCTTCGCCTTTTGCTCCTGTGAAGGTAAAGATGTATTAAATACAGGAACTGATGAAATTAAACAAGGGAGTTTCACCTAGCCAGCAATACTAGTCCATCCGTACCATTACAACTGACTTGTTACGAAGTTTTTTTGTAGAAGTTTCATAGGATGAACCTAAACCACCCTGTTTGGCCTAACAAACTCTTCAAGAAAATCACCCTCAAAGATTTGCAATTATACTGTTGAAAGCAAACACTGATTTAAATTAGAAAGTCTTTTTATTTCAATCTTAAATTCCGGTGATCCTCTAAGTTGTACCACTTAAAGGGCACAATTTTTTAAAATTTTTTTTTTTTTTTTAAAGCATACGATAGCCTTACCTGGAAGGCCTGGTGAACCTGGGATTCCAGCTAAGCCTCTGTCTCCTTTATCACCAGGTAACCCTGCAGCGCCTATCCCAGGAGGGCCAGGAAAACCTCTTTCACCACGTACTCCAGGGAATCCAGGTTGGCCAGGGGGACCGCGTTCTCCTTTCAAGCCAGCCGTACCCTAATTTTTGGAAAGTATAAGCGTACTTCTTGCCTGATTGGCAAGATACAACATGTCATCCTTTCTCTTTGAATATTTTGTAACTTTGATTTAGCACATGTCTCTGTAAGGCTGAAGAATGTGGATTTTTCATCACTGAGTTCAGTGAAAATAGAACTGGGTTCCACATGGAATAGGACATGGAACTCATACCTAGTGTGCAATGCAGCTAACTGGACCATGTAGGCTATGTTCCCAGTGGTGGATCTGGGAGCAGATGTGAGCTCCACATTCAGCTCCACATGCATATCAGCTGAACTCTCTATCAATGCAAGACTTTGAAGCATTAGTTTCCACAAGAAGAGAAGTGTGCTAGAACAGAGCTGAATCTTGTCTTAACAATCTCTACTCAGATAATGGCATTCCTTCAGTCATATCCAGGTATCAGCTAAATCATCCACACTAGTTCTCACCATCAAGCTGTGAGAAAGGGAGAAAGGAACAAAACTATTGTCCATGCCCACAACTTTATGGGGCAAGTAACCTTGCTCTACAGTCCTAAAAGTCCTAAAAGCCATGCTGAATACATCTGAGTCAGATCACTTATTTGCATGACATGCAAAAAGAAAGGGTCAAAATCTAACTCTGAAATAGTCTGTTGTTGAAGGACCATCCTCCTCACTAGTTCCAGGGAAACTGGAGCCTTCCTCTAAGGAAGAATGAACTACTCAAGGTAATGACAAGAAGTGGAACAACGAATGAGGCCAATAAACATAAAGCATATACAGGGCATAAAAGCATGTGAATTCTGATCTGAAAGACAGAATATATAGGACAGTATGTAAACATAAATAAACACACAGTAGGACAATATGTAAACATAAAGAAACACACATACCGATGCTCCTTTTGGACCCTGGAGACCTGGCAATCCATCTTTTCCCGGTCTTCCTTCTCTTCCAGGAGCACCTGGTTGTCCTGGGAAACCAGGTTCTCCCTTTTCACCTTTCAGGATAGAATCATAAGAAAAATCTCCTGGTTCTCCTTTTGCCCCAGGGCTGCCCATAAGTCCTGGAGTGCCAGGGGGTCCCTGAAATTTCATAAATTCAGATGTCATCAGTTGCTCTACCAACCTTTCAACTGACACAAAAGAAAACAAATCTTCAGAAATTAAAGACTAGACCCAAATCAAGTAAACCATTAAGTTTTCAATTGAGGAGGTCAAATGAGAATATTTTCCAGGACACAGCAGTGTGAATAAGGAATTAATGCAAATCTTCTTGTCTCGACCATTTTGTTACTTATCATATCACGGGTATATCATTTTAGATGGTGCATATAAACTTACACCACTTACACGAGAACTGCAAGCCATGACACCAAAAAACTACTCTGAATTTTCAATAGACTTCCCACTGGATTTCAGTTATACATATTTATACAACATCAAGGTAAATGGGGCTTTTTAAAAAGGCATTTTCAGAGTTATAGTGTCTGCCCAAATCTTTAAATGATGAATTCTGTAACACTGTGGAACTTATTTCCCTGACGCAAACGCAACAAAAGTATCTCTACACTTCCATCATAATTTACAATACCAGCAGAAGTAGTACTAGCACAGGAAAATAACACACTTCCAGTATGCAAAGACAAACTCAGTCAAACTTATAGGTTTAAATTGCTTATTTAATTGATTACATTTAAATGAACTGTAATATTAATCAAATACATAGATTGTCTACAAAATTAAATTAATTATCTTACACAAAACTCAAATGTTATTTGCACAAGAGTTAAGGCTAACTGAAGGCTGAAAGCTTCTCCCTGGGTAGTTTATTTATGATATTTAGCTGACACAAATATATGTTTCCCTTCATTACTAACATTCACTGATTTTGTGCAATTAACAATCCCAGTCAGCTGGTACTACCAGAATACTATGCACATGCTCAGAAAAGAGTTTTGAAGCTCTCCTGGGAAGAAATTATCTACCTAATAATATACCCATAGGATTTCCAGAATTCCAATTTTTCCCTACACATTTTCTGGGACTCAGATGAACTTTTCTCATAGGAACAGTCTCTCTCATTTCCAGTGAATCAGAGCTACTCACTAGGGTAGAAAAGCACAAACTTCATGGGCAATGTCCACTGCTTATGTGTGCCCTCCACTTAAACCTGAACCAGAACACGGTCAAAGGTAGTCTTTCCATTAGCTTTGGTGGGTCCTGGCATGATGCTCTGGCATGGCTCTAAACAATGTGAGCTTGCGAGGCTGGCCTCTATGTAGTTTTTCCAAGCTAAATGGTATGCTGGATCACCATCTGGCTGAACTTTGTGGAGCAAAACAAGCTTAAAAGCATTCAGAACAGCAGCCAGTCCTTGTCTGATGAAAGACATGAACAGAACTTAAGATGCAATAAAAGGAAAATACAAAGGTGTGGCAAAACATGTCCTGAGAACAAATGCCAGACATGAAAAATGCTTAAATACACTATGATGTCTTTTATTTTTCTCCACTGTGTCTTTCATGGATCCCATTGATATTATAGTTAATTCAGTTGCTGAGTAATACCATCTTATTTATCACAGTGGAAATAGAGAATGCAGTCCGCATCCCAGCTAACTTTCACTGGCTGAATTCAGGTATTTAGCCTTTATTTATACTCAAGGGAGAGAAATAGATTCCTTGAGTAAGGAATTCATACAGGTGGGTTGGTTTAACTTCTGAAGGTGCCTCTCTCTCACCACTGGTGATAGAGGGAGCTTGCATAACTCCAGTGTGTGTTAAAGCTAGTGCACATGAATGTCACTGAGAAGTTATGTTGCCAAAAGTGATCAGCTGGAAGGAGAAAACAGCTTTGGGAAAAAAAGTCTGGAAAGACTCTGACAAACTCAGTCTGCTTACGTTAGGAATGGTGTCAAAATCCATGTTATACTACAGGAACATGCATGCTAAGGTAGGTCTTGACAGCATACCACAGTGTATGTAGGCACACTGAAGTCACCTCTGAAAAGATCAAATGTGCTAGTACACTGCTCATCGAGGAGTAATTTGTGTTACATTTTAGACAAGTGCTATGCTTACGGCTGTTCTGCTTCTGATATCCAGCCTTACTCACTGAGAGTCGTGTTGCGCTGGGTCAGCATAATTTGTTGTGATCATATTATCAGGATGCTATCCACTTTCACAGCCTTCCTTTATTTCTTCAAAACTACTTAGCTTTCCTGCTAACTAATTATGTTTTATGGAATATGCTGCACACATTTCCCAAAATTCAGACAAACTGCCAAAGTATATTGCATGCTAACATTAGATTGCTTACACTACACTAGATGGCACTGTCTCTCTCTCAATATACGTACACAACAGCAGAGTTTTTGGAACGATTCATGAGGAGGTCAGGGCAGACCTGCGTTTCCTGCAAAATCCTACTTTTTACCCAACTCCACTGCTTAGGTTGCTCAAGCCAGAAGGTCGTGTGTCCTGCTGAGTTCATATGATGGGCAAACACAGAAACAGAACCCATTTCTGACAGCTCCTTCTTCCTCTCATAGCTCTAGTTTATTTTGCTAAGCATAGTTCCTTAATTTTATCATATCACTGGGCTGGTCTGTTTTTAAACAGAACTATTACACAACCACACTGATCATCACATGCTTTTTGATCACATGCCCCACAGGACACATAGCATTTGGCAAGGCATTACTTACAGGTACGCCCGGAAGGCCATCAAGTCCAGGTAAGCCTCTGTCACCCTTGAAACCTGATTGTCCTGGAAAACCTTATGAGAGAGACAAAAATACAATTCTGTTTATTACATGCTTTTACAAATAGTTCATTGTATGTGAATTCTTTGTGATCCTTCTCAAAGTGTCTCATTCCATCCCCAGTTATATCAACATAATCCTGCTAAAGTCAGTGAAGTTGTCTGGATTCATGTGCTCATGTGCTATATGTGTCCGCACTCATAAACTCAGAAGTTGATGATTCATTTGACTTAGGAATGAGTTCACCTTACTATTTAGACCTATCATACAACCCACCGCAGTCTTGAAACTATCTAAACCGTATTCATTTTTCTTAACAGCCACTAGAACAAACATCCAGTACTATATCACTGTTCGCATGTGGCACTTCTCTCATATGGTAGCAGAAAAATAACTGGTTTTTTCGGCCTCATTATTTAATACTAGGATTGGGAAGATATATATATGGGCCACTGCCAAGCCTGGGCACATAAGGCAAATGCTTCCCACATTATTTTTCACTTTCACAATCTTCTGTGAAAATATTTGGGCCACAGTTTGCAAAGACCCTCCGCTGTGGGCAATTTCTGCTTCCTTGGTAATTCTTGTTGATTGCATCAGAAATTTGGAATCAGGCCAAAAATAGGAATATTGCATCCTCCTTTCATTAGTTTCACAAACAATTTGATTAGCGGGACAAAAAGTAATTTCATCATATATGCTGCATGTTTATATTTTAGCCTACGTAGCTAATTCTCAGGTAGTTAATGAGTTTTTACCTGCTGGACCTGGTGGCCCCTGTGGTCCTGGAAGTCCAGGAGGTCCTACTTTATCACATAAGGCACAGGATTCACCTTTGTCACCTGAAAAAAAACCCCAGCAGAAGTAACAAATAACAATGAAAAGATTTAAGACAACTGCAAGTAGGTGGATTCAGGGGCAAATGTCAATTTAATACACTTCATATTGAAAGAATAAAAATAAATGTGCTACTTCTAATTACATGCTTCAAAGAGAATTTATCAGCAAACTGATATTCAAAATTCTTTAAAATTTTTAAAGGAATGGCATGAAAATCAACTTAAGTCTTATCCTAGGGATAATGTTTAACAGAACAGTTAAAAGGGACCAGGCTGAAGAGGATCAAAAAGAAGAAAAGAAATATACACTGGGTATAGAAGAAATAAAAATATTAAAGCAGAAAAAGGAGAATCTCTATAGTCACTGCAACTCTGCAGTTTTCGAAAAGCAGTGAGCAGAATGAGATTAGGAAGGATCAACCATCATGTAAATGACTGCAGCTCATTTTTTTATGTCCATTTATTCAATGCTGCTATAACACACAGTTGACAGTCCTATTTATAGGTGTTACAATTTTAGCTTCAATTATAGTCATGGCAATGATTCATAAGCCATTTCCACTCCCAACTCATCTGCCCCTCTCTAATTCTTCATCTCAGAATTCACATCTTAAATTGCCATGAACAGCTCAATTTACACTTAATGGGGCTATCCTCAACCCTTTCTTTCTTCCCAACTCCTCTTTCAGCCCTGCACCGCCCCTTATCACTTCCCAGCAATGTGTAGGCTAAGTGAAATGTAAGTGAAGTTTGTCACACAACTCAATATCCAATATCCTTCTTTCACTCACCAGAGATTCAAGAAATCTTCAATGTCCATGAACTATTTGTTTAACTAACTGTAAGTACACTTTTCCTGGATCCAGCCTAACTTGCTCAGCCTCTTTACATAGCCAAGCTCGAGAGTATAGACCACTACAAAGCAATCACTTTAAAACAGTATTACCTTTCTCTCCCATCTCTCCTGGAAATCCATCTCTTCCTGGAAGTCCAGGACTACCTGGTGCACCAGGTTCTCCCTGCTGGCATTGATCAATTCCATCTGCAATGGAAATGCAATAAAGAACATTGTTTGACAAGTGCAAGTTTCCATTATAGGGATGCATTTATGAATGTCCCAGATCAATGTATCTATGAATAGCTATATCTATCTAGGAATGTATCTATTCCATATATACTGCTTAAGAAACCCTGAGAATTACAGACAAAAGACAGGTTCTGGCCATAATAAGGTTACAAACAACTTCACATAAAATCTATTTGTATTTTAAGCTTTGGTTAAGAAAGGTGCTATGGGTGAAAAATTGGTGGTTTGACCCTGAAAAGAATGGAGAATATTGACGTCCTGAAGAAATTAATTAAGTAGAGTTTTTTTACCCTGACTTTTGTTTCCAATGTTTTAGGAAACTTTCTAGGTCAAGAGCAGCTTGTTAACATCTATTTAACTTCTTCACACTGATCAAGCTTCCTGAAAACAAGAAACCTCATATGTTAGGAACTGAAATAGGTAACAAATGAGAATATTTAGCAGGCTTGATATGAGAATACAAATTGTGCTTGTTCTGACCCAATACTATATGACATCATTTTGGCCAAAGCCAGTACTCAAAACGTTAATGTGAAGTTTGGCAAACAACAGTTAAATGAAAACAAATTGTTTCCCATTATGCGCTTGAAGAAAGCTAAAGAAGTGTCTGGGGAAGGAGCAGAATTAAGCAAGGACAGAAACATGTTGTATGAAAAACAGGAATTGCTCTTATTTTTAGGGCAAGGTAAGATCTGGCTATTTAATTCCATGTTCTAGGTGCTGGATTTTGTACTGCTTCATCAGCAAACACAGCAACAACTAGGCATCTTCAATTGTTTTTGAACAGCATATTTTTGGTTAGGAATTCCATAGAGAATAATGCTCAATAGTTTAGTACCTAAAATACTGTAATAGGTATATCATTCTTTATGTTGAAATCACAATTTAACTCACAATATCAGTATCACCTATAGCAAAAGTTTTCCTTCAACAGAAGAGTTAAAACATCAGTGGTAAGGAGCTGTTAAGCATAGACCACTTTCATATGCACTTTTTTCATTGCTTCATTGCAGAGCAAAACCAAAACATTTTTCTCTTTAAAAATGCTTTATCAGAATCTGATTACACATAGCTGTATAATGTTGTTATCATTATGACCAATATTATTATGTATTTGTCACATCATTACTAGCTTTTCATTTACGTCTATGAAGCATGTGTTGACCCCATTCTGTAAGATAATTTCCTTTTACAATAAAAACTTTTGGCAGACTAGTATCTCAGTCTGCAGTGCTTACACCTGTTCAATCTGTTACATCGATTGGTACTGTGGACTTGTAAATTGTGATATTGAACAGCTACCTTTTATGCTAAGAACAATATTAGTATCTGTTATTTTTTTAATTGAAAATCTACAAATATCTCTAGGTTGGCACATTAGGACACAGAGGAAACTAATATGTGTTAAGGTCAGTTATTTGGTTATGTTGTAACAGTCCACAATGAACTTTTAAAGAAATTTTAAAAACATTTATTTAGCAAAGAATCCTTGTCCCAGTAAGGAAACAAGAGGGTTGCTGCATCACAGAACAGCTTTTACTCGGTCTCTTAACAACTCAGGTACGTTTCTTCCACAATGTAGATGCATTCTGATTATAGCTTTTATATTTTATAAAATAAAATAAAATAAAAAAATATATTTTATAAAATAAAATAAAATTTATATTTTATTTTTATATTTATATTTTATATATAGCTTCTGATTATAGCTTGTCTCTTTTTTCTTTTTTATGTGCATGCAATGTACATTATTGTGAAAAGCAACCCAGTGCTTTACCTACCTGTTTTGCCTGGAGGACCTGGTGGGCCCGGCAACCCTGGGGGACCCGGGAAACCATCTCTTCCAGGGGGTCCAGGTAAAGAGAATCCCGGAGAACCCTTTTCACCTTTTTCACCTCTCTCTCCAGGGACACCAGGCGATCCTACCCTGTCTGGAAGTGGTCGACCTTTGGACAGAGTAAAACATACATGAAAAGAGTGACAAGTGAAAAGACAGTAACATTATCAACACATTAGCTTCCATTAGGTTTCAGAGAGAAATGGAGAAATGTTAGTGCAAAATAAAAAAGGGACTGTATTTTTAGTATTGGTGATTTATACAAAATTGAGGTTATATATGCACTACAGCTCAGAGTAACTCACTTCAGTTAGGTCCCTAGACAAACACATTTAATCTGTACTAAGTATCTTTCTGAGATTTAGTGGAATCAACTTTTGCTGGGTAGTAAATAGTGGGGACACAGGAGTTAGTTTAGTTATTACACTTAGAAACTATTACACACTTCCTTATTTCATAATAAACCAAATCTTAAACACACCTAGAAAGGGACAGCATGTCTAAGAACTTCAGTAAATAAATATTCAACACTGCTAGCACATTTCAGGAATGCTAAAACCAAATCCGTTTGTAGGAATAATAAGCAAACAACAGCCAATAAAGAGAAGCAGTTAAACGGCTAGAAAAAAAGCTACTTAAGATATCCTTTTAGGTATTTGCACAGTCACACAGGTCTTCATACTTCAGTGAGTTATTTCAGTTCACAACTAATCACTAGACTTGATCGTTAAACCATTTTGAGCCTTCTGCAACATTGCAGGAACAATGAAAGTCACACAAATCTCAATTTCGGTAGGGTGATGACAGACTAAGAGCTACCATTCTTCTTGTCTTGTCACACAGAATTCTTTAGGGACTATTACAGCCTGCAGTATATAGTATCTCATCCCTAAACTGTGAAAAATTTCCTGGAAACTATCTGACACTGGCTTACATTAATTTCATGTTTAGCTCACTGTCAAGATAGAAAATGCAAGCAAAGGAGGTAATAGTAGTATCACTGCAGGATGTGCTAGAGTCAGGTTTCTACACATGATTTGCTTAATTTCTAAAAAGCAAGTATCGTGGTTTAGTTCAAACACACGTACGTGTACATATATACATAATAGCAGTGTTGTCATAGATGTGAAGATGTTAAGACTATGAAAAAGGCAACATCTGCAGGCAAAAGAAATAACTTTTATTAGATCAAGTTACAGTCAGGAAAAAGCAGGAAGCCTTCAGGAATTACTTTGATCTAATAAATGTTATTATTTCTCCCTGCAAACCTTGTTTTGTTATATTTATGCAAACACATATAGAGCTGAAGTGAGAGCAAAACAAATTATCTACATGCGCATATACATACATAGGTACATATGCACATACCCATGCACGTATTCACATTTTTCAACTCTTCTTGCCCAATGGAGCCGTACTCTCTGGGCTATCTCTGATGACCTGTGCACACTACTTCTTCAATTTAAGCAGAAAGCTATCAGGGCTCTACACAAAGAGCGAGGCTGGATCACATCAGAGACAGGAGAAAAGCAATCTACAGGAGGGGTCTAGGGGGATGATTAGACCCCCGGAGAGGTCACTGCCTGGGTGTTCCGTAAGTCAGGCAGTAACTGGCAGCAGCTTAAGGAGAACATCTCTCAGGACTCTTCACCCAAGAAGAACATAGGAAAAATGTGAACAAAATCAGTGGCCATAATAAATTCATACCTGGAGGTCCTGGCATTCCTTGTATACCCGGGAAACCTTTAGAAAGAGAGGTTTTCAATTAGACAATGAAGTCAGCAATGCCAACATCAGTGAACGTTTAGCACATATTATTTAAGTACATGTTACAAGCTAGTATGCCCTGAATCAAAGGTTAAGTTAAATAATCTATAGATATCTGCAAACAATACATATAGGGAAAAGTCCCTGCTGTGTGCCATCTTTTCCACTGATCTTTCTTCAATAGGGTAAAGTGTGTAATGGGGAAAATGGGAAAGGGAATGCTTGATTTTCTCTGTTTACTGAAGAATTTCATAAATTATGCAAGACAATTTTAAGATTAAAATTTAGCTACTGACTTTTTTAAAGGAGTCTCAAGATTCTCTGCATTATTACCCTCTTTATGCTTGTGTTATCTCCATCTTTCTTAAATAATCTCACTGGATTATTTAACTGCCATCAAAACAGATCCCAGTTTATCCTCTTCCAGTCTATAACTGAAAGGCAGTCTTATTTATGATGAGAAGAAGCATTGTACAAACTACAACAAAACGTAATAACCTGAAAGCAATGAAATAAATAACTGGAACATTTCACTGTCATATAATGAGTTCCTGAGCTCACAGATAATGCAATTTTAATTTCCTTTAATAAGAAAACTAAAAGCATGACTCAGTCAAAAAGACAAGACAAAATACATACCTTTTTCACCTTTTTGACCTTTCAGTCCAGGCAAACCTGAAACTCCAGGCTCTCCTTTTTGACCAAAGGTATCTACTGGTCCAGTATCTATAACCTGAATCACAGGACAAAGACTAGGACACTAGAAACACACACCTGTGCCCTCAACTGTATCTCCCCCATCTTGACCTGATGGTACAGAGGCCATCTTCTTTTGTAATAACAATTTTGAGCAGTTTTGGTTATACTTGCTATTTCAGCGATACGCAACAACTGCTGTGAGAGGGTTGTAGCTGCTGAGGAATTATCAGAGAAAATAAATTTTTCCTACTCTACCAAAATTCCTTCATATCACTAGTAGGATTAAGTGGAGAGCTTTATAGCACCTTTTTGAACAAGAATGATGCCAAGAAACCTCAGCATGGTCTAAGCATTGACCCATTAGGTTTGTACTACATTTAATTTTAATATATTCTGTTTGGGCAATTTCTGCTAACACTGATCTGAGCTTGACATATAGGATACTAACATTTACAATAAAATATTCAGGAATTATGCACAATTTTTCAAATCAAATTAGCAGGTGTTGAGAATTTTCCCCCATGTTGGGGAAGGAGCACCATCAATGATCTATTTGTTGCTGACTAATCCCATTTTTTATTTCAAGTGTTAAAAAAAATTACAGACTATAAAGCTGACAGACTTACTCTTTTTAAACTCTCTCGGATACTTTGTATTGATTAACAATGCCTATAATTTTCATGGTCCAAAACATTTGAAATTCATATTCTTTGAGAGCTCTTTTCCCAAATTTCAAAGATAATTAAAAGAACTGTATCCAACTTTTGTTTCCATTAAGAAAAAATGAGAACATGACTGATTAGAATGTGATCAGAACATGCATAGTCTCTCTTTTTTTCCTCATTGTTTGAGCAGTTCGACTTTCACAAATTTTGTATTTTCATTTAAGTTTAAAATAAAACACAAATTTATTTTACTTACTCTTCCTGGAGGTCCTGGAAAACCTCGTTCACCTTTGTCACCCTAAATCAAAATACAATTTACACTTTAAATCCAGATCAGATTTTCTTCCCCACAAAATAGGACTTCCTTAGCAAATGAACACTTTGATACAGATTCATACAACATTCAAATGGCAAGTACCTGGACCATTATAATAAGCAGTAAGTAGTTAGTTTGCAGGCCTGTACTGCTTTACACTATGTAAAAAGAAACTGGAATTTTTAGGAAAGTACATTTGCACATATGCTGGCTGGGCAAAGAGCTTGTGAAAATGAAGCCTGCATTAATCAATTCATATAAGAGATCTAAACCAGGGATACCTACGCTACCTTAATTTTGACTTTTCCTAGTCTCTGAGTGATGACTTTACGATTTAGTAACATTCATTCAATACTGCTTTATGTGCATTGATTGCTTTAATACACATCTATGAACATGCCATACAAGCTCTTAACTCCTCATTCTGTGTGATGGGAAGCAAAGGCTGCTACTACGCACCTTCGTACCAGGCTCCCCAGGTCGTCCTGGAATCCCAAACCCACCAGGCAAACCCTGTGTGTAGAAGACAGCAAAACCAGAAAAAACAAATATAGTTGCATCTTAGTCCTGCCAGCATTAAAGTTTCAAATTTTCAAACCAGTCACTAATTCACTGAAAGCAACAACTTTAAGTGAACAATTCGGAAGGCTAGAAAATGTCAACCTTTTACAATACACAGACAGTTCTTTGTTTGGAATGGAAGAAACAGTACTGGAAATTCAGTAAAATACATACGGGTTCTCCTTTTGGTCCTGGTTCACCATCTTTTCCAGGCTTTCCCTGTAAAACACCAAGTTCCACTCTGCTTAACAGATGGCCACATACATGCAATTTCCAAATACAGTGGGTAAAACACTAGAACAAAACAATCACTATTGTAATGCAATAATTGAAGTGTGCTAACACAGCTAACAGTGCCGACAGTACAAAGCAGGCAAATTGTGAATGCCTAGTGCTTATGTTACTCAACATCCCACAAGCTGCAGAATTAAATAAAATCCTGCAAATCTGTTCCCAGATCCAGGAATAACATGGATTTCCAAGTCAAGGAGGCTTCAGGACAAAATATATCAACAGCACAGGAAACTGGAACCAGACCCAGAAACTTTTCCCTTCATAGCAATCCCTGTCTCTATATATACTCTCCAGCCTCACAAAACCTTTATTCGTAAACACTCGGTAGCCCAGTTTCAGCAGAAGGCTTGGAGCATGGTCCTGTATCAGATCGCGTGATAATCTAGTGGTAAAAAACACTTCCTCTAAATTGAAAGCTGTAATTTCAAATCACAAGGCGGATGATAACCTAGAATCCAAAAGTCCCTCCTCCAGAGCAAAATGATTCACTATTAGACTGCTGTGTTAGCCTACAGAGGGGATTAGAGTCCTTGGAGGTAATCAACAGGTACATGATAAATGACCTAGATGGACTAACCTACTTTTCAGCATTCCCTTCGTCTTCCCATGGACTACGAAGGGACCAGCACGTAGGCTTGTAGCCTAATCCACTGGCTTTTAGTTGGTGTCACAGTACTTAGATTGGATGCATATCATAAACAATATGAGTATGTCCCATAAACCCAAGAAAATGTATATACTTAATACACAAAGTAACAGTGCATGCAATTCAGTCTAAAATATAATCCCATCAGTTTAGGTAAAAAAATTCCATCTAAAACAATGCAATTGAAGGATAAAAATGATACAGTAAACATGAACAGGCCACCACCACCGAAGTGTGCAGCTATGGTGTCTTACAAAGAAGGGCTACGAGTAATTTCTAATGATTAATTAAAAATATGATCTGTAAAGTCAGGAGAGTCTTCAAATATGCACTGTGATTGGAATTAATCATATGATTTCATTCCATGAAATGAAAACATCAGATCTTAACATCTGTTCATCTTTCCAACTTTATCTTAATTTCAGAAGTAGCTATGATTTCCTTCAACAGCAACAATTATATATAAAATATCTCAGAAACTTTGCTCAGGGAACTCTGCAGAAACGGAAAGCTATATTTTTGAACAATTCAAAGATGCTCTGGTTTCCTCATGCAGAAGTTGTATGGATGAGACTACAATATAGGTCAGACTAGGCAAATGTAACAGACCTTATGGCCTCAAGCATCTACAGTCAGGCTAGAAACCAGCAAGCAAACTGGTGCATCTAAATTTTTTGCTCCATTCATCATCTTTGTAAGAAACAGTACCTTTAGGCTAAGCAGGATTATTTTGTAGATTGCACCTAAGAGTATTTGAAATAAATTCAACACATTCCTTCTTCCATTCAGCTAAAGTCATTCTTACAGAGTGATTTGTTTTGCTTTGCTTTTCTTTCTGTTCTGGAATGACTTAATCTTGCTTCAGCTGGGATCAATGGGAGTCTTGCCTTTGCCTTTAGCACTGCAAGCTACTGTTGGGTGTCTTTAGTTATCTGAAAGCTTGTTACGTACTAATATTACTGTATGTTATTACTTCCTTGTCTTGTACACCTGTCCTACAGCAAAACTTGCTTGTTTGAAATATACCAAATTTGCATGGTTATTAAGTTTAATTAACTTATGGAAACAATACAATGACTGTAATTATGGTATTGATAAAGATAAGCATACTTACACGTGGACCAGGCTTTCCAGGTTCACCCTTCTCTCCTTTGAAACCTGAACCCGGCAGTCCCTGGAAAATAAATACACACCAGATTAAAAATACTGCCAAATTCTAAAGTAAATTTGCTTTTATCAAATAGCTATAAAGATATTCAGGGCCATTATCAGATTCTTCACAATTATTATCGTAAAAAAAAATAAATCTACACAATACTTACTGGGGCTCCCTGTTCACCCTTTTCACCTGGATCACCCTAATCAAATGATAAAAAAAATGTAGATTAGTAAGCAAAATCTTAACCATTATTCATTTAGGTTGTAAATCATTTAATTCTTCACGTCAGCAAAAGCACATTTAACCCTGTTCTCCACTTCAAGAACTATGCCTAATAGTATGGTGTGCAAGAAGTTAGATAAACACAAAATGTGAATCCATTAAGCTAGCTTTAGACTGCCTAATAACTGAAAAATTCATTAGCACTCAGATTCCATGAATGTGATTCTGTATATGAAAAGTTCAGTATAAGCTACTTAATTCAAATTTTTAGAATATTTGGTGTTTACAGGACTATGCTTATCAATCCTCCTTCCTCAGAAAGTCCTCTGCTGTATGTTACTTATTTATACAATTATTTATGCATTTATCATATATCTTCAGAGAAACTTCTAGAAAGACAATCAAAATTCATTCATGACGTAAAACAGGGAGAAATTTTTGAAAAATTGGCTGTAGCTGACTTAATATTTTCTTTTTCCTGTTTTACTTTTGTTTCCTAATTCCTATTGATCATATTTTAATGAAGAGTACAACAAGATTAATCGTTTAAGGTCTCACCTTTTCTCCCCTTATGATTTCACTCCCTTTTTCCTTCATATGTGGTGCTGGTCCTGGGGGGCCTGGGGGGCCCCTTACCCCTTGTTCTCCCTGTCAACACCGGGACAGTCCATTGAAAACAGTACTGACACTGAGAACAAACATAACTAAGACCAATAACGTTAAAGAGAACTACCACTCACTGTTAAAAATATAGCTAAATGGTTTTTTTAAATTCTTATTTCAGCAAAATCAGTCAGAGAAAGGGTTACATACACAGTTATAGGAGACACAACTGTGTAATGGGTGACAGCCAGAGACTGCCCTGAAGAAAGATCTCTGAGTCTCCTGTTGGGGTGAAGATTGATTAATACCGAGTATTGTAATGGTACAAAAGATTTTAGTGCCTCCTTTAGGAGGAAGGATGAGAAGAAAAGAGGTCAGGTGCAGAAAGTTGATGCCTAAAGGAAAACTTTAGTCAAAGCTTATAGTGTTTCATCAGCTTTGCAACTGTCCGTAAAGGCCAACTTCAAGATGGTAACTGGATCGTACTTTTTTAGTATGTATGTGTCCATAGTAGGGTCAGAACCTCATCTCCTTATATAATGCAAAAGCACTATCTTTTACAGTAAAACACCTCCAAAAAGGCTTGATACATTTCTGTCAAGCAGCAATGCATAGCAATACCATTAATTTTTTGCTGAAGACAAACCTGAGGAGTCCAAGAAATCCCACATACTTCTATGACCAACATTTTTCAAGAAATTTTATGATAACAAGTTAATTTCAACAACATGCCACGTCACAAAAAATTCTATCCATTAGGAACAGTGTGGCTCAAAATACATAAATAAGGTGGTGGATAACCCCCCCCCCCCAATACTCAAAAAGGCTTCTGTCGATGACACTCATGAGAAGCCTCTGGAGAAGGGCTCAAGACACACTATCAGTTTACCAAATAACCCATGACTGCATGCATTTCTTAGCTCCTGAAAACACAACATAAGGCACTTTAGCCCAGACTTCTCAGTGGGAGAGGTAACAGATTAAACCTAACATGTTTTACCTCCCATTTGATGCTGGTTAAGAGAATAAATGGGATCCTGGAGCACATCTTTTGGCTTAGTCTCATTCAAAAGTAAACCAGTCTGTGTGCTCTAAAAACTGCTCCTGGTCGAGTCGAAACACAGTAAAAGGGGACAACTGAAAGAACTGCTTCAAAAGTATACACTTCCAAACCAAACTAAGGCAGACAGGCCCTCAAGAGTCCTACCACAATTAATTCTGATCATTCTGAACAGCACATTACATCTCATTCCTCAGAACTAAATCTATTTCAGATAAATCTCATGATGAGTCCTAATATACAAAGTAAATGTTTCCAGATCTGCCTACTGCAAACTAAAGTAGTCGGTACTTGTCACAGCTGGAAAACAGGATGACGACCTAAATTAATGTCAGGTATAACATCATCATGAACAAAGTCTGTAATGGTTCATGATTTTTGTTCATTTATGTGTAAATTACAGATTTACTCAAGTCTTCCAAAAATTACAATGCTGATTTTCTCCACTGAGTGATTCCAACAGTTTACTTATTTAAAACAAACTATCAAGAATATTTCTGACAGTTTTCTCTAGGAGTTTTCAAGAGACTTACCTTTTCACCTTTGGGACCCTGAAAGCCCAAGCCCATGTAGCCCTGAAAATATAAATTACACATACTTAGTCAATATTTATCAGCAGTGCATTACATGCATACATACACATATATGAAGGTATTTTGTACGCGGCAAAAGTTAAGAGAGGATATAAGGACAGAATACGTCTTTTAAATGTATGTGTGAAATAAATAAATAATTATGTCCTAACCCTCCCTGTTTTTTTAAGCCCTGCATCACAGCAATTTGTGAAAAAAATTGATAGAATGAAATTTACCAGATAATTTAATGTTAGTGTGCTCTTTTTTCAACATTTTAGTGAAAATTTTGACATTTTAGATGAGTTCAAATACTCACAGAATGTTGTAATTACTACTGATTTGATCAAGTGAGATAACAGATCTAAACAAATTTGAAAAAAAACTAAAAAATGTGTTAAAAATCTCTCTTTATGATGCCCATTAAGACATAAAAATAGATCCCAAAATGTAAAAACCCCAATCATGTAGGACCATTAGTTTCCAGATTTTATCTTTTGTGCCAAATAAATAAACAAATAGACCTAATCTTTATAATAAAAAGAGTCTTACCTTCTCACCTGGGGGTCCTGGTGGCCCTGGGGGACCCTACAAGACAGTATATTTTAGCATATATAAGTATATAGTACACTAGATGGAATAATGCCTTATTCTATAAAGATAGCAAAAATGCAAATCTTCCATTAAACCAAGATGTAAAGTCTTTTTCTGCCACTGTGCATAACTCACAACTTAGAATAAATAATAAAACCAAACAGAATCTGTCTAAGATATCTCATCAGACCTTGTTTTGCAGTTAAGAGTGTTGGACCTAATCAGCATCTAGACAAGAGACAATCAAAAAGAAAATCTACGGTACCGCACTATAAAATAACTTTATTGCTGACTTGGGGTTTTTTTTTTGCAGTTTTGCGTGCTAAATATTAGTTCTCACCTTTCTTTCATTAAAATTGTTCCTTTTCAAACCAGCAAGTGCAAATGCTGACTAAACTGTACTACCATTTTCCTTTACATCACTTTCAGTTTTCTTCAGAAGGGTAAGAAATCTCACACAGCTCATTAATAGCCAGATACACTGTGTGGACTTTTACCAGATGGATATAACTGATCCCTGCTAGTGTTACCTGCATCCAATACAGGAAGAGAAGATATTAGGTATCTGTTAGACCTGTCAAAATGTCAAATAGCTGAAATGTGTTCAGCATTTGGCAATTACCATAATAACATACAGTTGATACCCCACTTTCCATAGTACTACTTACTGTGGCTGCCGTAAGAACCTTAGCAAACATTTTGATTCAGATTTTGATTTGCCTGGTAGGCTGGTGCTTTATTTTCTGTGAATTAAGTGGGGGAAGAGGGGAAAGGAGGAATAACTATTGCAACCCCTCCCACACAAAAAAACCCATCAAGCCTGCAAGAAGAGAAGAGGACTGTAGGAGCGGCTGCTATTAAAAACCTATGTTATGTAGTCATTCCTGCCTTGGTAGAGTCCAGGAGGCTAAACATGAAGTCTGGAACCACAGGTTGTCTTTCCCAAATCCCACCGGCTATACACACCTTCTAGAACTTTCCTACAATAAAGCTTTGTAAGTAAAGTGCAAATCACCATGAGAGGAAACTTACTGGATCTCCTGGAGGCCCTTGTGGACCCATTGGTCCCTGAAACCCTGGAGTTCCAGGTGGACCCTATGAAAAATTAAAATGGCATAATTAAAGAGTGATATTTATTTGGTAACTGCATGATACTGATATAAATTTAATTGAAGCTCACTGCTATTCAAATATCATTTAGACTTACAGGTAGTCCAGGTTGGCCAGGAAAGCCTTTATCACCTTTTAGCACACTAGGAGGTAAAAGACCAATCACTTCACCTGGATCTCCCTATAATAAGAAAAGAAAAAGAAGAATACTTGAACATGCATTCAAATACATTCAAAACCACTTATATTGAGATGAGAGGAAAGTTGGAGCTATGCAAAGTTCAGACTCATTTGGTAAGCTGACTTAAAAAAAGTCACCTTACTCCTTTTAATTCAGCTGAAACATAGCAGGAGATACTAAAAGTTAAGACCTTAATTGCCAAATGTCCTTTAAAGCCACCTGGAGAGATTCCAGTACCAAATCTTCCTTCATACCCTTATTTTCTATACTTAATGGGTAATTAGAAAGATTTTCCCACCAAATCTATCACTACTACAGTGTCACCACACAACTGGAGCATCTGACCTGGCTGCTGAGAGAAGTGGTAACCTCACAATCTCTTTTCCAGGCTGAGATCTTCAGTCTTACATCTAATTTTGACATAAAAGCCATTTATGGCATACTTTTTCTTAAAAAAAAGGAATCCACTTTGTCTTACTTTAGAAAACCATTCTGATCGTTATCCACTTCTTTATGTCCCTTTTTTTTTGATAGCAAAAGATCCCATTTTTCCTGCATTTTTGTACAAAGTTGCAATATGGTAAGTGACTTTATTTCAGGAGTTGTGTACCTCTGCATACATGCCTAGGGAAGAAACATTTGAGTCCTTGAGTGTTTATAGACTAGGTCAGTTCTTCCCGTGTGAGAGAAAGAGAAAAGGGCATTTTGCGATTCAGGTAGTCATGTCATTACAAAACTGAGACTACATTTAGGCTTACATTTAGCTTACAGTTCCAAATTATATCTGTTCATTTAAAAGAGCAAAATCTCTCTGTTGGCATTCAATATTTCATTCTCCAGTTCGCAAAACACACTCAGATACCTAGTTAGTTAGTTCAGTGTTTTTCTTTATGAAAACTGTTTACTATGTGTTGGATGCTTCTCATATTGTGGGCTATACGACCTTCTTCCACAAACATTATCTATGTGAAACTATTTAGATAAGTGAAATGTCAATATCAAAACAAATGTTTGAACCATAAAACCTATCTAAATCTTTATAGACAATTGGGTGGCCACCATACTGTTTATAGATAATTAATGGTATGTACTACTTTTTTCTGTTGTAATCCATGTAATACTTCACTTTTAAGACCTGCATGGAACAACACGTATGTTCAATTTTTATTGAGTGGAGGTCACCCCACTGTCTTTATTTAGTGGGACTGCAGAACAGAGTACAAAGTGAAACATGTCGGTACATTTTTTCACTCCTCAAGTCAGGACTGCTAGTCTTAGAGGGTGTAGAGTTCACCCTAATTCTTGTTGTTAGAAGCAGGATATGAACACACTCAGAGTAAAATGTACCTTCATTCCAGGAGGTCCTGGGGGTCCCTGTGAAAAAAGACATATTTGATGTTATTGTTCCTCAGTATTGTATATTTTACATCTTATACTCTATATCATTTCACATAGTTATATTTGCATTTCAAGAATCAGGGTTGAAACAAGTGAATCAAGCACGAAAGAATCTACTTACTATGCTCCCAGTCAGTCCTGGTAAACCTGGGGGACCTACTGGACCTCTTTCACCCTAAGGGGAACAGAGACATTTGTTTTGTTTAGGGAACATATGCTTGAGGGATGTTTTTATTTCAACACAGAGATACTGTTATAAACATATGTAAATGTCACCTTTGTGCCATTACATCCTGGAATGCCAGGTGGACCAGGAGGGCCATCTTGTCCAGGAATGCCCTACATGAAAAGAAAGTAAAGTAATTAGCAATATTAGCAATAAACCAGGTCAGATGTCATGATTAAAACTTTGATGTTCTTTGTAAAAACACATATACTTCATACATACAGGAAGGCCTGGGTTTCCTGGGAAGCCTGATGCTCCTGGGGGGCCCTGCAATTGATAAAAACATAAACTGAAATGACAAACCCACAAAACAGGAACGACAAGCTGCAGCCCAAGTCACATCTCCAGTGGTGACAGTCAAAACATAAGTAACAGTTTCTTTTAAACTTCCTTGACAAAATAGCTCTAATCTTCAAAACCTCTCAAACATGGCACCTTAGTAATCGATAATTGAAAGCAGCTTTTTATATTTTTTTAACTTTTTAGTCGGAATATGGATTTCCTTCAACAGGAACTGGACCAGAGCCTTATGTACAGGTATTATATATATATATATATATATATATAATATATATAATATATATATTCCAGTTGTACAGGAATGCAGAGGTGCTGTCTTCTCACAACCATCATTCCCAAAATGAAATTTACTGTAAGCACCTCTTCATAGCAGAAGAGGATGTTAATGTACTGTAAAGAAGCTTCTCTATCTTTCACAATTCCCATCAGTGTATCAATTCATCCTTATTATCAAAAAACCTACTGGGTTGAGATAATTCTTTCTTCTTGAACAGCTTTTCAGTGTAATGAATCACGAATTTGACTTGGCACATCATTTTCATCCTACCAGCTTATTTATTCATGCAGTATTTCCTAATACATGTATTACGAAGCAGAAAAGATGTATGGGAATCCTGTGCTCAGATAATATATTTGCATCTTCTAAAACTTTATAATTGCTAAAATACAGTCTACTTGCACTCTAGCACACAAACACATTTGCCAGGAGATGCCAATTTACATTAACACTCAGGATACCCCAGGGTATCATGAACATCATGGACTGAAATAAGGATTTCTTGATCTAGCAGAATACCCCTTCTGTAATAGCTCAGAAACTGCAGTTGATTCAGTAAACTCTATGTGCCGCAGCAACTGCAGGTAAATGGAGAACAAAACCGAGACCGCATTTTGAAAATCTGTGGACAAGAGGGTATAGCTGAAAATGTATGCATCATTACCGGTCAAGCCATTTGAATCCTCTTTCATCCTTACATTACGAAACATGAAAATGCTCAGAATGAGCTTGGCATCTCACCAAACCCCAAAAGACATGGCCCTGGCTCATATAATGTGATAAAATAAGTGTTACATAAGTGCCACACGAAACAGAAATTACAACAGGAAGGTTACAGGCATATTCAGAGCCTCTTCTAGCAAAGTCAAGAGACCTTTGTCCCTGGCTTTAATTTGGCTCTCCACCTTGTGCACATTTTCAACATGTATGTGCTCATGGGTGTGTCAGCTTCTCTGCTGGAGTGCTTCAAGGAGGTTAGATGGCAAACATAAAGGAGAATTTTGCATGAGGTAATAAGGTTGGTTCATATTCAAGCTGGAAAAAAGCTTCTTGGTATGTCAGAAGGATATCAAAGACATATTAAAACCAGTGCTGTTGATGCAGTGCTAAGTACCAGGTGAAAATGCAAATGGGCAAAGGCACTGACTGCCTAATGCAGAAAGAACTTCAAAGGCAAAAGCAAGAACTTTGAAATTATTGTGCAGCACAAAGGGATGCCACTGATTAACTCAAAGAAGAGACCAACCCCATCTTGCACTTGAAGGCAGCCATGGAGGGTTAAAGACATATAAACCCACAGACATCAGAATTGAAAAAAAATAAGTTAGAACTCACTCTTGTTCCCTTTGTTCCTGGCAGTCCCGGTTCTCCAGTATCACCCTGCAAAGGAAAAGAGATAGCTTTGTCTTTCCTAGGGACAACAATGTAGGGAAATCTGAGTGTTTTAAATACTACACCTTAAGTTCTTACCTTAAGCCCTGGTGGCCCAGGGGGACCTTCAGGTCCTTGCATTCCAGGAAACCCAATCACACCCTGTAGTCCCGGCAAGCCTCTTTCTCCCTGTGGAAGAAGAAAACTCATTAGCAACTAAACAACTGAAGCTGCTTCTTCAAGCAACCCACATATTCCCTGTTTCTGTGCTCAAGAAACATGTTAGATGGTAAGAAGCTATATGTGACAGCAAACATTTCATGTTGGTATTTGAAAGTAGGGTTATTATAAACAAAGAAATATTTCTGGTTCAATAATAGGTTGGCAGAGGCTGAGTGTGGCATAATAGAAAAGCATTCTTTGAATGTCAATGAAACCTTTTTCCCGTCTCCCTGGATAGCACTGTTCGTAGCATGTTTATACCCCTGGGATAAGGAAGGCCACTTTTCTTCTATCTGCATTCCTGTAGAGATACCCCTAAACCCTGGTAGAAAAACTAACGCCGCAAATCAGCAATTAAATTCCTGAAAATCGCAAATATGACTGTGCAGTCACTTCTGTATGAATGGCCAGTACCACTCCTCTTCTTATATATCATTCACAACAGCAGATTTTGGAGACCAGGCTTGTCATTTTGTCTTGAATTTCAGGGTGGTTCAGAGACAGAGTACTTTGAGATACAGGATCTTCCTAAGAAGCTGAACACACAGCTTCTATGTGTCATTATTTAGGTTCTTCTTTAATGCTGTAGGGGACACCTGTGTGTTCTGTGCTGTCCCTCTCCCTACAACCCCAAATGTATTTAAATCAGAAAAATGAAGAGGCAGAAAATCCATCCACACTCGAGATCGATATTGCAGCTATTCACCATACTCGGACTCCCAGTGAAACCAGGAGGAATACTGTCTGAATAAAGGCTGCAAAATCTATGCATAGGGGAGAGGGAAAAAAATTATATATGTCAAAGTCTGAAAACAACAAATCAAGCAAACCAAAAGCCAAACATTCCATGTAGGAGGAAGTAAGCAGAGTTGTCCTTTCAAGGTGTGGTGTGATACAGGGAGAAACACTTCATATTGTCCAAAAAATCTGGGAATATTGAACGAATAAAACATTAGTGAGCAACTGCAAAAAGGAAAAGGTATATAAGTTTGGACAACAGCTAAAAAACATGGTACCTGTTTTAGAAACTCAAAACACAGACCAATTTTGAAAGGATACCAACAAGAAAATAAAATCAACAAAGCTCAAAACACACAAAAGGAAGCTACGCAGAGATTTAACTATTTTCAGCAAAATGGTGAGAGATGAGATTGCGATTTGTAAATAACAAACAATTTAGTATTTGGATTTTAGGAGGGTGAATAGCAAGAAACTTTCCTCCTGTTTGCTCAGGACAAAGATTCCCAGCAATATGCTGGTAACTTGCAGGGGTCAGCTGAGGACTGAGCACACAAGAGAAGAACATCGGAGTCTTGGAGAGCTCACTCTTCAAGCAGGTGTAACAGGAGTCTTACAAAAAAAGGTTATGATATGCAAGGCAGAGGAAACTGAGTGATGACCCACGGACACGGTGCCAGTTACAGTTTCGGAAGATGAGAGGAATTGGAAGATTTGTGGAGTTACTGGGTTGATGTTGGTTTTTAGCTCCTTGACCAGGATTTTGTTAAGATGAAGAGACAAGGGAGAAGAAAGGTGACTGATGGGTAGGAAGAGCAGGGCCAAGGAGGGAGGAGGGGAGAAAACTATAACTGAGATGATAAGAGCATGACAAAATGAAATCAAAATAACACTCATTTATTAAAATTTCCTGCCAGGAAAAATTTTCCTGCTGCTTCTCTTCTCCTTCCTCCCACAAAATAATTTTTTCAATAAAAAGATACTTTCTGAGGCAAACAATCAGTTTTTCATGAAGTGCCGAAATGGCATGATCTCCTCTATTTACTCCCCAGTATCCTTTGTCATGGTTTGAGAATAAAGTTTGCTAGTAACCCGAATCTGAGGCTGTGTGTTAGACCACAAAACACAGCAAAACAAAGCAAACAGCAGAACAGCTGAAGAAATATATTTCTAGGTCAGCTGTAATAGGTACAAAGTCCAAGTTCTAAAGTAACTAAAATGGTTTTGAAAAATATTTTAAGGAAGAATGTATCAGGACCCAGGCCTCTGAATAAACATTGAAGAAAATATAAATCTGAAGGCTATCTGAAATGTTGTTAAACAGATTACTGAGGTTCTTAAACCCATACTTTGGCTGGCTAATTGGCACTGCAGGAGTAAGTGTATTTCTACAAAATCAGATGTTGTGTCACGTCAGACCAGGATTTCACATGGAACCCTGGGCACCTGCTCCCATGACCTGCTGGGAGATGGACTAAGGAGGGAGAAAACACTCAAGTACACAGAACTGGGTTTTCCATTGCTGAAGGAAAGCACAAAACGTGCAAATGAGAAGAAAACAAGATTATTTTGACACCTATGGAGAAATATGAGTCATGAGTAACACAACTAATAGTTTCTGCACTCCGGAGTTCTGTCCATCTGAGGATTTCAACACACTTTGAACCACTGCACCCTGCAACTCAGGGAAATAGTTTTCCCTCCATTCTTACAGAAGATAAAACTGAGGTTTACAGATCAGATTTTCACTTAGTCTAAGGCTCCCTTAAGACTGTTCTGGCACTGTAAAAGGGCCTTAACGTGCTTGTAAATCACTCACTAAGGTAATGACCACTTTAGCTTGCCAAGGAGGTTAACTCAAGGCTTGAAATAAATAAAAACTTGGGCTTCCAAGGCAACTATAGTCAATTCTCTTAAGGCTGTCTTCGACCTCCCAGGCTGCCCTGTCTGAGGGGTAAAACATAGCTGCAGCAGCAGAGCCGAGAGACCATACCGAGTCACTTTGAGTTAAGACACATCCAGGTTTCCCTAGAAACATTTTATTTTACTGACTTGAACTGTTAGGCCAACAAGAAAAATAACTGGCTATTTGTCCAGGACTTCTGGACATCCAGTCAAGCTACTGGATGTCCCAAGGCCTGGAGAGCGTAACTCCTGAGCATGTGGAGGGCTGCACCACCCCAAATACTGCAGACTCACGGTTTCTCATACTGGAACTGAGGTCATCTTTTTGCCTGTGATCTGTCCAAGGGAAGTAAGGAAACGTAAAGGTGACTGTGTGTCTGAGAGCTGTCGGATCCCTCTCTCCATGCAGCCTGCCACCTTGGCCACTTATTCTAACAGGGGAGCATGGACTTACACTCTGCTTACACCTCTCTCTCTCTCCTCTGCCTTCCCATTTGATTTTACTGCAAAGTTAGGGGTAAGCAGTCCAAAGTAAGTATTGGGTAAGTAGCTCAAATTTGTGCAGTGTCAGGCTACACAGTTAATGGGACCTTACTCCTCCGTGCCATCCATGGAACCTCAAGAGAAATTAGGACAACCTACTCCACCAAGACCCAGTAACAGACCTGTCTCCTGGGTTCCAGTCCCTTTCTTTAGTCCAGGTATCAGACTGCCTCTTTGCATAACAGTCTTAGAAAACTAGTGTGCCAAAACTTGTAAGGAAAGAAGCAGTGCTAATGAACAAAGGTCTTGCTTCAATACTCCTGCTCCAGTTAGTACCAGCTTCCACCATGAGATATTTTTTTGACATCAGTGAAACTACAGTAAAATTTTATCAGTGTTAAAGTATCTACACTGAACAAGAGAATACAGAAACTCTACCACCTAGAAGCTGTAAAATCATGTGAATGCAGAGCTCCACATGTCTTAATGTCACTGGTTAGATAGCCCCCAGAGATCACTGGGGTAGCAACACTTGTACTGCTGCTTTCCTACCCAAAGTGGCTTATTTGGAACTTCAAGGTCAGATTAAAATACTGCTTATTATGCTGTGCAGTACAGAGATAAGCATGTCCTGAAGATGCCTTGCATTGCAAGGAAATACTTGAGAAGCATCCTTTCCCTGCTTGCCTGCCCAGTTCCTTTCTTCACTCAATGTTCCAGCCAAACAGCCCAACAGCTAGTGTTTGCACTGCACTTATGCTGCAACTCATTAAGCACCCACACTACATAAATTGGCAAGCACCAAATCACCGCTGCTACCCCACTTATTTTTTGCTCAGCACTGAGATTTCTAGCTGTGATGCGTGAAGAGCATGAGACTTTTGACTGCAAGGGTTATGTATTGTTCAAGTTCCAATATTCACAGCTGCAAAATCTTGGCAAGTAATATTGAAAGAGCTTCTGCTTCTTACAAATCAATTCATGAGACTCAAAAATTCAAACAGATGTAACCAAGTCATCTGTACCTCTGCTGATTCAATACAAACTGTCAGAAAGCACAAAGGAGAATTCATTACTCAGCTCACAAAAATGAATATTCTGCCACTCAGCTGTTGAAAATGCGGAGGTGCTACGTAAAAAGACAGCAAGTGCTCAGTCGCTGTTGCACTCATTTAATAAGCAAGATGCCTGTGTTCGCCCAGCTTTTGTGAAATGCATCTAAATGCCTTTGCATTAGATAGTTCAAATTAAAAGCAACTGAATGGACTTCTAAACAGAGGTGAACCTGTTAGGAGCATAACTGCATGGGCTGATACTTTTTCTGGCACCTACCCTTCCAAATTAGCCATGAAATGCTGCTTGACACATGGAACAACTGCAGATTGCTAAGCAAGAGAGTCACATGAAGTAAGTAGTTTCAGAAGATTCAGCTGTAATAAATTAAGTGCTGAGGGGGAGGAAATAATCACCACCCCATTATAAATTATTTCCCCTATTATTTTGTCTAGGGACTGCTGGACTGGGAGATTTTAGACTTGAGAGACTGGTAACATGGATATAAATCAACTGTTTCCAGAAGCGTGGGCTCACAGGGTGTCTGGGCCCGTACAAATATAATGTTCTCAGGCTCTCCAGAGGCTCAGGCACGTGGTGAATAACAATGTGCAGATCTTCCCCAAGCCATCTGAAAGATGCTTCACTTGCCTCTGCCAGTGATCGCCCTGCAGCTGAGATGGCAGGACAGACACGAGCCTGCCCTTCAGCCAAAAAGGCATAAAACTCAGTCTTAGGGAGAGATGTCAAAAGGCAGCTGAGCTGATCTACCCAGCAAAGGTGGCTCTCCTCCTCCTCCTCCTCTTTTTAAAGGGATGGTGCCACCTCACCCTTCTTTACACCGGCTGGTACGATTCCCTCAGCTCCACCGCACCAGTTCAGCTCAGCAAACGGACTCATTTTCTTTAGTGAGCGAGCTTGCTCCAGCCTCAGTGAGCTGAGGAGCTCTTCAGGTGGCCAGCCAGCTGCCAAAGCCGATGCGAGGAGGACGCAGCAACGCAGGACGCCGGGCGGAAAGGCAGCGAGAGCCGCTTCTCCCAGCAGCGCGGTGGGGTTTGCTGGAGTTCATCCCCCAGAGCTCCTCAGCTGTGCCTTCACTGCAAGGGGAACGGAGCTGGGAGCCAACAAATGCTTGACCTTGCCGGAGCAGCTGCCTTCAGACCAGTGCTGCTGCTGACTCCAGCGTCGTCACAAGCTCAGACTTTCTCACAAGCACACATGCTTCCCTCTTCCCCAAAGCTAGCGTTCATTGAACTGAAATGCCACCAAGGGCGCGTGTGGCAAAGAAATCCAACTGCTTCAAGATGAAAATTGAGGATGCAGTTGCCAAAAAGAGAGAAATAGGGCCTGACAGTTCAGCATTCCTTCCTATTTTTCTCTTATCCTCAGTCTGATTTTAGAAACAGTCTCAAACACTGCTTTTGAAAGAGATTAGCTTGAGGCCTAGGTGCATCTGTTAACAAGAAAACCCATCGTCCAAAACATGCATCACACCTTGATGCTCCAGTGTGACCTTGTAGAATCTAGAGCAACGCACAACAGCCTTGCAATGCCCTAGGAGGTTTCTACCCAGACTATCCCAAGCCACACGAGAGGTGAATGCAGGGTCTGCATTTGTTCCTTCAGCTGATGTAATTGTGAGCATTCAAGCGAACTAGCTTCAAGGTGTTAGGCCAGTAATTACGCTCCACAGTGGGAAACACTATTGTGCGATCTGAGTAGCCCTCTCAAGTCACTCTGTTTCTCTCCACACTCTTTTAAACATGTGTTACAGAATTATAATTGCCTCAGTGTTACATTAGCGAACAAATGGAGGTGAGGAATATCCAATTCTTTATTAAAAGAGTATCTTTAACCACCAGAGGGAGCACTGGCCCTGAATATCTTTCAGGATTAAAATAAACACCTACAATAAATATCATCTGTTTGTCCTCAGCTGCACTTACCATTTTCAGTATTTTATTGAAAGTGTGAAGTGGACATCAGTCAAACAGAATTATTGCTATATGCTCACAGTGCAAGCGTCCTCAAATGCACTAAGGATGTTTAACATTACAAAATCCCCACTGCACATTCTTCAGCATTAGAATCTATTTGTGCCATAGCTATACAATTCTGGAGCCACACCAGTAACGAGTAATTAATTACACAAAGATAACTGTGAAGACATGCAAAGAATCTGTGTAGGAGCTCTGCAAAGATCTTGGCTCACCCAGAAGTTTGGGGACGGAGCCCCTGCCAGTATGCAGAATGGAACAGGGGGGTCAGAGGGGAGGGAGGGGCGGAAGAGTCAGCAAAGTCTGGGTTCGTGCACTGCCAGGAAGCATCTGAGAAAGCTCACTCGCGTGGAAACACGAGTCCGGCATTTCTGGCCTGGCTAACAGAAGGAGCAGCCATGAGAGTTTCGCATCACCTGCACAGCTCCGCCATCGGGCCGGCTGTGGGCTGGATGAGTCCCCTGCACAACTCCAAGCATTACCAGGACCGCTCTACGTTATACGCAGACACGTACATCGACCAAGACCCACGCCAGCAGCCGCTGGGAACGGCCGTCTCCAGCCGTGCCCGCTCTGCTGCGGTGCAGGTCCTGCCATCTCCTGCCCCGGTGACCCTCCCCGGCGGGACTCCTTCGGACCAGTTACACCAGCTCTCAGGCTGCACTTCGAGGTGGGAGCACCGAGAAGCACCCACTCACAGTGCAGAAGGCCGTGCCGTACAGGTTCATGCACGCAGGGGCAGAATCTGCACGCTGACCACCGAACGATGGCATCTCACCCCGCTCCGGCTTTCCGCTCCCTGAAAAGATTACTCTTCCCACCATGAAAGTATCCTTCCCCGAGCCTCGTGAATTTACAGCACTGGGGAACCTGTGCAGCTTGATACAAAGTGAACCCAAACCTCCAACGGGGAATCTATCAGCATAAACATTTAATTAGAGAGCTGTTTGGGTTTACAGTTCAGGGACTGAGCCTGTGCCTCTGCCTCCTAAACACGAAAGAATGCTCAGACCGAACGCATACTTCAGTGTCACCTCGTGGCTGCACAGAGCATTCCTCAGGAAGCTGCTAAGTGCTTCCCAGGAGTATAAAAATAGAAACAACAATCTTTGATCATCCTTTTCCCTACATATCAGTATGTATGTGCTTACTTGGTGTGCAAGTAAGTGGGTGGATATACAGTGTGGCTGAATTTGATTTAGAAGCTGAATAAGAAGTAAAATAAGCTGAGCGAAGTAAAATTAACATTCAAAAGTCAGTCATGGGTACAGACTCAGCCTCCATTTAATTTGTGTCAAGCATCTGGTTGCCCATCAGCATCGTACAATTTCAGTTAGACCAGCTGCAAGTAATGGCCCCTCCCTACATCATTTACCAGGCCTTCTTCATGTAATTCCCCTTCTTGCTCACCCCATAGTTATTCCTCATTTTCCAGCTGCGGTAGTCAGTTTTTTCAACAGAGGTGCCCAGATTTCAATTTTTAGGACTTCTTGAGCCACATATACTCTTAACTTAAGCTCTCAATGTTTCCTTACATTTGTGTGTCTTTAGCTGATGTACTTTGTGTGTGATATTTGACTACAGTGTAGATAAATATTACAGAACCAGAAGTAGCCAGGATGCTGAAGAGGAACATATTTGCACTTACAGCAAAATATCATTTTGCTTGTTTTCTCTCCATGACAAAATAGGAAAAAGAAGAAAAACTCACTGAAGTTCAGTGAGGTACATGCACCTTTCGTTCATTCGCAAAAGATAACATGCATGACCCCTAGTTTGAACATTTTATAAGCCAGGAGTAGTCTACCTCAAAGCATGATTGAGGGCATGGCATATGAAGGACAGGAATACGAAGACTAGCAAGATACTAGGAATAGGAAGACAAGATAGCAGAAGCCAATAGACAGCAAGTGAACTTCATTCGCAACTGTGGAAGTCTGCCTGCACAAAGCTTGGCAGTTTAACACCAAGGTATGGTTCATTGTCTTTATGTTTAAACTTCTCTTGATTTTTGGAAAAAAAAAAACAAACAAACCAAACAACCCCCAAAAACCACAGAGCTCACAATGTTTGGGGAGGAATTCACACAAACCTTTTACCAAAGGTACGCAGGGGTTTTTTCAAACCAAAAATCAGACGTGGGTCAAGGTGCCTCTTTCCATCAGTAAGAGTCACCCTGGGGAATAGAAGAACCTCAAAGAACCACAAGGGAAGAGGACATTTGAAGGACAAATGTGTTTGCACTGTAAGAAAAAGGAAATTCTATCACCTGGAGACAGGTTGATTCAAAAGGGTGCTATATTTCCCACCCCTTCTAATCATCTGTTGAACTCATTAGGTCTGAGTAACTCTTCCTTTGTTTTATTGCACATTGTGTTAAATCACTTCCAGTATTGAAGGTCCAAGAATATAAGGGGTAAAAATGCTCCACGCCCTTCCTTCTTCATTAGTGAAAATTACTTAGCATTTGTTTGCATTTGGCATTGTTTAAAGGCTCACAGTTGAAGATGAAACAGCAGAAAAAAAAAGGTCTTGAACTTTTCAGGTTTTTTTAATTTATTTTTGTTCAGATCCTAGACCTGGAATGAAATGTGACGTTACATGCAAGTTTTATTCTCTTGCCAAAGGTTTGTCATGGACATATTTACAGAAAATAATCTCTTCCATAAATAGTAAAAACATGGGCAGCTGGTCCTAGACAGGACAGACTGCAATAAAGTTCTCATAACGAAGTAGCTCCTCTCTGAGACAGTACATGACAGACAGTACTTTCGAGACAGTGCTATTCTAGCTGCTTTTTTGAGTTAGGTTGGAAATGGCATTTCTGAAGTTGTAAACATTTTGGAAGTTGCATAGGAGTAAAATATTTTTCCACAAAAGCTAATGGAAATATTCTGCCTTCTGACTATTATCATGAAAATACCACAAGGCAGGTAACATTGTGCCTTAAAAGTGTAAATCAGTCAGTTTAATCTCTAGAGTCCCTTGACTCAACTAGATCCACTGGAGAACACATAATACAATGTAATTTTTTTGTAGTACCTCCACGGTTGCTCAGCCTAAATCAATTAAGTTAACGAAGATGCAATAATCATTAATAATGATGAAAACAAATACTTTCCTTACTTTGACACTGTGGAGGATATCAGCATCATTGTCAGTGAAAGCCAACCAAAAGTTGGTCTACTGCTTAGTAGATGTCTTTAAGGTTTTGACAAAAAAAAAAAAAAAAAAAAAAAAAAAAAAAAAAAAAAAAGGCAAGGATGCATAAATGGGCCTGTCAGAATAAATGAAATCCGTGATGTGTGACTGGCAGCCAGAGGAGCCTGCGGGGACGTGGATGGTGTGAGTCACAGGGCACACACAGCTCTTCCCTCCTGTGCCACCCGCCCCAGCATCCACCAGCATCGCCGATCAACCCAGCCCGTCTGGGAAGCTGATTGTGCCCAAAGAGAGGTAGGGTGCAAAGACAGTTTTGCTATCAAAAGCTTGTACTTTGCCTACGTTTGGAGAGTTTCACTTTTACAAACACTATATTTTTCCTTTTTTTCTGAGGTAAACAGTGCCCCTCAGTTCAATGCCTTGGCATCGATGCAAATTCATTGCATTTAATACCTAGAACTTCCTAAAGAGATCCCTCTGGAGGAGTTTCACGAGGCTGCAGGTGTCCTTACTGGATTTCTAGCATCCATCTCCATGCATTCGGACAGAAATGAAGTTTGGAGTTGAAGATTTGCAATCGCATCCTTAACTCAAATCTCATTAAAAGTGATGCATACAGCTGGCAGCAACACTGGTTTCTCTGTTCACTGCTCCGCTATACAAGCCTTTGGTTTTCTTCCCTTTTTTTCACCTAACTCCTGATGTTGGAGTCAGAGGGCACTTTAGACTGCCCCTCTGTACTAGAGTCCCTTCCCCCCATTACTATTAAACCCATTTGTTTTGCAGTTCTGCAGCATCTTTCAGTCTCTGCTTAGCAGTCAAGCAAACTCTTCTAACAAAATTAAGGGTCACCAAACCCCCCCAAAGCTCTTAGTATCCCGCTAACTAGCCATTAAATACTTGCTGCATGCGTTTAGTCAGTAACAGCGTCAAATAAGAAAAGAGTGAGAGGACATCCAACTTGATGCCAGCATCTGTGTTCACTCACTCACTCAACTCAGTATTTACTTCAACTGTGCACACTGATCTTTGACACAAGCCTTGTGAGAATTATTTCTGTTGGCTATCAAAACATTTAGAAATGTTCCAGCTGAACTTCAGTGGAAGTTGCTACATGCTTTCATAGAAACACAGAATCACAGAATGGTTTGGGTTGGAAGGGACCTTAAAGACCATCTAGTTCTGATTCCCCTGCCACGGGCAGGGACACCTTCCACTAGACCAGGTTGCACAAAGCCCCATCCAACCTGGCCTTGAACCTTTCCTTAAGAGCTATGAAATTTATGGGTAGGTTTTGCCATTCTAGTTAGTCTTAAATATTCTAAGGGATAGAAACATGATGTTCCAGATGGGAGTCTATGTTGGGTTTCCCTTGGCTTTACCTTAATTTTGCTTTTCTTTTGTTGTTAAAGGTGATATAGCCGTTACTGACAGCTAATAATTATTTTCATCATTTAGGTTAACTTTCTTTGCTATGTTGTCTATAATTCAATTTACTTATTGTTCTGTAACACTTTCTCAGGTGTTATACTTACCTGAAAGGAAATGTAAATCCTTTTTAACATCTCTTAAAAATGCTTTCTCAGCTGTTCTTGCTCCTTCTGTGATATTAACCTTCTTTCTTAGCTAAACTAAAGAGGTTCTCTAGCTGGTTGGGAACTTGCTTGTGTGATAAAAGTACTCCACTATCACTTTTTTAGCAGCTCCTTCAGGTTTCCTCTTTAAAAATCTCACGTTCATGCTGCTGCTTACTGTTCTGTCTCCTTCCAGTCATACATGGTTACAAGTTTTGTTATTGCTTCTGCTGAAGTTGTTTTGAGAATTTTGTATGAAATTTGGCTTTTTACCCTTAATGAAATCCAAACTTTAAGAGAATTCAGATCTGCTTTTCTGAAAGCCAACATCATATGGCTGAATGTTTTCAATGACTAATGTAAGTTACGACCTTTCACTGAAAACATAGGTCTAAAATCTGAAATAGGAGGTAGCTGAGCAAAGAGAAACAAACAACTAACTACCACTAGTGTGAGATAAAAAAACAAAACCAAAAACAAATCCCCAAAACACTTTTTGTTCTTGGCTAGAAAGACTAGAAAGTGACTTAAGGAGATTTCCATATTACTGTGGTTCCCTAGTAATAACTATGTATGCCCAAGCTGCTTTTTGTGAATATTGCTACAGAAAAAATGTAGGCAGAGACTGATTATTAAGTGCATCAAGTATTAAATTCTTGTGTGGGAACTGACATATCACAGAACTGTCAATTATAATGGCTGGCTTGGTCTGGGATCCCCAGCAAACACAATACAAATTGAATGGCAGAATGATGTAAAGAAGCCTAAGAGGTAAACTACAAAATGTAGCTACTGCTGTACCCCAGACATTTGCTGTCCCAGGCCTGTAATCTAAACCCACAAAACCCTGTCAGCATCATTAGTGCGCAATAGGATGAAGACACAGAAAGCAGAAGCAGACTACAGGTGCTGTCACGCATATGATCAGGTACTAGAAACCTGCACGCCAGGACGTAAGTTTTAAAATCACTGTGTAGTGAGCAGATACCGGAAGCGTGACTCTGTTTGCATGGACAAAATTTGAAATTTGGGAAGATTCCAAACTACACAAGGGTATTGCACGGGCACTGGGTAGCTCCACTTCCCAAGCATGCAGATTTCAGAGAAGTGGAGATCTTACAGGTCTTTTCTCATCTTACTTTGATCTCACATTTGGGAAACTTTACTGACTTCACTGGAGGCTCACATGCTTCACATCAAAATAAGGCCCTGTAATCCTTTGAGAAATCATAATGAAGACATACACTAACAGCAGTTGTACAAATGTAAAATCAAACTCTGTGAGGCTAGAAAGCATGCTTTATTCCATGAAGAAATGCCTGAGATTATTATACCGACACCTTTCCAAGCAAAGATATGCATCTGGCAACAGCTGCTTAAAAGGTCATTTTATGTCAACTGAAACACTACTGTGTGAAAACCTTTAAAAGTCAGCTCTGAAAACTAAATATGAGCATACGTCATCACATAATATTACTGGGATATCTGCTTTTATAGCAGTCTTTCCATAGAGATAAATTCATCAGTGTAATCCACTAATTTGTGTTAATCAAAGATACATACCGTACTGAGTGCAAAACTACATCTTAATACAGAAAATGTTGCCAGAGACGTTCGGTTCCATTTGGGCAAACAGGACAAATGGTTCAAATAACTATTTAAAATGAAGAAAATCTAATGGCTCCAGATGACACTTAGCAGTTTGGTCTGCCAGTTGGGAAACTGTAGAAAACTTTCAATACTTAGCATATCCCACTCAATATTATTCAGAGTCTTCTGACACCTTGTTCAAGAACAGTAGCTTTGTTGGTGTGCTCTCGTTATGAAACACAGATGTTCTTTTTCCCTGATTTGAATCAGAAGGATTATTTTACTGAGTGACATAAAGAAAGGGTAAATCAATAAAAATACACTAGTGTCACTGCAGAATTGACACAAACATTGTGACAACAGCCTGATTTTTGAAACTTCATAAACCACAGGTCTTCTCGAAGAATATCAGATCTGCAGCTGATGAGTATCTTTGCTTATTTTATTATGGTCTTCTGATTTCCCCCTTTCAGGAAGGATTAGGTGGTTTCATGTTATCTATTAGCCCTTTCCAGGCTGCAAACACAATCTTTCCTCCCACATTGCCCATCAGCCCTCTTGTCAACTTTATGTCCCTCTCTGGGATGTATAATTTAGCTGTACTTTCCTTGGTGTCCTCAGTTCATGGTCTTTCCAACTCAGGCATGAACAGCTGCTGTACACAAGCAAAGTTCCTACAGCAGCCACTGACACAGAAACACTGAGCAAAACTATGGAAGAACTGATTAAAACCAAATAGTAAACATTGAGATGAAATAGTGCCAATGGGAAGTGTAAAATCGAACATTTCTGATTAAAAAAAGTCTTGATGTTGCTAATACAGGTTGAACATGAAAAGCATAGACCTAGTGATTACTGATTTGCTCCACTAGAGGAACTGATTTGTTGCCCTCTGCTATATCGTAAAGGAAACTCAGAAGTACTTAATAGTGATTTTCCCACTGACTGCCGGAGCTTCTCTCCAACAAGGGGTTTTATATTGTTTTAACTCAGCAATATCACAAATATTTTTGCTCTATCTTTTGATACCTAAAATGACAGCAAAAGCCTTGAAGGCCCTCCCAATCTGATATACCTCAAAAAACCCAAACCAAACCAAACATACAGGGACACAGCCGACTGGAACAGTCAACTCTTCATTACACAGAGGAAATGGAGAAGCACAGTCACCTGCAGACAGCAGAACCATGCATGACTCTAAGACTGTATGAGAGAAAAGACTGGTCACTGCTCCTCTTGATGGGGGACCACAGAGGTGTCCCAGTGACTGTCAGCCTAAGCCAGTAACAGAGCTAGCTGGCTTCCAGACCCACAGTGGCTCAAGCAAAGCCAGTTTGCGTACTTCTGCAGCATGGTCAATGCACACAGGGATGGATGCATCCATCAAGGGAAACACAGAAGTGATTTTTATGTAGGTATAATAATACAGATACAGTCCCAGAATCAGGCAAACAAAAATATGCCAATATAAAGTGAATTGCTCAACTTTTCTTACATCTCAAACAAAAAAAACCTGAAAAGCAGCGGTTATGCAACAGTTCATTCTACTCTTATTTTCTATTTTCTTTCAGAATTTCCTAGTAGAGTTTGTTTTTTTTTTTTAAAGTGCAATACTTCATGTGCAATGACAAAATCACATCTGATATACTCTTGTGACTAACTTTTAATGGGTAATCCTGAGGCAGGGCAACCAGCATATGGTATCTATACTAAAGAATGAGAATTTATACCTTAATGCATTCTAACTGAAAAGTGTTAGAAGGTTAATCATTCTGTATTAGTTACAGCAAAGTTCCAGTGTTACCTCCATTTATACACATTTCTGATATGGAGTAAAAGGAGCGTAAATGGTCATGAATGAGAGAATGAACATTCTTGGAAAAAGTCAGTGCATGGAGAATTTTACTCAGCTCTATACAGTCTTTGTTCTAAATGGTAATTAAATGCTTAACTTGCTTTTTCTACACACATTAATGGCTAGCACTTCTTATCTCCCCAGCTGCTTGAAATTGTTCTCAGAATCTAGGTAGGCATAAATGAGAAAACATAGCTTCTGTCTGCTTCTGAGTAACCCAATACAATGTAGGCAAGCATTCAAAACTCTGATCAGTTTGAACAGATCTCACACTTCAACAAGGTTAGAAAGAACAGTCAGTTATTATGCAGAAAACCCAATAAAAAGTGTAAGAGGAAACAAATGAAGATGTTTTAGGCTAATCTATCTAATGGAAAACAGTAAGGTATTATTTATTATTGTATTATTTTAGCAATATTATGTTTTTCTAAAATTTATGCACCTTTTGTTTGGCAAATACTTGATACTTGACATTATATAGCTTAAAATAACAGCCTGATGTTCAGTGTAATAACAAAGGCTTTATAGGATAAGAGCCATCTGGTGCAATTACACTCACTTTCTGAAATTTTCTGAAAGGGATGAAAACCCTTAGACTTTGTCAATTATATGCCCTTGATAAAGTATGAGTCATCTTAAAAGAGTTTGGCATAGAAATGCAATTTTCATGGAAGCAGTCTAATGAGAGAACGTATTGAATGTATTCTCAATATGACCATCCAAATGGTCATACTGATGGAAAGATTCTCAAATAAGAGAGAAAAATACAGCAATGTAATTTACTCTTCCATGTCTGAAATGCTGTTGGGTAATATTTCTTGGGCATTTCACAGCCTGTAAGTCAAATACTATCTTCAAACCTTTTTCTGGTGAGATCATTAATATGATTATTTGGCCAAATGTATTTTAATTAAAGCCCACCCCCAAATCATAGGCTCTGGAACTTCTTCCCACACTACGGTAGGAAATATATCTCCAGATGTTAATAATTAAGGCATTAAAGGGTAAACCCAGCACCCACTTCCGCAGCTGCCGAAGCTCCCACGGCAGTAAACTGGTGTGGTTACGTTGCTGAAGAGCGTGGGTGGATTGGAAAAGGCCCTTCAGCGTTTGTGCACTTCTGCGCAACATGGAAGCCAGATCAAAAGGGTTTCCAGTGTAGGCAACATGTTGGCTGTGGATGGTGCCAGGCAGAAGGGCTGTGTGCTTCCCACGCAAGTGGCTACGTGAGAAGTGGAGAGCAGATGTTCTCTGACGTGGTCTCCTGGGGTACCACAAGAGATGGCCCTCCTCTGGCCTGGATCCTGGCTACAATCAAATCTTTCTAATGAGTCCTTCTCCGAGTAAACCACATTCACGTAGATCTCTGAGGTACCAGGTACCACTACTGATGTGCGCATTAATGGGAACTGTGTTCAGCAGAGACATACTTCAAATCCAAATGTGTTGGTTGGAAAGACCATTTCTAGAAATATTACCGAGGCAAGCGGGAAGGATGCTTCCCTCGTTTTCCCTCACCAACTTCTGTCTTCAGGCCTGGGACTGGGTAGCAGGCTGTCCTTATTCTAGACAGGCATTAAATGTAAAGAATTGGGACGAAAAGCTGCACTAGGCTAAAACAAGGGTGGGGGGCAGATGTTTTTAAATAAAACTCAGTTTTCTGTTCAAAATCCTAAGTACACGTTTGAAAGCCTCAGAGTGTTAACATAACGAGCAAGCATTGATACATATTGATCTGAATCAAGTTACTTCGAAATGCATTCCAAAACATCTCCAAATGCCTTTCCTGAATATTCTTTTCTAGGTGTAACTATTCATTCACCTGTCTAGATGTCTCTAATGTCAATAATTAAATTCCTACATAGTCTAAAACTATGTAAATACTTCACTATACACGTTTAAAGTCAGAGAAGTTTGTGATAGAAACCATTAGGAAGAGCGTGGAGTACACTGACTTGCGCGACAAGTTTGCATGAGATCTGGAATTTACTATGACTTCTCTTCCTATGGACTGGTAATTTTTCTCTCTTCTACATTTTTAAATAACTTACATTAATTTGGGGTAGTCTTGGCTTCTACAGTGTCAGACAAGCATCTATTTCTTTCAAAGACAACTTTTTGAGACTCGACTATGCAAATGAAAAATGCCAGCAAGAGCTCTAGCAAAGAGAGTCAGGATTGCAGCCAGAAATAAATGAAGCATAAGCTTTAATACAATTTATTTCCCCAAACTATCATTTTTTAAAATGATCTAGTTACAAGATGCTAGCATACTCTGTGAACTGAAAACTAATGGCTTTCAACAAGAGAGTTATAACATAGTATATCTCTCATTCTACAATGACTCATTTGTACTTGTTACTGGAAAATAAGATCAAGATATCAAGGAATAAGTTCAGAGTTCCGAACCTTTCCCAAATCTTTGCTTTTTTTTTTTTCTTTATATATATAGCTGACTTTTATTAAATAGATATTAATGGGTCATTAAAAAAAAGGAGACTCCATCTAAAAGATGTTTTGAACCTCGACACTTTTCATCTGTCTCACAAATTAATCTATGTTCTGTTACAAAGAAAACAATCTTTGCTTGGGTCTCCAATTAAGTAATTTACATTCCTTGTTCTGGCAAACACTGAAGAAAAGCCACCAACAAACATTCTTAAAGCCCTCATCCGTAAATACGTAGCTATCGCATGTGAGACAATGTAGAATACCAGCTACATATTTATTTAAAAAAAACCAAAACAACCCCCCCTAACAAAAAACAAACAAACCCCCCACCTCTTCTAAGCACTCCTTCGGTTGGCCTAAACAACTTACCTCAAAAAATGTTCCCAGTGCAATCACAGAATGGTAAAACCTTTGGTTTACACTCATATAATGGTAGATATACAGTACATGTGCATGCACAACAGAACACACTGTAGATTAAAATCTCTACAGCAAAATTGGAAGAGATAAGGAGAGCGATTGAATGTCTACAATATTTACAAAAGCAAGTAATTTACAGGGGGAATTCATGGAATGCTTAAGTACGCTATAATTTTTCTTCGCTGTTACTGCTTTAGAAGAAGCCTTTAAAGTGCCTTTTCTGTTTCATACACAGAAAGTTTAGATAGCCGAATGGGAACTTCAAAACTCATTTGCGAGGTTCTGTCACAAAGCTTTAAATATTGGGGTTTTTTTCTTGACCTCCAACACTTTTCTGTATTTAAGCTGATTACTAAATCTCCTTTTTCCTACTGCAGGTCATTGCCTCCCAGGGCTAACCCTGGTCAAGGTACATTGCTTACGACGCACCACAGCCTTCTTGGGGAGTGACCTGCACAGCGGGCTGCGGGGAGCGTTTCCGAACCGAACCGAATCACTCGCGGCGCTTCCAGCGGTGGCCAGCTGCCGAGCCGGGGGGCGAGGTGTAGGAAGGGAGAGCGTGCCGCGTCAGCATCCCACGCGATGGGGAAAGAGGGAGGCCACGGCCAAGCGCCGGGCTAGGGGCTTCAGCCCGCGGGGGGGGCGTTCGGCCCCTTCCCACCCCCGGCCCTCCTGCCCTCCGCTGCTGCGGACACCGAGGTGGCTGTCGTTGGGAAACCCTGCTGAAGGGCGGGCGGCTGGGCCGCGGCGATGCCCCGCGGCGGTGCAAGTGTTCCTGAAACCAACAGCTCGCCCGCCTCCCAAGAGATTGTACACCGTGTGGTTTAAGTAAGCAAGGTACCGAAGCAGAGAGAGCTGACCTACTCACCTTTTGCCCCTTTACGCCACTGCAGTCACATTTTCCACAACCGGAACAACCCTGAAAATGAAAGAGAAATTGAGAATTAATTGTCTGAACTGGGTGACAGGAGAACATACCGCAACGAGCCAGGGGCGTCAGCACTACCACCCTGACTGCAAGGCTGGTCAGTCTGGGGAACGTTCACTTCAGTCCAATGCAATACTTTGTTATCTTTATATAGGCGTACACCTCTGGTCTCAGTCACAGTCCAATAAAAGATGCCTTTGTAAAAGAAGAAAAAAACCTGCTATAGTTTTTAACCATAGAAAACTGTTGTATTACTTCTAAATTGTTGTCTTTTGGCCACCATTTAAAAAATAACTCATTTTTATAGAATACACACATACTCTGCCTCTAGCAATATGAATGCCTCAATTTAAAACAAGTGGATTCTCTGCTAGGATTCTATTCATTCAAAGCCCAACAGAATATTTAAAACAAAATCAATTCAGTCATAGAAGCATCTCTTTAATACTGTTTTTTTATTAAATGGCTTGCATTCTGCATAAATACCTAACCTCTATAAATATGTGCCATTGCTTTGAGGAGAAGGAAAGGGATGGTGAAACTGCAGTTCATGATTTATCTTCTGTGCTTAAGGAGAAAAATACCAGACCTGAAGAATACTTTTTTTGTTTCTTCTCTGTAGACAAAAAATGTTGTCTACACCCTTTGGTGTTTACCATGAGATCTCTTAATATTGATTTACTAAATTTTTTTTATCAGTAAGTGGCAATCTTCAGATAGGAGGAAAATAGTTTTTAAAGGAAGTTAAATATTGGTATAATTACCACAGGAAACTATATCAAGAAGTACATCTGGACATACTTTATGAAATCGAGTCAAACCACAGTCCCTCAGAGAGCAAACTGCTCCTAATGTTAGATATTAGATATGGAGGCAATTGTTAATGTTTACTGGCCAAGCAATGTCTAGCTCCAGGGTTCTGGTCCTGTTTCTTTTATCTACCACATTTTAAGTCATCTTCTTTCCTCCTTGCCCCCCTATAATGCCCAAATGCAATTGTCATTACAATGGGAAACCTTCCACTCAGTAAAAGCACATTTGTTGCAGCAGGAGAATGCATAGAAAACATGAATAAAAACATAACCAGTCTGAATTATTCTCCAGTAGATACCAGAGATCCTTGTTTTCTGAAAGGCACCACCTCATGGGGTTGCTACACTAGGGAAACTGAAGTCAAAATACAGCCAGCTTGTACCTCCAGAAGATGATGGTACTTTAGCGTGGAAGCTGACAGACTCCCAAGTCTATCTGGATTCTGTGATGCGAAATTCTGGAGGGCAGGCGGACAGGAGGGTGCGGGAGAGGGGCTTTTTCCCCTCGGGGCAAAGGAAGGTGGACTGCACAGCTGGCCTTGCCAGCCCCCACAGCTGATCCCATCACACGAAATACTCCCAAGTGCCACTTCCCTCAGAAGTGAGGGAGAGAAGATCTTGATGTAGGCGTTTGAGGAAGGGACCTTTATCTTAATAAATGCTACTAAAAGCTTTCATGCAAGTCTTAAGACGGAGACTTGAGAGATTTGGGTGTTGGTTTGTCTGGATCAAGTCACAGCAATCACAAGATTGGGATTTCTATGACATAATCATAAAGAGCCATTCATTTTTTTTTTGCGAAACGTGAAAGGTGATAACATATCAGAGAGGTCAGATTAACTGATGCACAGGTAAAAGCTTACAGTCGCTTTGTGTTACCAGAGTATTTCCGTGCACTTAAGTGCATCTGGGCTGCTCCTCACTTTTCCTCCTCACAGTCATGAAGCAACCAGTGAGTAACTCCACAGCCTAGTGCTTTTACTGTTGTCGTGCCCCTCAGAAACAAACTAGGAGGAAAACAAGCAAAGCATTTGTGTCACTGAATATTCCACCACTGCAGACGAGATCCTTCAGCAGCCCTGTTAAGCCGTTATCCAGAAGCAGTCAGGGACGGCACCTCTCCAGAGCCAGCTCTCAGCACGGGCACTGGGCACCGGTCCCTCCACACCTGTGGGCTCCACAGCCTACTGGGACCTCGGTACTTCTGGGAAATCGAGAGCAAATGTACCTAACCCATTTTGAATTTGGAAAACCTCCAATGAGACCACTAAACATCATCACTCTGGAAAGTTAAATAATACAGAAACATTTTTACTTGGTAAATACATTTTCTTTTAAAGTAAAGCGTTAAAGAGAAATGGGGCTTTAATACTGAAAATAAAGTTATTAAAGGCTGTCCAATAAAACTAAAGTACCAGCTCCTGAAAAATTTGTTGCTTCTATTGAGATCCTTTTTTTATATGTAGATCCACTGAATTTGTTGTTTGAAGCCAAACTTTCTCCATATTCACATAAAGCAAAAATAATCACATTTTTTCTCTTACATTATTACAGCATTTAACCATGTTATAAATGCACAGAAAGATGAAAATTCACACTGATTAGAATGAGTATTTATCATATACTGCAGAAAGAGAATTAGATCTGAAAATGACACCAACACATGCTGCAATGCCAACTCAGTACTGACCAGGAGAGAAAGTGCCACCCACTGAATAATCCGCTTTACTCCTTGCAGCACATGGCTATGCCTGGAAAAACATTGGGCCTCCCATTTCAAGAAGTGACCCAGTGTGACCTCTCTTGGTTTTTCAGACCTGATGAGATCACAGCTGGAGGACGCATGCTTGCAGCTCATACTTCCTCCTTCAGCATCATGTAGAATGTTATCAGTTTTATCAAGACATCCCTTAAATTCAGAAGTCTGTTTTATTTGCATCTGGGAATGTAATTAAAATACGTCATTGAATCATTATAAACATCTGTTTAAGTTAATCTCCGCATATTTCCTTCAGCCTGTTATTTAACATACACCATTTTAGAAAAAAAGTATGTTGTTATTTATTTTTAAGTTGGTTTTTGTTCTTAAATTTAGCACGGCCAGAAGAATGGACTTGTGCTTTCAGGTCTCTCTTTGTGCTCCCCAAATGATGCAATTATATTAAATTTTTCCTGTTTCTTAAGCCTCAAATTAGAATAACCAAAGGCAAGGAAGGTGAGAAAATACTGAGCATCAGGGAGCACAGCTGCATAAGGTCCTATCTGCAGTCAAGTGCTGCAGCCTGCTTTGCCAGAACAGGCCACCTGTGCTACAGAACTCGGCCTTTATTTTACAGTAGCATCGTCTCCTACTATCACTGAGTGTAACCTTTGCAGGTTGATGGAAGGTTGGCCAACCATGACAGCCACTACTGGACAGCATTATCCTCAGCTACTAAAATGTATTTTTGAATCCGAGGGATGTGATCACATTCTGCACATACTAGGAGGAAGTATGAGCTTCTTCCTCTCAGTCCTCTGAAAAAATGTGAGAGCCAGACTGGAAACTTTGATCCTTTATGGATCAAAGGTCAATTTAAGGAGCACAAACTTAAGTACAAATTTAAGGTACAAACATCTTTACTAGTCACTGCGGTCCCCCTCTATTCTATGGCAAGAAACAGGCACTTCCAGGCTGGGATCCATCTCCCCTATTTTGGATGTTTGCTTTCAATGGAGATGAAGCACACCTTGGAGGACTAAGCAGAAGAGAATGAAATGGGCAGAAAGGAGTATGGGCTACGTATGAGAACAAGGGGTAAAAGGGACAGAATAGTGGATACGCAGGATCAAACAGAGGGCTAGAAGTTACAGACGGAATGGGACAGAGAATAACAATAGCTCTTCCTTCCTTGTAAAGCGTTAGAAATTTAGTTGAGTATCTTTTGAACAGCGAACAAGGAGATCTGCATTTCTGGTACTCATTTAGGAATGACTTAAGAACCTTACACAACCAACTCCTAAGTGGGAAACTTCCCCCTGAAGGAATAAAGATAATCATCACAAGGTAAGTAAGCTGAAATTGTGCAAATTCTTATTTCTAAACTTTTATGATTTTAAATTGGTCTCATGATACAAAGAATCCAGTTCATGATTTCTCACAACACATGACTAGAGATAATGAGACAAATGAAGAGAAATAATTCTGTTCTATCTCCCAGACATCCTCTGTGAAACAACGCCTTCCCCAGGAACTGCATGGAGCTTGGAGCACTCACTGCTGTCCTCCAAGTGCCAAAACAGAGAAGGAATGGTGCTGGGCAGGAAGTATAATCCACGTGGAGGGATGAAAAGGCAGACTCTTTATCCCTTGTCTAGGAGCCAATTACAGACTAATCCAAAGACTTTGGCCAGGTGCACTGCGATACCTCACCTACTTTGCATGGTAGGCTAGCAGTTTTCAAAAAGCCATAGCGCTCTCGCACCACAGGCCAGCCCCTCATATAACATTTGATTACATTTATTTTATATTACTCCTCCCACAAAATATCAGTCAGCCCAGAAGCAGAAGGTCATTTTAGCAATACAAATTGCTTCATTTTTTGACAAGCATTTCCGTTCCATTTCATTCTCCCAGACTGTCTGCAACTGATAAGTTTAATGAATCACGCTAGCAAATCAGTATAAAACTATAAAAAGATTACATCCCTTTAACAGCGTGCATATTAACATGCTACATGCAGACTGAGCATTTGCCTAAAGGAGAGCGATTCATTTACTATCATATTAACATATAATTCTGAAAAAGTGCTGCTAATGAATGGGCGTCCCAACCTGGACATCTAACTTCCATGAATCACGTACTGAGCCATGTACTAAGCCCTGTGACTGACAGAGCTGGAAAGGCTGCTAAAAGTTCCTGCAGTGGATGGAAGAAACTCTGCTCTGCAATTCAGCCTGTAAGACACCTGTCAGATTGTGGCTACAGACTTTTGTTGCATTTTGCCCCATTTTCCCACGTCCAGCTACTTTCCTGGCCTTTGAAGACTATTACTTGGAACTCGCACAGGAACGATGCAAACAGCCAGATGAACAACCTAGCAGGGGAGACAACTGCTGTATTTGGAAATGCACCATTTCTGGAGGCTACAGAGATCAAAAAAGTACGAAGGCCAAGTCAGTTCTTGGGCGCTCCACTCTCTTACAGAAGTGCATTTTTCAAGACAAAACGTAGTTCTCTTTCCCACAACATCAGCTCTGACTCTGCTTGCTGAGTTTCAGTTGCTGAGCTGACTACCAGCTTAGGCTAATTGCATAGGTATCAGTCAAGTTCATATCTTACCCTGCAAAGCAGACACAGGTAAAATTCTCACTGTTTATTTAACTCTGTTCATGTTAAAGTTTTCATTCCAGGGAATGTAGTCACTTCTCCTACCCAAAATACAATGCCTTTCAAATGACTGAAAATCCTGTGAACAGGTGACTGGTGAGACTAGCACAGGTATCAAAATTCTCTGAGTATTTACAATGTTTCTAATTCATAGCTGAAATGCTTCAAAAAGTAAAAATAATCATAATCATTTCATCTCATGATTCATTCATTATAAAATGACATTTTCTGTTTAGACATGACACTTAAACTGGTGAAGTTTTGTCATGAAACAGTGTAGATTTTGCACTCTATATTGCTTTAGTTCAAACCCCAATTTGAGCTGAATTTCAATACCAGTTTCAAGTTGAAACACCAAGACTGGTTATGCCAATGGGATGGCTGCTTGACAGTGACAGCTTTAAGTCTGAATCTCCTCCCTCCATAAAACCCACCCCCTTCCATCCTTACGCTAACCTAGTCACAACAGGAATGGCCAAGGGAGATTTATCCCTACGTAGCAGACACTGCACTTCTTCCTAAGCACACATATGTACAAATCACGTAGCGGATGAGAGCTGGATCAATAATGTCTTCAGTTTCACATCCCACTAAATACAGGAACAGGGAGGTGATGCCAGCTGCAGGACACTTATCTCGCATTCCTCTCATACTTCCGTCTCTCTTCAGAATGTCAAAATAGCTCTCTAGCTGTATTACTATTCTTGTCCTTACCCTTTAGATATAACTGTACTGAATGAGCTGAACTGCTCTTTTGTATGTAAAGAACCATTAGAGGAAATCACTGCTATATTTCAGTTAACATCAATATTTTTATTAACTGATTTTGCAGTCGAATAACTTTAAAAACAATCATGTTGCTAAAACTTCTGATTTACACTTAGCTAGAACAAAGAGGATAACAAAAAAATCCAGACTGTCTTAGCAAGTTAGCAAAATTTAGTTATTTGCCTTTGTACTATTAGATTTACTTTAGATTATGGAAACAGATCGCTTCACTTTAACAGTATAAAATCCTTTTTTTTTTTTTTTTCTTAAATAAACATATCAGGATGAAAAGCTTCATTGTTTCTTTATCTGACCATACTGTATTTAAACAAAAGGATAAAAATTGTGATTTGCAAGAAACAAACTGTCACCTATTAAAAAAACTCCAAATGACAGACTTACAAACTTCTAGTTCTGCTTAGCCTACAGTAACAAGGTATGGATTAGTATTAACATACGTATTTTGAAACATTATTTTTGAAAGGTTAAGTTATGTATTGATACACTGGTTGACAGGAACTCTGTGGGGGAAAAGTAAATGTGTCCTGCCTAAACTAGGGTTTAAAAACATATTTGTAAAAATGTTGGCAAAGGAAACTGATTGCTCGGTGCAAGTACATCATTCTTCTTTGCCATGATTTTAAAAAAAAAAACAAAAAAACAAAAAAACACCACCACCACCAAAACCTCAAAGTCACCCTCCTTCAGAACACATTAACTTTGCATTAAGTGTTTGACCTGGACTTAAGAGTTGTTCTACCATACGCTATCTTCTGCCTCAGAGGGTCCGCGCTCACTGCTCTTAGAAGTGGAAACCTGCTGTGCTGTGGAACGTTTCAAAGGCAAGACTGACCCCCTCTCTCCCACTGAAATGATTTCATTTCACATGGCACACTGAAACCTTATTAGATCAGAGAGGCGAACCTGGGCATCTTCCTTCCTTAAGGACAATCCAAAGCACTGGAGTACAAAGGCATTTCCACTCGCGCTCATCCTGCATCCACAAGAGCTGGGTAGCTGGGCATGGAACTGCACTGCCTGTGCGTGACAGCAGATCTCCCAAGCACTGGCTGGTAAACGGGCACTCATCCACCAGCTGAAGGAGTGGATTCAAAGCCCCTCACTGCGCTGAACATGGGCATCTTTAAAATTCAAGGAAGCAGCCATCAGGAAAAAGCAACTCCTTTGTGAGCCCAGGTTTTTATTTCCTTTGCTTGTAACAAATGAAGAAAAATCAGAAAACTCAAACCGTACTATTTAAAAATTCCTGAAAAATGCCTCTCAAATTGTTTTTTTCTTAGTAATTTTATTATTCTTAATATTTTATCTTTCTCATCCAAAACCACGATCAATTTAAGTGCGGTGCCTGAAAAGAAAACATCACTTCAAAATGAATAAACTACTAAGGCTAGCTTGAATCATAAAGACTATTACATTTTATGACGAGTAGTACTAATTGGTAATTAGAGAGGAAACCTCAGCGTAAGCACTCGCACAAGTACTGCGGGAAGCACCAGAAGGCTAGCTGTATGCAGACAGGCTTCAGCAGGCTGCCGGCTTCTCGATGGTCAGAAAGGAAAAGAGAGCGACTTGGTGCACTATCTCTCACCTTCGGTCACTCCTGCACCCTCTGCGGGGACAAGGGTGACTGCGGCTTGGTGATCTCTGTGCTAAAGGACTGGCCTTGGTCAAATGCCTGAAGAGTGGGGAGGGAGTCTGTCCCTTGCAGGAGTTGACACAAAGCCAACTGTCCTGGACTGACGATTTGAACTTCAACCCTCAAAATGGTTCAGGAAAAGGAATGTCACCATGCCGTCATTTTCAGGACTTAAAGCAGAGAACAGAAATTGGACAGAGTTCTCTTTCATTTGTAAACCCATCCATTTCAGATGTCTATGGATAGATAAGTAATAGACAAAAGGGAATATTTTATGATTTTATAATGTCAGCAAGCTCTAGTCTTTCCTCCTTTCCCAACTCCTTTTCCTCCCCCATTAAAAAAAAAAAGTTGGCAGCTTATCTTCATGTCCTTTTTTTTTTTTTTTCCCCAGCAAATCATGGGTAAACTTCAACTATGACTGCTCAGGGAATTCCCTGAACCAAGGGACAGCTTATTGGTTTTACAGCTTTCACCTTCTAGGTCACCAAATTAAGTCCAGCTCTAGTCAGCAATCACTGGAAGCTTCTGTCATGTAGTAGGCTATTTAAAGTCCTTGGTTGTGTCATTTCCATTTTCTGTAGATCCGGTATTCACACAGCACAGAAGAACAGTGCCATTCAAGATGTCCTGTGGGATCCCACCTGCCTCCAGCTGCCAGGCCAGGTGGGAACAGCTCTCCCCGAGGTCCTGGGTCACATCTGCCAGGTCTGTGTAAATATCTCAAATGGCACCAAATGCCTATGTTTAAGCAGCGGAAGTAAGTGTGACCTAATAATCAGTAAAGGCTCCCTAAACCTTGCATGGATAAGGAGAATTAAAATACTAATTCTCCTGAAGACCTCCTTTGGCTGTAGGTTGGTGTACATGAGTAGGACAGAAGGAACCAGAAGAGTTCCCCACTCATTTCTCTGCCAATGCAGAGCTGTTCTCCTAATAAACCTTCTATGGATAGCTTTAGACCAGATGAAAAAACTCCTGGAACAAACTTACACAGTGGAAAACCATGGCACTTCACGGTTACTAGTACGTCAGTGTATCAGTTAAGTATCCCTGTTAGTCTGAGGAAAACTTTAAGCGAATCCCAAATTAAGTTATAAATAATATCTGAAAGGAATGGCAAGTTACTGTCTGAAATATCACTCTGCATGATGAAACTTGAACTAATCACTCCAGTTTTATTTAAAAGCCTTGTACAGTTTTCAGAAAATCAACTGATTTTAAGAAAAGCTCTATAGAATACAATCAGAAGAAAATTCATTATGGCTCTTGGGACATAGGGGCTGATTGTAGTTTTTGGCAGTGTATTTTGTTCGCCTGAGGGGAGGGTTGTTTTATTGTTGTTGTTTTTAGTATTACCAGAATCCTACAGGATGTTCATACAAAAATTGCAGACAGACTGCAGATTCTTATCGGAGATCTCCAGTATATTTTAGCCACTCAAAGGAATATTAGTTAATTTTTAAATGCTTAATATTAATTATTTCTGAAAATATTTATTTTGTAAATTAGCATCGTTTGGAAGTACTTCACTAAAAAGATGTTTAAAAAAAGAGTTACATCCTCTTAGTCAAAAGAATACCAGATTGTTGGAGCTGAAATGTTTTGTTGCTGGGACCTCATTTTTGACATTCTTTTCCAAATTCCCCAGGGGTCCGTCCTGGAGGTAGGGTCATGGGAGTCCCCTGAAAGCTGCTCTGTGAACATGACTTTCCTGTTGGTGATGTGAACACCATTTTCACAAAGCACTGCAAATCCAGGGGGCTTCCAGTTAGTTCACAGGAAATATAAAGTTATTCTTGTTGTTCCATATTTGGACAAAAGTTACATTTAAAGCAACTGTTTCCTCTAACGACATTCTTTTACAGGAAGTTCTGGCAACAATCAAGGTATTTGCTTACTTAGTGAAATTTTCAGAATATCACATTATACCACTCAGCTCCGCAGAGCTCAAAGCAGATAACTGGTTTGTGAATACTAACTAATGGCGTTATCATTAAAATATAAAGCCTCCCATCAGCATTATCTACTAGCAAGTTGATTTCCACAGACTGCCAAATCCTGCTTAGCCTCCAGCAAGCAGAGAATACTCTTATCTACCAAGTGACTATCAGCCCATTCGGTTTTGTACCCTTTTCCTATTTAAGAACTTTACTTTCAGTTATATTTTCAAAGAGGTGAAAAAAATTCCAGTAGGATCCTCTGGTGTTACAGTCACTGGTGTTCCTTGGCCGACAGCTGAGGATTAGAGCATACTCCAGGACTTTCTGACATCCAGCGACAAGTGCTTTCAGGAATACATTTCAAAGGGTACAACCCTTCCTAAATTCAATTATGGTAAACATCGCCAGTAATCCCCATCCTACTCTTCCAGTTCGTGAATGGGCAAACTGGAGCCAGGCAATACAGGTGAGAAGCTCCCATTCCTCCTCATCTTGCTAACTTAAAAAACATCAGAGGGGAGGACAGGAAAACTTGCTGCAGCACCACCATGGCTGTTGCAGAACTTACCATCCGCTTCATTCGCAACTGCTCTGGAGCGTACAAAGCAAACTGCTCCTTGTCCTGCACAACTCAGACCCAAACACCCTGCCTTCTCACCCGCCTTTTTAGTGTAACTACCATTAGCAGTTCCTAGGCATGTAACCTGAAGGGAAACCAAACATCAAACTTCATTCTCGTCCACGAGGCAGAGTGATTGCAGTCTCTGAAACAAAGCATGTGAGTTTGTTTTTCTTGCTGCCTTCCAGGCTGGATCTGCACAGCCACTTCCAGCCCCTGCTGGAGGTACGAGGCTGGATCCAGCCATAACCTGGCAAGATGGAAACGGTGTCATTACAATGGAGTCCCACAACTGCTGCCTCCGCCCGCGGTGGCCAGCGATGCCAGGGCAGGGGACAGGCGGCCATCTCCTTGCCGTCCTCTCAGTAAACCCACGCCCGCAGGGCTGAACTCTATCTAGAAATGCTTCGTCGCTTCTCTGGCCTCGGTGCCTTCTGGTGTTCAGCGCACACCCCCGTTTTCACAGGCACGAGGGTACCCGTAGGAAGCCCGAGAATGGGTGCTCGGTGCGGTTGAAAGCCTGCCCCAAAATGGCTCCAGCAGGCAGGCAAAACGCAACGCCACCGAAACTAGGCAGAGGCTGAGGGAGAGGCAGCGGTGGCCGCCAGCCCGTCAGGCGGTGCAGCCCCTCACGGCCACCCTCCACCTCCCAACGCTGCCCCGACCCAGGCCGGGGGCAGAACCAGGCCGAGAGGAAACCGCCATGGAGGACTCCCTCCCGCCTTCCCTCCTCTCACACGCAGCGGCCCTCTCTCAGCAGCACCGGGGAGCGCAGTGAAGGAGTGAGTCTGCCGGGGGGATGCAGTCCTACAGCACCCCAACCCTCCAAAGGGCTTTTTTGTAAACCCGAAGGCAAAGGAGATGCCTCGGGAGGGATACGCAGGAAGCCGGTGAAGCCATTTTGCAAATGTTTACAGCAGGTCCCCGAGTGGTGCTTTCCCTTCCGTTAGCTGATAAACACGAACATCAACATAAACAAATACATTTAAAAGTAACAGCTTTAAAACAACACAGCGCTAGGAAGCGGAGGGCTTCTTCCTTGGCCATCCTTGCCTAGACTAAATAAACGGAGAGGCGAAATCCTCTTAGTTGGGATGCACACCAAAGAATGTGAGAAAAGCACAAGAAGATAAACCGGACTTCTAGGCTTGGGGCCAGAGAAGAAACCCAGGTGACATACAATCCAGCACTGATACAGACTGCTGTGTCTGGAACTCACACTGCCTGAGCGCGGCATTCCTCCGGGTGGGCTCCGAGCACTGCATTTTCGCTTACGTGACTCCTAATTTCCCGTTAACACCCTCCCGCAGCGGGGTTCACCACCAGCGGAGGAGGTTGCCTGCGCGTGCAGGTAACACCGTCACCCCGGGCCGGATCTTGCCCGGAGGCCTCCTGCCTCCATGTCACATACGCGGCATGAACAGTGTCCATCTGTCCTTCCTTAGTCCTCTGCTCCCCATCACCGGTTCCTTCAGCCCTGCCCGAGTCGGACTTCGCATGGCTTAGGAAACGGCGTAGCTTTATGCGGGTGTGCAGTACCTGCAGCAAGGGCTCTGCAGGAGAGCCGGCAGCAGTTTGTCAGCGCAGGCAGCCTGCAGGCGCAGAGTCGCTCCCTGAAGCTGCGGCGGTACCTGCACGGCACGAACATCCCCAACACGCAGCCCCGTCTGACCAGAGGGTGCAGCAGCCTGTTGCCCCGAAGATTTGCCCCTATGTGTCAAATGCCGCAGTTTCCACAAGGGAAACCTTAAGGTACGTCCCCACTGACCTCCACGGCATATTGCAGGTATATATGACTTGTCATTAAAATCCTTCCAGGAGGACTCTGTCAGATGGTCTATTTAAAGACTATCAAATTTTACTAGACTGTATGCAATTTTTATTGCACGAATTTATCAGAACTGTCTAAATGATTTCTTGATTAAAACAACGCTCACATGTGAAGTTGTCTTTTCTTATAAAAGGAACCTCAACCTTTTCAAAAATTCTGACAATGAAATAATATATTAATAATGATTAACATAAACAATTTTAAATACATTGTTTGTACTTCGCAACACTAGATAGGAGGTTAGCTCAACTCATCTCCTCAATTAACACTGGGAGGAGGACACAGCTAAGGTAGTGATAGCCTTACTCTGGCCAGCAGACTCAACATAGAGTCCTACGATTGTTAATGAGCAATTAATTGGTACATTTTAAGAACCTGTCATATTCTGGAAACAACAGTAGTAACCACAGCAGTTCAACATCCTTGTCAAACAGGGGATTTAAAAAGCATGTAGCGTGTTTAGTCTACTTAGCAGCCAGTCAGCCAAAACACACAACGAAATTTCATTTTATAAACCTACTTTTCTTCCCCACAGATCTCAAAGCTCTTCCAAACAGGTTCATCCTATGACAATACCACTGCTACAGTAAAAAAAGCTGCATTTAATTGCTCTAGCGAAAGATTTCAGCCAGTTGTTGCAGACAGCCAGTTCTAAAAACTGCAGCATCACAGGGCAGGCCTAAAATTGGAAGAGTATTCCCTAAAGTGAAATCTGTTTTAGGAGTATTAGCATTATAACCCTAGCAAAATTTTTGGATTGGAAGCAGTACCAGAAGTTTACCCTATGCATTTTTCTCAAATATTTTAACAAATCGCCAGTCACCAATCTACCTGGGCATCTTCTCTTAAGCTCCAGTTTCAGTTCAGTTAAACTAATAATCTTTGCAACAAATTGTCAGTCATTTTTCTGCTTGGACACCTAAAAAGCCATAAGGGGGAAGCATTGTTTTCTCTGCTTCTTAACAGGCCACTGAATTCTGTCTTTTGCTCCTGTCAAGGATGCCATTGACTATGAGCTGCTTTCTCTTCAGGACGGTATTCAGTATCTTTTATCCTAAAGACTCTGCACACTTCAGAAACACTTCACTCGGTTCTAGTTACATTTCAAAGGACATTACTCCATATTTAAAGACCCCAGATGGATATGGCCCTGGCTGTTGAAGAGTCCCAATTTGCAAGAAATATATATCTTAAATGCAGAGCTCATGGTTTTACAAAAGCCCTTGCTCAGTAAAGAAGCGAAGACTCAACTACTGCTGAGAAGCAGAAAGAAGACTAACCAAAGGGCAAAAAAGCCTTTTCCTTTCCTTTGCTGTTGCAAACAAATGATCCCAAAGGCCTCTTTATTCCTCTCTGAGAAGCACCAGCTAAGTGGTAATAATCAGGGGCTTGTCCAAGTGGTGTTGTCCTTTAAGAAAGGCTCTAGAGATAAGAAAACAAGCAGAGGAAAAAAAAAAACCAAACCGAAACCCCAACCCTCAAACCACCTGTAAATTTCAGCAACCCGACAGATAATTGAGAAGCAACCCCCAAATCACTGTTTCAGTTCACAAGTCCACTTTGCAAGAACTTTACAATGCCCCATGCTGAGGCAGCACCTCCCATCTGGACCAAGGCGCTGGCTCTACATCCTGCAGAGGCAATGCCAGAAGCAGGGATGTATCTCCCTCTGTGAGCAACAGCCTCTCTCCTTCACAAACACACTTGGGCACCCACAGTTTATGATGGTTTATGACTCCCTTGTACCTGACTTCAACAAAAAGAATGAAGATGAGCTTTACCACAGCCTAATCTATGGATTGCAACACTCCTCTGAGAATTAGGAGCTATGGAGAGGAGTCCACGTCTTCTGCTACCTGATGAGCAGCATTATCACCACACTGGGATGTAAAAGCTAACCTTGACCTGTGTGACTTGACTTGCAAGAACTCAGAGCACTTGTGTGCGTGAGGCTTACAGGGAGTGGACGGATCGGATCCCTTTCGGGATGTTGCTGCCTCATTCACCTGATGAACATCAGACTTACATGGGAAGGAAGGGGGACATAGGTGCAAATTAGATGGTCTAAATCTCACACTTCGTCCCATTAAATCCACACTTGAGGTGGTTACACCTCCTGTTGGATCCATTTCTTAGTTAAGAGCCCTACAGCATAAAGGAGTTCAGAGAAAGGCAATGGAAATCATCAGTGTAGCATTTATTGCCCTGAAGTCCTGGAGCCCTAATCCTGTAATTTGCTCTGAATTCAACCCTTACATAAACACACCAGGATATTCATACTGGCAGAAACTATAATGTCAGCTCTTCCTATACAAATCAGCTCTTTAGTCCAGAAAACATTTTCACTTGCAATTGGATTGTGACATTCTAGATGCATGTTGCACTGCAAATAAGCATACCTATTATAGAACAACTTTGTCCCAAAATCAGTAACTAAAGACTAACCTAGACTGATTGTCAAAAGCTTATTTTCTTCTTTTTCAGCTGTGGAACTCACTTTTAGTAACAGGGCTGGTCAGTTGGATTCTTTTGGTATTTTTAAAACCTAGTCACAAGGAAAAATCAGTACTATCCACACGTATTCTAATTTACTTGTCTGGCCCAAATGAAAAACAGACACAATTTTCTCAAACCCATATTTTTCAAAATCAACATTTGAAAATCCAGTTTTAATAAAAATTTGAATGTTGGAACATTAGAGCAAAATAGCAGCAGGAAATATTATTTTAGTGTGCAACATTTGCCAGACGCAAAAGGAAACAAACTTGTCAGTCCTCTCTTTTATGTTTCTTTGTTGACTAGACAGGAAGCTGACAAAAATTGATTTTTTCCTCTTCTAAAGCATACAGTGTAATTTTTATTGTACCACTTCAGTTGCTGACTGCGTTTGGTAAATAAAAATATACTTCATGAGCATCCAGGGAAGTGTTCAATATCTGTCAGTTTACAAAAATGCCGTACTAATTAAGTACAAAAAGAAAAGTAAATAGCTTTCATTGCAGAAACGGAAATAGCGTGATTTAGAAGAGAAGCTGAAAATCCATTCTTTTCTATAGCAACTTCCTGAGCAATGGAAAAGCTATAGCTGAGTGAAAATTAAACATTTGCCTAACCTGCATTCCACATGTAGAGGTCAGAAGTGCAAATATTGATGAACATTGAGATATAGCTGTAAATATTTTGTGAACAGTTTAAAAATAGTAAGAAGGAGACAGATAACGTTCACCTATAAGATTTCTTCTATTTATTAATAACAAGCAAGCAGACACAAACAGGCTTCAACGTCCTTGCTTGCTATTTAGAATTAAAAACACTAAGCTCATCCATCCAGTAAAAGCTCAATACTAAAGATCTCATTCTTTGTCAAAAAATTAATCAAAATTTTCTGAAATCAATAAACATGCGTTATTACAGAAGAGTGCCGAGTACCAACTTCAGAGCTCTTCCAGAAAAGATCCTGCCAGTAAGAGGCTCGAGGTACCCAAAGGGCAAGACAGAGGACACAAGGAAGGCCATTCCTCCTGCGACTCACTGAAGGGCTGGTTCACGACAGCCGAAGAAGCCACAGAGCCCAGTCTTGGTGGGACCTGCCACAGGTTTGTCCTCTCCCTTCTGCAGCCCTAGCCCTACTCTTGTGCTGCCACTGGCACACATCAGACCCAACCTGGGACTAAACTACATGAGGACTAAACACAGTGACTTGTTTTCCCCAGTGTTTTTAATGGCCTATTTTAGCTTATCGAACTACCGCCATGCTGGGATCAATCAAAAAAATGCTGCCACAGTGGAGGGACAAGACGATGCAAGCAGGACCACAGGTCGAGCTGCCTAGGAACAGTGTGATGCGCAGAGTTTAAGACTGACATAGGCTTCACAAGTACTTTAATTATCAAAGGCACTTATCATTTTATCAAGCACTGAGATAAATTGGTAAGCTGATATATTTATGAGCTACTTCATGCTATTGTGACAGAAAAGGATGGAGATCCCCAGAGTTTATCTTTAAAATGAAGTATTACTGATTATATTTCTTTCTCCAATAGTGTAACTTCCATTTAGTAACAAAGATACTTCCATTTTCATTGGTATTGGTGAAAGGAAGTTCAAAGTATCTCCAAAGTTATGCTGGTCTAAATTCTTCTTGAATAAATTCGATAGTCACTTTCCATTTTCTATACCTGTATGACTTCTGTTTAATAACCTCATTCCATATTGGTTTGTAAGATACTGTGTCCTGGTTTTTTTCAAAATAGATTGACCAACTTCATATCATTATGGATATTAGCTGAATTCACAATAGTAGTTAGTTGTAATGTGACTGCCAGCTTAGCCAGGCTTCCTATTTGTCAAAAAAGATCATACATCATGGCGCTACCAACATGGCTTCATGCCATAATTTGCAAATTTCAGGGAACTCAGACAGCTATTGGAAAAGAGCTTCCCAATGCTCTTTCCTAGAGCCTTCCCAGCCTGTAAACACCTCTGGAAGACGTGTCATCCAGAGTACATCTAGCAGTACACACAGCTTGTAACTTTGCTAAACAAATTCTAATTATCCTTAAGTATACATCCTTGCGATCTGCAGTATGTTCCCAACACTAACATATAAGCATAAATCCAAGAAAATTATCCTCAGGTGATGAAAAATTACCTCAAATCATGTACAAGAGAAATGTGAAGACTCGCACAGTCCTAACTGACAAGCATTTTGCTTGAATTAAAGCTGTCGGTGAACTCTAAATTAGTCTAGCTGTTCCAGAACATTCTGAGTAGATTCATGAATGAAAAAAATGTTCAGTTTAACAATTTCACTACAGCAAGAAATGCAAATATTGACAATTTTGAGTAACAAGTGCCCTCAAAAAAACAGGAATAAAAGTGATAAATGTAAGCAAAACCACCCAAAGTCACATCACGAGACCGCCTTTCAATGCCAGCACATCTGCAAAAGTCATATTAAAACTCAAAGTTCAGAACATGTCATTCTCATGGCAACATCCTTACTGCACCAGATGTATTCCCAAATCACTCCCTAGAACAGACCACACTTTTAACCACACATCTAAATAACACTTAAAAAAAAAAAATCTCCTATTTACACTGCATGAAAAGTTAAAGAAAACCTGAAGTCATCAAAATCACTACATCTGCTTATTAAAAGTGGCTCATTAATCAAAAGGGCATCAATGCTGCCTATACATAACCTTAAACTTATCATTACCACCTTACAGATGTGTTGCAAGTATTCATGACTATCAGGGGTCCTTTCATTTTTGGCATTGTTCTTAAGACTGGAGTTATACGAGTTTATAGATATCTTCTAGGATTTTTTTTATTTAAAAAGTGTCATCCCCTTGACTGTCTCACAGATCAGAAATCTGCAAACTAAAGATAAAAAACATCAGATAAATTTCAAAGAAACTGAAGGGTAATTATTAAAAAACATTCTTTGTAAGCCAAAATCACACTTGCTTTGGGCCCAGCTCACATTTCTTGCACAGGGATAATGGTAACTCCAATTGGATTTGCTCATGGATCATTTTTCTAGCTGATGTAATTCAGGAGTTGAAACAGAAAAAAAAGTCAAATATTAAATAATTCAAGCTTTTAGGGCAGACTGAGTCTGTTTGATAAAGTTATCATTAGCATATTTTAACCAGACTTAATGTAAGCAAAAGTTTTAGAAGGGAATTAGTCCCTTAATTTCACTGGTGCTCACTTTAAAGGAGATATTTATTTATATTACGTTTTTACAATATTTATTGTTCCTTGTCTCTAACAGTTTATTTGATCATCAAGCAAAATAATTCGGGTTTGAAAAGTACCCTATTAAGATAAAGATAAAACATTTCACTGAAGTCATATATAGTGCTAGAAAGAAACAGAAGTTACTTTATTTAAAAGGATTTTAATAATCAAACTGTGCAACTTTCAGTAGTTCTCCGAGTCATCAGAAATGGAAGAGTTTACATCCCTATTGTCACACATGAACAAAAACGGAAGCCCAGGAAACCTGTAGAGCAAATGTGCTCTCACCTACAAAAACCAGTCAGGTAAGCTCAGCCTATTTCCCCAGCAGCCCACATCCCCAACCACCTTGACAGACTCTTGTATTTAACCCTTCCTTCACTTCTTCGTGAAGCATGACCTCTATGAGCATCACCCGAGGCTGGCACTACTCAAGAGCACTCAAGAGTGGAGAAAGGAAAGCAGAGAAAGGCACAGAGATGTGGGATTAGGAGTTCTGGTTGACAAATACAGTGGCATGAAGAACAGCAGCAGATTGTCCCAAGGGGGAGAAGGAGGAGGAGAAGCACACTCAGATTCCAGAACCTGCAGGCATCTCCACAGGAGCACAGTTAAGGTCATACATTGCAATTTTATTCTACCTGCCTTTCCTTTCAACTCCAACTAAGAAAAAATAGAACTAATTTCTAATCAATGGACTTCAACAGAATTCAGAATCCAAGTGTCTGTAGTCACAAACGTGCTCGTGCCACAGCATCTCCCAGAAGGAACATACCCCACAGCGATTTACGAAGTGTACACAGCACTACTCAAATCAAGGCCTGATGAACAGTAACTCGTATCACTTTTTAGATCACGGAATCACCATTTCATCCCTTGGAAAAACTCTATACAAAAATAGCATCTGTGGGAAGATGGAAACATTAGGCAATTAGTACCACAGAAGATTCTGCTATACTCATTAGGACAGCAGCCTTCTTCCTTTGGTCTTATTTTTCACATCCTTCCTTCCTTTTAGATGGCTGTGTCTCACCATTTTGTAAAGAAGCAAGCATCTGAATTTTATCTTCACAAAACCTCAAATGTATTACTTCCAGAATTTTTAAATCATTGTGGAGGAGTAATGGAACATAAAAAAATTATAGGTGCTGCAATATTTCATTCTTATCCAGAAGAACGTGTATTCGTTTAACAAAAACCAAAACACTTAACATAAATTGAAAATGCTTTGTTTTCTCTTAACAATGGTGACTAATTTCAAATACCGCATGAAAGTGTTCATTCTAATGTACAAGTCAGAAGGAACCTTGACTTACATACTTTTTTCCCCCTCCTCGTAAACTCTTTTTGTCTTTTCCATTTTGAGTGCTACTTCTAATACATGTACAACCTGCCCTGAAACATCTTAAATACTTGAATCACAAGCAAACTTCAATCACAGGCAAACTTCAAATAGGCTCTAACAAACAAGTGTTAAAGCACAGAAAGCTTTTGATTATTTCTGAGCAGAAGATACCTCTGGCAGTAAAAAGTTGACCTAAAGGTACTGTTGGCAGTGAAAAGCTCAAGGACAAACCAAACTGCTCTCCAAATGCTCAAGTTGTTCTTTTCTGAAGAATCCTTGGGTTGGCTTCTTTTACACACACGCAGTGCTGGACAAGCGCGCACCCAGTCCAACAGACACACTGCCAGCTCACATCCTAACCCGGCCCTCAGCTGTTTGTGGGGTGCCCCGACTAAGCATGTCCTATGTGGGGACTCTCACACCAGAGACAAGTCCCTGGAGACTTTATCTGAGTTTATAGCTTACTTGTACAGTAATACGACAGATGTCTTACACCTTGTAAAGGCATGCAGCATCACTAACGTTTGGTTCTTGGTCTACTCTACCAATTCACATTCTTTAACTGTGTGCCACAACAAGGTTTGGACTTGGATGACCATGAAGTGGCAAGAGCTGGTCTAGCAGTGCAAATGCAAGGCTGGTAACCTGGATAATGCAAGGGGAATTATGAGCCTACTACTTAGTTGGCACGACCATTCTCAAAGCAAAGTAACTTGCAGTATGAACTGTAACGTATAAATGCCTCTCTCATACGGGATTTATAAGTCAGTGGATTAGTTGCACAATCATAAGATTTCAGACAGCGGAGTTGCCACATCATAAATCCCAGTTTCAAAAACTGCCTTTCAAAAAAAGAAGTGGAGGAAAATCCTTGTGTGGAAACTATTCCTGAAGAAAAAAAAAAGTGTTTCACATGTATCTTACAGTGCCTGAAGAAGCCACTAAGGCTGCCCCAACAGTTCCTTCCCCAGGCAGGCTTTTGCAGGAGCAACATTTCAAACCACAGCACCTTCTCAGGCAAAAAATACTTTGGTCTTCAAGATTGGCCACCTTTAAAATGCAAGATGTAGTAAACTAATTTCAAATGCCTGTCAAGTAGAGCAGAGGTACCCTTTGACAGAAATATGATGAGGTATAAAAAGCAGAGTAAGAATAAGTTAGAATAGCAGCTTCACAGATATTTAAGAGTCATATGTAGGTCTAATGAAGGATTATCAGATCCAATTTTTAATGTTATCTGTTTATTCTAAATAAAAGGTGGCAGTAACAAAATAACATTTGAGAGGTGTATGTTGAACAACTGCTTTTCAGTGACTATCCTGAATACTGTATTATCTGTCATCCTATTTTCACTTCAAAATAGAGGCCTAGTCTACTTCACTTTATATTTTCACTTTCAAGCAAAACCAGCTGACTTTTCATGTACTTTCAGTTTTTGAAAATTAGCCTCTAGCAATGATTTAATCTCCCCTCCAAACCAAAAGAGATTAGATTACAATTACAAAGCACTGAAAACAGGAAATGTTGTAAACTCTGACATAGCATTAACTATGCTGGTTCAAATGACACTGAAATTTTCTTAAACGTGGTCAGTCACCACTTGTCTACATAGCTTTTTGACCCTTGACTTCTAGGAGAGTTGCGTGAGAAACAGCTTCTTTTAACGGTGAAGTCATCACCAGGCCATATGGATCAAGTAGAGATATTTAGGATACTTCCAAACCATGGCATACTTGTATTTCATTACTGAAGGAATTCCAGTAACAAATCTAGAAATAAAAAATAGAGAAATAATTCTTCACTGTGCTCTCTTTGTTGACAGTGCTGGAACTCCAGTTGGCCAGCTGGATATTCATACCAACAGAGGCAAAAATTTTTACTTACTGTGCGGATCCTCACAATACATACATTTCAATGAATTCCCCCAAAGACACAAATCAGATAGGCTCCCACCACCACCACTCAATAGACAAATGGACTATCTGGCTGTCTTGTCACCAATTTACCGAAACAGTACTCAGAGTAGACCACTCTCCATGAAGTTTCTTTTACACAGTTTACTAAGAGAAGAGAGAAAATATTTCGCAGAAAAAGTCAGCGTCCTTTAGAACAGCACCTTCAGCAGCAGGTTTGGGATGAGCTACTTCACCAACTGGGATGAGCTTTGCTCTCAGCCTAGCATCATGCATTCAGGCTTTAACCAGGCAATTAATTTTAAAAAAGAAAATACTAAATTTATTTTAAATATACATACATTGCAAGTACCAACATAATTCAATGACACGCAAATTAGCTGGGAAAATAAATAAATAAATAAAAAAGACAGCCCTTTAAAACCATGATTAAGTGGATCAGCAGATGAAATGAAGCATCCTCCCAGGAGCAGCATACATTGGGCAGCATGGCAAAGGAGGCTGCAGGGGCAGCTTCAGAACCGGGCAGGACTGATGGAGAAGAGCAGCAGCAACCAAAACCCTGGGGAGGCTCTCCATACTGGGAGACTGGGAGGACGGAAATTGGACAAAGTCAGAGGGAAACAGTTTTGTTTCTGTGAAAAAAGGGCCAGATAAGAGGACAGACTGGAGAAGCCTCCAGGACGAGGGCTTTAGGCCATGGTACCTAGGGAAAGGTGGAGGTGTCGTCATTTGCTGTGATGCAGGGCAGACGGAGCAAGGCTGGTCTCAGCAAGGGAACCGGGAGAGACTCCTGGTGCTGAGGCAGCAGAGGTGTGAGACCAGATATGGGGAACTGGAGAATATGAAGGAGTTTGATTCGTAGGGCAAGAGTGGTGAGCAGGAGATGTCAGGAGGAAAGAAGAGCTGGGAAAAAAAGAGGAGTCTCCCCAGAGGTGAGCAGAAAATTGAGACTGGGTCAAGACTGTGGATGGAAAGGAGAGGGGACAGATATCATAGGGAGGTCTCCCTTGCCACCCCTGGCCCTTCTAGTCTGAGTGTCCAGACACACACATAGGGCTGCCACCCAACCCTAACCCTCGGCTGATTTTTTGTTCTGCTATCCAAAATCCTTCTCAGCTTGGCTTATTCTCATGAATCAGCATCTCAAATTTCTGTAAATCACAAGTACAGGGGGAATACAGGCTAAGGTTTTCATCTTTTTTTTGGCTTCCAAATAATGAGGAAAACAACTTAAAAAATAAAATAATTGTTTGCACCCCTCTATTGAACTGTGCTTGCCTGCAGTTTAGAATACCAGAGATCTGGTTTTATACTGTTATAATTACACAAAGTCTAAGCTCTGAAAAGAAATGTCATCTCAAATTACAAAGACATGTCACTGTAACAATACGGTCTTCCTTTTCCCACTAGGGGAAGCATTATCTTTGTAACAAACACATCACTTAAAAAAACGCCTCGAAATACTAAATCCATGGCTCATGTAATTTAATGTAAGCCGCAGATACGTGCAAGGTCATATGCTAAGTAAATTAAGAGAACAATATATTGGCTCGGTCTTCTTGCTTAACCGCCCCAATACGTATGTTTTGTGTAAAACGTAGGCAGTGGTGAGAAGCTGCGCTACGTGGGAGGGCAAGCAAGAGGGGTGAGGAAAGAGCCTTTCAAAAGACACTGGAGTTTTCTTTGACATTGACTGCCATGTTGGCAACACACATCCCTTGCCCCGAGCAACATTAAAACTCCTCTCCGCTCCTAAACAGGTCCTCGCTCAGTCCAGCCACATTCAGTGAAGTTTTGACAAAATGCCTCATAACTCCCATGCGCATTCAGTCACAAAGATGATTAAAAGTTCACAGTTATGGGCAATATGAAGAATCTGGGAGAATGGTAAATTTAGATACAACAAAACGACAGCATCGAACAGACATAAGGCCCTTCTGTGAAGCGCTTTTTCAAAACTTCCTGTTTCTCTGATGAAAGAAAATCTTCGCTAATGTTTCTTCCTTAATTAAAAATCTTTTTTTTGTTTTCACTTTTCTTTGCTGAGATTTGAAAAAAATGTAAACCAAGGGTCAGGAGGAACAGGCAGCTGGGCTCTCCATCTGGTACACAACCCTAAAAGAAGAGCTAAAGGTCCTCTAAGCCTTTTGTACATTTATTTTTTACTCAGTTTGAGATGCACTCAAACAAAGCCATTTTGCTTATAACAATCTCCCATAGCCTCCTTCTTTAAACAAAAAAATGAATTTTTGAAAAGGACTTCCCTCTTGCATCCTACAAAGGGGGAGATGGGTAGCAAAGAAACATATCAATATAACACATGAATAGGTTTGATTAGTTTTCCAAGTGTTCACTGATGCACACCGTAACTGAGTTTAATTGCCAATGTTTGAGACAACTGTAGGACATCATAAATTGCCTAGCAGTCCTTCAGCTCCTCTGAAGCAAAATAAATTTCTCTAAGGGTATCTTGTAGCTCAGTGTCTACACACTGAATTTCTGCTGGTGTGTATTAGTAGTTAAGCACCATGTTTCCTCCTTAAGTTAAAAAGCTAGAAAATAGTATCTGAAAAGAAAACCCAAGAAGCTACTAAGCCTGCTGTCTCCAGGAAGGATCAACTACACCTGTTCCTCATAGCGCTTGGCTGGTCTGTCTTTAAACTTACCAATCTAATGACTAACCCGAATCCTTCTCCTAGCAATTTAATGATTCTTTTCTTACCTGCAGAACAGAGAGAATTTATTCTAATCCACTTCTCAACAACTTGTTATATAGCTCAAGACCTGTGCTTTTTCTCTTTCGTTGCAGACGAGCGATGCCCATCCTTTTTTCCAGAGAGGATACGCAAGCCTCCCATGAAGGACTATATGCTACTGTCTCCCTCTGTCATTTGACCAGACATTTGCATATGACATTTTCATCACGAAGTAGGTGAGACATGTAAAAATCATTACTGAATTCACTGTTATCCTCTGCTTCACCACTCACCACTTGTCATTGTGTTACAGAGCCGCTGAACTGATTTAATACCGCCGGTGCCAGCATGAGCCATGTGGGTGTTTGTTTACATGGGTGCTTCCACTCTGTTTAGTTGGCCAGGGATCATTTTGGGGAGCTTGAGAAAAACTGATTAGTCTGTATTAGTTCACGGGTATTCCTTCCCCACCTTTTAAAGAAAAGCAAGCCAAAGCAGGTATTACAGCTGCTCTATCCAGACTCCTACCTCACATCACTTCTCAAAGGCAACTGCTGATGACAGTAAGATTGCAGCAGCCTACTTGCCAAAGGTGAAGCTGAGTCCATCTCAGTCAATCTCAGCCAAATGGTCACTGCCACCACAAGGAATCGCTTTGTTCCTCACAAAAAAAAGACTATTTTAAAAAGAATAATTCTTTTTTTCACAAGTTAGTGAGCTGAACTGGCTCAGAGTAGGACAAACAATTACAGCAACAAGAGAAGTAATGAGAGTACAGTGCCAGCAGTAAGAAGATAGAGCCAAACGGATGAGGTGTAACATACAACTATGCTTCGGTAGCTCTTACAGGCTGGAAGTTCACGCTTAAGTCCATGGGGCAATGCTGTAGGTCCACCAACACTTGATATTAGCACAGCCACCAGAAGTAGAGCCCTCACTGATCCCCTCCCACCAGCAGCACAAGCATGCAGTGGACTGGGTTGGTGAAAGTCATTTTCCAAAACCTAACATAGCAAAGGATATTTAAAAGTCAAAATTTTTGAGCCAAATCAACTCCCTGCCCTGCTTCACCACGTAACTGGATGAATTCCCATGGCAGCCCAAGAGGAGGCAGAGTTCAGGAGTGGGAGTAAGCTCCTGGGAGTGGGCAGGGGCAGGAGAGAGAGACTGCTTCGTCTGATGGCTCTGCAGCTTAAAAAAACTAGACTGTGAGCACTGCCATGAGTCTGAGTCATGAGGGTCAAATGATTTTTAAATATCCATCTAATTTAAGCAGGTTCTAGCCTGCTCCTTCCCCAAGATGGTTCAGACTTCTGATGATGCATGCGTTAACCACCTGAACATGTAAGCCTCACTCATCATGAGGTTTTCATCTCCAATTACTAAGGCGCAACTTCTTTCCTTTGGTTTTCTCTTACCGTCTCCAAACACAAGGAGCATTCTCTCCTTATTATGCCCCTGGTTCATTTTATCTCATTCTGCCCTTTCCAAGTTTGTCCCTACATGCCGGTGGTACTTATTTATAACGGTTCCTAGTAATTTGCCCTCACTGCCATTTTCTGTATAGTGTGCTCCAACTCACTCAACCTCTTCAGTGAAGCTCTCAATTAGTTTCCTATTATGCTTTCTGTTTTTCCCATTGCGGTTATATAGTTTATGCTGCTTAAAGATACAACACTAATTGTTTAGTCTTGCTTCCAACAGGATCCTACCAAAGCATCCCTGAGTCTATTGGAGAGATCTATGTCAACTTCATTCTTCCAACTATTTTCTACTCCTTCCCCTTCCAGAAATTATGAGAACTGTAATTCACAATCATCACCAACCATAATTCACAATTCATCATCATTTTCATAATCTCTAAAAGTTCCTCTCACCAGGTGAAAATCAGATCTAGAAGACCAATACTCCTAAAGTACTTCCTAGATGTTTATTCCCTTTTCAAATTAAAAAGTTCCTCTGAATTTCCCATTTTCCTATGACAAATGCTACACCAGGCAATTGCTGTATCTTTATGTTAGGGCTCATTTTTGTAGGATGTATGTTAATAAACAGGATATGAAATAATAAAAGCTTTAAGACAAGAACACAAACTAGGAAAATATGCAGTCACAAAAAACAGCATTATGAAACTTCACGAAAATTGTGGCACGAATGAAAGAGCATTTTATTGTCTGCCCATTCTGATTTCTCTGCCACCCCCACAAATATCCCTGGACAGCAGACACATTATCCGTCTTATTCTAAGGACGTGTATCTAATCCATTACAAGGCATGCTTGGTTCCACAGCGCAAGCTGTAGTAAGCTGTTAGGTTAGCACCAAGCAAACATTAACTCTCAGCAAAAAGAATCGGACATGCTGGGCGGGGAAAGGGGGCGGATGAGAAATGCTTGCTGCATTACACAGAGCACTGGGTAAGAACACCACTTGAAGCATGTGAGGGAAAGAACCTGGGAGATATACCTTATCCTAGATGTTGTCGCTGCACTTCAGGTCTAGGTGTAGAGTTGTTTTGATTTTTCCCTACCATCTTTCACCCATTTCAGTACAGCACCAAACGAACAGGGCCTAGCTACAAGCACCACTTGCAATAAACGCATTATCCATATTAACCAGTAAATAAAAATATAAATAACTCTTTAGATTCAAAACATAGAAGCAGATACATTTGCTCCAGACTCAGTTTGCCAACCAAAAAAAGCCCCATTCCTTCAACGTAAGATCAGAGAATGCTGGTTAGTCAAGGAGGCTGTATGATCTTACAAGCTAAATAAGCTTTGAATTCTCAGTAAGTCATCATCATTTGTTCCACAGTAAGGACCCATTTAGTGAAGGGGAAAAAAAAAAAAAAAAAAAAGAGGACCCAATGGGAACTTACTTGCCTGTTTTTGGTTATTGAGAAGACTTTCATTGATATTCCTGGCTTGGCATATTTTTTCCACTGTACACAAAGATGACAAAGGTCACGCAATACAGCATTTAAAATTTCTCATAGAAAATAAATGAACCATGACTCATACATGGGTACAGCACGTTCTTTACTTTTTCCCTAAAGTAAGAGATAGTACCAAGTTTTTGTTTGCAGCTGCAAAAATGGAATATGAAAGTTATATATTCCTGAACATATGTTTCTAAAATTCACAGTGGAACAATTGTGCCGAAGTCTTCAAAACCGAGCATACACAAGGCAGTCTGGAAGAACATCAGTAACCTTCAACAGTAAACATCTAGTGACGCACATCTCCAACATGTTGCAATGTAGGAGATTAAGACAAAAGCCATCTTCAATTAACAGATCAAGGATGGCATCTGACCATTAGTCTTCCAAGTATCAGTCACATTTGGTCAGCACAACAAGGCTGCAAATATTAGGGCTCCCATATGTTACGTCTTCACTTTCCTCTTATGCTGCTGTCTAGGTAGATCTCTGATAATCACAGATTATTTTTTAAAAGCCTCTAGAAACAAGAAGTGGGCTTGGGAAGAAGGAGAGGAGGCGGGGTGAGCCTTGGCCAGCACAGCAACTGTCGGAGGATAGGGGAGCTGGTGAGGAGGAGGAGGAGGGCTAGCTCTCAGGTGGGAGGGTTTGGGGACAGGAAGGTTTGAGGGACATCTCTGTGTTGTAGAGATGTGCAGAAAGCGTGTTTCTGGGTGTACAAAGGTAGGAAAGATAACGGAGGGGTTGAACCTGGAGCAGAAGGGCTAAAAGCAGAGTTATGGGACCAGCGCCATCACAGTCACCTTCCTCCCCGCTGCAGCGCGAGGGTCCTCTCTCAGGGAACAAAGGGACGCAACAGAGGCTTACTGCTGTCCCCTGCTGCACTGCGTTTGATGTCAGAAAGACGGCAGCCCCTCTGAATAGAAACGGGTTTATCCTGTGCAGACAGAGGCCCCATGCCTCCCACTTGCCTAAATCTAAAGCAACACAGGGGAGGGAGAGCACAGCACCGCGCAGCAAGGGCGCCCAGACTCCCAGGTGAGCTCCATCACCGCGGCCGTCAGCCACCTGGGCACGGCTACTTCCTCTCTAATCTCTGTCTCAAGATAAGATTTCTTACACATGAAGTTCTCTGCTGTCAAATCCATCAGCCTTAAACTTTAGGGGTAACGATGGCCCACCTGATTTTGATGCTCCTGCCTCACCGAACATACTCAGATGCACAGAATTTAATTTACTGCACCTCGTATTAAGTTCAGTAACTAATACACTAACTTATTAACTGAAGAAAAAAAAAATCAGGGCAATGAAATATCCTCCATCTACAGGCTTAGGTAGCTTTCATTTGCTGAAGCAATTTTGTGCTTCATAAATCAAGTTGTATATTTAACCAATTTAGGTTAATATGTATCGGGGAGCACAGCAGAAGCAGGGCATGGGCATTTTGGCCAAATTCTAATCAACTCCTGAGCTTCTCCTGCCTTTCAACCCACACTGAGGATGATCCTGCTGTCCTCAGGCTAGCAGAAAGTTACAGTATTATGGAAAAGCTGAGGCAACAAGGCAGAAACACCAGCTCATTTCTGTTATATCATGTAAAGTTTTGTTTAGTACAGACAGGAATTAAATTGGCAGATTAACTTAATAGAGCAGAACACAAGAGTAAAACGCACAACAGCTTGCGTTCCATTTCTGTGCAACACAGCACTGCCCCTATTAACTTCAAATTATCTCCTTTTATGGACTCCAAGCTTTTTGTATTTTTCACAACTGCAACTGGATGACGGGTTAAATACTCGGAAGAGCGCAAGAATGTTTTTTTTCTGCAGCCAACACAGAGAGGGGAATCGCTGAATTCACTAGTTCTATAAAACAGGAAACTGTATTTTGGGTGCATCTGATTCACGCTGCTTCCCACCGTCGCCCTTACGTAGCCATGGTTTGGCCCCCCCCCGTCCCCCACCATGGAGGGAACAGGAAGCTCTGCCAATGCTTTTGCTTCCAATTTTCCACCTGGTTATTCTAGCACAGGCACGCTTTGTTAAAAGCGAAGAACCTTCCCCAAATTCATATGCCTATAGTTCGAAGCAGGTTGGTGAGAATTTTATTTTACAACTATACTCCCCCTTCCACTTTCCCATAAGCAAAACCGGACTGAAAATCTGCACAGAAGTATTTCCACAGCTTTTCAAAATTAAAATACCACTGACCATCAGACGAAAACAAGCATCTTAGTTCAAGCCCACAGGACAAACACCTCTTTCCGCATCCTTACCAGCAAAGAGTGGAACCGGTCCCTAGCCCAGCTGGCTTAGCTTAAAGAGCGGCCATGCTTGACGCTCTCTCCATCCACCACTTTCATTGCTGAGAAGGATACTGGGAAGGGGAATGCCTCTCCCTCTCTTGTTTCTACCTTTGATAAAAAAATCAAAGGTGAGGAGAGAGCTGAGAATCCATTCTCTTCACAACACCAGGGCCCAGCGCTGGGAGCAAGCAGTATAGAAAGCTCATTAAAGCTCAAGAGTGCATCTACAAAACAAATCGTCAGAGGAAAGCCTACACAAAGGCATCTTCTTTTCTCTCCGCATCTGCTGGAGCCATCTCTCACCTACAAAAGCAACTCCGCAGGCACTATTGCAGCCTGTAAGTTTTAACTTTCTGTGCAATTCTTTCATCTAAACATAAAGAGGGGCTCAAACTACAGAGGTGAGGAGGTTCAGTGAAACAAAGAAATCATTTGCACTTAACTCAGACTGTTCGGAGCTCAGGCCCCTCAAACAGTTTTAGAAGCGGCTGCTCTTCAGAAGACCTTGGTTCTGTGAAACCCCTTTCAGGCCCAAATGTCCTGTTTCTCAGTGAAATTAGGCCTGTGCAAGATTCAGATTTTGACCTAAATTTGTAAAAATTTTTCACTAAGCGATGATCCATTTAAACACTGAAACTCATTTATAACTTTCCTGAAAAAGCAAATGCACTGCACTTTAGTACTGAGGTGCCCTACTCTGCCCTTGGGATACACTATACCCCATACTATACCACTTGGGATTCGAAATGACAATTTACGGGAGACCGATTAACACTTGCTCTGTATACTACTTTTTCCTGACTTTTCCCCCAAACCATGAGGGTCCAGCAGAGGGGAAGGGAAGGAGGGGAAGGGGGTTGGCAAGTTTCATCATCGTTGTTGGCACATCTAAACGAACTGCCTGAAAATGGAAGTTGATCTTCCAACGCCACGCTGACCCGCTTTGCAAGCACAGTAAATAACTGGAAACAACATTTGCATTTCCTCCTTGCGGCACACGTTGTTCAAGCAAAACGAAACCGGGCCGGCCGCAGCCCCAGCCGGAGAGGGGTCTGCACGGGGCAGCACTCGCGGCTGCCGACCGGAACCGCGCTCGCCCCTCATGGCGTGGTCCACGTCCCATTGCTGGAAAGCTGGGCAAACTGCCTGGCCAGAGTCCGCAGCCAGCCTGCTCCCTCTGGTCGGTTCTGCGCTTCAGAAAAGTTGGTTCGCAGCCAGGAATGAATTTCTACAGATTACAGAGCATCACGATAAATCTCTCCATCTTCTGCTTCCAGTGAATGGCATTTTTTAAATTTTGCCTTCTCTAACTTATAAAATCCATTCACAGCACATGTACTTTATTTAAAAAATTAAAGCCACACAAAACCATTGCACATACAGTCCCCTGCGGAACAGCTGAAAGAATTAACGTTACAAACATCGTAATAATAGGAAGACACAGTTTAAGATGTATGTACTGTGGAAGTCGCAATCTAGGCATCTATCTATTTCCTATTAGCTACAATCAAACTGTTCTACTGTGAAAACTAGACATACCTGTTAACAAATGTATGTACTAACTCAGGTGGCAGGCACCCCAGACTTCAGAATAAATAAAGCCTGGCCCTCACCGCACATGTACACACACAGGCATCTCTATTACTATGAAATTATGAATGGAAAACTAGAAGCAAAGGAGCTAAAGGCAGAGCTAATAACACAAATGTGCATTAGCAGTTTGAGTGTAGGGATGTAAACTTATTTAGGGCGAGAACAAGATTGGCATTATATTGGCATTACTTCATTGTCGTACTGTTGCTTAATCTGTATATCTAATTCTCCACATAAAGCTTGACTTTGTGCTAAATAAGAAGTGCCTTTACACTCCACCAGCAGGCTCTGTCCATTCTACAAAAAGTGAACATCCATTTATTTCATCTAAAGGTCAAAAGTGAAATGCCTTTGGGAGATCCCATGCAACCTTAAAATAAAAGTCGCATTCCTAAACTCCTAACTATCTAGAATGCAACACAATGTCATTATTATTCCTTTGAAAATGTAAAACAATTACTCACTCATATTAAAAGCAAAACTGTTTAAAAGAAACGGTCCTAAAACCAATGAAATACCAAGGGTGAGAATTTTAAATCTTACTGTTCAAAAAGCACAACTTTTTCTCCTTGCAGTTTTATGCATTATGGAAGTCATGACACCCATTAACGTTTAAAAGACATGTGATGTACTTCTAATATTTGTTCACTTTGAATTAAAAGAAAACTTCTTATTCAAACACCAACAGTAGCCAAAGCAGCTACCTCCTTCATTCCTCAGACTTTTTAGTCATTCTTACTAAACTGTATGTTTATGCCATGATACCTACCAGCAATTATTTGTCAATATTTACCAATCCTGTTTAGCAAAATCAGAACATGGAACTCCAATGGAGCATAAACTTTTGGCTGTCAGGTTTCTTCTGGTTTCCTTCATTTCTTAGTCTTAGCACAGCCCTGAGTCCAACGTTCAAGATCCAAACTTAAGCTCACTGAAACCGTGGGGAGCTTTCTAGTCTTTACAAGCTTTGAAATTGTTGCATGTACAAGCTATAAAACACCTGCTATAATACTACACTCAAACCTCCTAATTTTCCCCTTCTACTGTATTTCCGCTCAGCCTATTAGTAGATTGAAAGCTACATATTTCTTCTAGTCCTAAGGGCTATATAAAATTACATCACACTGCTTATCCAGCTTCACAGTGTCAAATTACTTTATTCAGGAAAGGCATATAATCTTTTTGGACAACTAAGACCTTTTTTTTTTTTTTTAATTAATTATTACTTTAAACAGATAATTAGAAAAATCTCACAATATACTCTATGTGTTTAATACATCTATAATGCAGACCAGCTTTACAATTAGTTTTGCGGTGCCTCACTGCTGTCAGTAGACAGCTGGGGCTACCTGCTACCAACAGTGCATAGAAGGCACCACGTGTAGACGGACATGGCTTGTCACAGTGCCAATGCTGATCTTCTGAAAGATACTCTCCAAGGAGAAATGTGCCTAGGAGAACTTCAGGTTTTACCCATTTAATAGCAATATACAGTCTTCTATTACCACCGATAATTCAAAACAGGTTGCAAAAACCTGCATCTGTCTACATAAAGCCTAAAAATACCTGTGTTGCAGTTTTACCATTGCTTCAGCTGAATTCATCGATTTTATCATTCTCCAGTTTCTTCAACAAAGCTTTTAGCTAGTTTTAAAAGCTTCATATTTGTGAGATGGAAAGCAGGTTCACAAGGAAGTGCTGCAGCATCTGACATTTCCATTTTCTCACAGCAATTTTAAGCATTGGACGGGACAGCGATAAACACAACACAGAACCCCGCTGAAGCAAAAACCCACTGAACAATTTCCAGGGAAAAGGAAAGACAATTGTTCCATCAACTCTTCCGTGATTTCAGACATACGAGTTGTATCTGGCAATAGTTCAACAGAAAGACAGGAACACCAAAAGCGGGGCACAGTCCAAGCTTTGATGTTGCAATGGGTACATCAAACAGATTAAGTGGCTTGTGAACTGGGAACTGCCTGCTCATCAGCAGTTAAAAGGCAAAATACTCAAGTACATGCAATGCTAACGTCAAAACCTGTGGACTGCTGCATACGCCTTTCTTGCTTATTACAGGGCAAAGCCAGTAGCCCTGCCAATATATGTAAGGTCAACTGGCTTCGCATGAAGAGAGAAGGGTAAGACTAAAATGATAGTCAAACACCCTGGGACCGGGCAAAGGAGTGAGGAGAAAAGGGATGACAGGTAAGATAAATGGGCAATGTAAAAGGCAAATAACCAATACAGTCAGGGGAAAGATACTGGGCTGAGAAACTGAGAAGAAAATGCAAAGAGTGCAGTCTCTTTACTGGAGCAAAACAAGAGTCTGGATGAGACACGGAAAAATGAATTTCCATTTCACCACTGCTTTCAGAAACCTTTGAGACACACCTTCCTCCAGTGCCGAGAAAATGATGGGATAACTGAGAGCAGCTGGGAACTGGTCCCTCCCATCACGATTTCTGTGGCAGAGCTACACTTCACAACCTTCCTTTCTTGAAAGAGTCAGAATGGAAACACGATGACATTTTTCTTTTCTTGCTCAATTCACTTTGTTCTTTCAATTATTTTTGAAGGCTTGAAGATCTACAACCTTCTGCTTCCATGCTAAGGCAAGCTAGGCAACGCAAAATTAAGGTGCTCCGTGAGAGCTCCACATAAGCCCCGCACTGAGCAGAGGGTTACTTTCTTCCTGAGCAGCTCTCGCTTTCCTGGCACAGGCTGAACTCCTTGAATTACTATTGCTCTGAGGCAACCCAAGTCCTCCACGCCAGCCTGGCCTGGCCAAGCTGGCACAACCCTACCTGCCTCGCACTTTTGCTGCCCAGCAAGCCGCAGCAAGCAACTGTCTGGTGGAAAATGCTTTTCCTTTCTGAAAACAGGCACGAGCTCTGAGAGAGCGTGGCCATCCCCGCTCAGATCCATTTAAAGAGAACGTGAAATGTCAGTGTCAGGCTTTGCTGCCTGTCACAAGGCAGGCTGCCTGAGTGATTGCTGCTCGGTTGCTGCAGGGACTGGGAGATGCATGGAGAGCTGGGGCAGACAACTGGTTAAGGCAGTTGAGTGGTGCCCTGGAGAACGGGATCCCATCCCTGCTTCCACCATGAAATCCCTTGAAGACGCTGCACGAATTATTTCCACGCTTTTCACAGGCGGTTGCTAATAACACATTCTGCATTTTCTATGCGTTTGTTGTTGGATCTTTTCTCAGACCAAAAGACCTCACAGACCTGGTTTCAGCTGAAGTTACTGTGTTAAAAGCAAACTATGAAATGCTACTGAATGCTAATTAGGAGGTACTTTTGACATTACCTTCTCCATGCTTCCTCTCCCAAAGAGTCAGCAAATAGCTATGAAATCTTTAGGGAAGGTTCAAGCACCACTCTAGCTCACACAGACAGAACGGGTTGAAACAGCCGAGTGCAGCAATGCGCTGCCGCCTTCCATCCAGGGGGTTTGCTTCTAAAAATCAGTGCATGCTTTTTTGAAGCATTCAGGTATTATTGTGATAAAAGCCACAGGAAGCTCATAAGAAGCTGAAGGCAGCTATTCTGCCTTCAAAGCATGACTTGATTATGAGATCTTGAATAAGAAACAAGTCCAAGAAGTGAAGAGTAAGGCAAAAAAAGCCCTGCATCCTCCCTCCCTCAGCAAGCACAGTGTGTTCTGTGTATCAAATGAGATGGGAGCCTGGGAAATCCATCAAGCAATTAAAGGCTAGTAGGATGCGAAAGGGGCCTGTATTTAGGTTGCACAGAGCTTGACTATGAAAACAGAATATCCTTTAAGCGTTTTCTCTGTCTGAAGATGCGTCAGTAATATGTCAGCATATGGACAGCAGTAAGAGGGAAGCGCGTTTGGCTGCACATCACGCAAACCTACGCGACGGCCACTGCCGCTCCAAAGGCGAACGGACAAGAGAGGGAGCAGGGCTGGAGCTCGGGAAGCCAGCTCACCGCTGGTGCGACCAGAAGGTCAGCCCCACTCACCCTGCACCCCTCCTCTCGGTCAGTCCAGCCCCGATGCGAAGCCGCACCTCGAAGCTGCGGTTAGCGCGGTTCCTGCAGCACAGCCCAAATCCCTGCTGCTGCTAACAGCTGTGGTCTGGCCCCGCTCCCGCTCCCTCTCCTGCGCTAATGCCGACCGTCACACAGCCAGCTCCACCAGCAGCCGACACTGGGAACCAGCCGGGCTGAAACGGGCTCCGGCTCACAGCAAAACCAACGCTGACGCTAACGTACACAAGGAAAAGGAGGGGAGACGTCTCTCCTGGCAGCCCTGCGGGATGCAGCCGCCGTAGCATCAGCCATTAAGTCAGTCCAGCCTGCCTCCCTATCCTGTCCAACCAGTTAAATTAATCATAAAGCATTTACAAAGAGATCAAGTCTCTTGACTCCCAGCATCTTGCCAGTGTGGTCAATCTATTCTCCTAAGCCGACTACGACAGCTGAATGAAGGTTTGCTCAGAAGGCTACCTTTTCTTATTACTCTTTTAGGAAAAGCAGCAAATCTCTTTCCCCAGCAGTTAGTTCTGCAATACCTACTTCACTGCTACCTGATAGTACTGCGGCAGGGAGCTGACAGCAGCTAGGAGCTCTTACCTGAACTCAACAAAGAAAATTGCCTACAAGCAAAACATAGTACTTACAGAGGTAAGATTACATCCACCCCTCACTCTATTGCCACGTTTAAATTTCAGTGTTTCTTCTGAATATCTCAAATACATTGCACTTTCAAGGGGAAAAGAGAGCAAAGCAAACCGATAGGATTCTTGCTTTGCATTTCCATCTCCATTTCTGTATTTCAGCACCTGAATACAGAAAAATTTACTTTTGTAATGATGCTAGAGTGATTTACACTGTGTAAGTATATTTAAGACAGGTAAAGTATTTAGGTGCCCACCAGAAACTAAAAGTAGTGAGGAGAATGAAGAACAGAGCTGTCTGCTATACCTCCTAAAATAGACTGACAAATCTATTTGCTTTTCTAAACAAAAAACATGTAGTGGTGCCTATAACTTTTGGGATGAGGTGTAGTTTCATGCCTTTTATTCTGGAACTCTACATTTATCTCACCCGTACTTCAACTGGTAAAGCATACATCAAGTATCCCTGAGAGACAAAGTACTACAGTATACAGATGTGCCTGTTTTGGAAGTGGTTGGATCACTTTTCCCTAAGAGGTCAGGGTTTTCAGGCCAAAAGAATAGCTCTACTGTTTGCTATCCAGCTGAGAACAGCTTGGATCCCCTATCTTGTTCAATGCTGTAAAATTAATCATAAAGAATTAAATCACTCCCCCCCCTATTTTCAATGAGCAGTGGGGGAAGAGGAGAGCAGGTAATGTACTCTCATATTATGACACTGAACTTTCTACAGTTATTTATTAACAATCCAAAGCTTATCATCTGTTGGCAATACTTTCCTTTATTCATTTACTTCATCTCCCCTTCTTTCACTGAAAAGGAATTTCACACTAAAGAAACTGAAAAAATTTTATAAAGTTAAGATTTCCATTTCCAAAAGACTTTTTTAATCAGTAAAATAAATTTAATATGGAGATCTTGGCTGTTTTTTCTTCAGAAAAACTGGCAGCCATCATAAGGTATGTGGGTTTAAAGCTATTCTGTCTGTTTGCTTTTATTTTCCTCCTCTACACTGGATATCAAAATTCAAATCCATTACCTTTACTTGTCCAAATACTGCTGTGAATACTTGCCTTTTCTTGTAGGAAAATGAAAGATTTTTCTGTTTTGGGGTCCTAAGCAGAAACAATTTAGAAGATATGCCTTTAAATATACTGTAATTAAAGTTAGAAACAATTTTGTTCTCCAAGGGGGTCACAAAGAAGAAGCCAAAATAAAACCTTCAGATGGAAATCCCCAGCTAATCCAGTGTGCTATCCTGAACTCTCTGACAAAATTCCCCTTTATCATCCGTCTTTTTTCCCATTCTGATATTTAGCCTCTTTAAATAAAGTTTTTGTCTCTGTGGTTACTGTAGAAACAGCTAAAAATGAGAACAGCAAGGGCCAGTATAGGAAAAAGCTAGACAACCCAGAGTTACATGTTAAGTGATGGGTGCGAGCACACGCTGCCAACTTTTGGGACGCATGCACTCCTTTGATTCCTGAAGCTGGTGACACTGAAAAATTAATCTTCAAACTCACTCAGATGAGTCAGGCTCTGTATAATGCCCATCACAGAATATCACACAAACGACTTAAATCCTACTTCGAAGATCAGTAAGTTTTCTTATCCTTCCTCCACCTTTGGGAAAGGGAGACACAGGGAAGCTAAAAATACTTCCTGGGGCTGCCCAAGCAGCTTGCGGCAAAACAGGGAATGGATTTCTGCTCCCACACGTGCAGCCAGCCTCGCTGGCAGCTGATGTGGATGCTGCCTGCGACCCTCCCTCAGCCCACCCCACCAGCCACGGACGGACCCCATCCGAGGGCAGCGACCAGCGAAGCGGCTGACGAGCTTTCCAGAGGCAGAGAGCCGGGCTATCTGCTCGAACCGGGTATCCAAGCAATTCTGCTCGTAGCTGAGGGAGCAGGCGGATGTGCGATGGGAGGGGAACCGCTGGAGATGCAACGACCGCCTTGGATTCTTCAGGCAAAATGCGATGGCCCTCGAGGGCTTTGTGGCAGGGCAGCGTATGTCCAGAGGCAACATTATAGATTTATTGCTGAAACGGACACTCTCCCTTTGGACTGGATGCAATGTCCATAGCTTCATATCTAAAAAGGTTTGGTGAACACGCCACAGAACAAAGCAAACTGGCAAAATAAAACCCTAGACTGCACAGTGTGAAAGTTCATAATCTAAGCTGAAAGAAGAGGAAAAAAAAAAAAACCAAACCACTTTATTTTTTACCACAGAGTCAGAATCTAGGCTCTGCCAACTTTTATTGGCAAGGGAAAAGAAATTCGTTGGAACCTATCACTCTTCCTTGATTATTCATCTAGATCCATGGTCCTGACTTAAGAGGTGAGAAGTTCCCACAGGTTTTAAAGGCTTTTGGGAGGGGGTAGGGTTTAATCACATTTTTCTTGAAGAAAAATAAAAGGGAGTGATGGGAGGGAAAAAAAAAGTATCTGTAACAGAGACTTGCTTACCAAAATGAGGTTTTATCTACATCATGCATAATGCATCTCTTAGTCTTAAAAGGAGCAAGCAGTGCTAGGTATGTTTGAACAAAATGAATTATAAAATAATTTTGAATATGGCATGTAATATTGAGGGGGGTCTATTAACAGATACTTCTGTGAGTAGGCACCAAGGGTGTATGTCTAGAATAGAGAAAAAGAAAAAGCTGAAATAGATAAAGTGTCAGTATCATTAACTTGTAAACAAAAACGAAAATTTCAGAAACAAATATGTGCACAGGTACTTCATTCTACAATAAAAACAAAGGAAATGCTTCTGGTGAAAAAATCTTAAGTTGAGACATCATATGCCAATGTATAGACATGAAAGTGTACTTAGCACAGTATTGAAGACAGTACAGACTGCAGTGCACAGGCATTGGGTTTGGCTGATACTGCAGGTTCCAAAATGAAGTTGCTTATTCAGTCTATTCATGATTTTAGACAGAATTCTAATAAATAAAACTACAGTGGTAATATTTTTTATCATTACCCTAGCAATTATTTTCCTGCCTATTCTGAGACAAAGATACATAATGTACATTTCTTTTGAATTTTTCCTCCAAAATTTTACTTTCCAGTATTTCTTGATAAGGCCTGGAAAAAAGAAACAAATCCAAAAAAACCCCAAAAGTCACCTTTTATACCTAAACATTTTAGGCTGCTTTTTCCTCAAAACACATGTATTCCTGCATTTCACACAGGGGTTCTAGATGTTGTGATCTGTACCGACTGTCAGTAGTCCTTAAAAAAGGAAACAATACACCAGCTGGGCACAGCCACAAAACTTCATGAGTTTCAGTCAACCTCTCATTCTTAGTCTCTCTTCCCTGAAAAACAGCCCTGGACTAAAAGACCACCAGAAGATCCCACCCAGTAGTCTGTCTCCTTTGCATTGCTAGAGTTGCAATGAGGAGAAAAACAGGTACCAAGGAACGCATCCACAGTCTTTGAAGCTAGTTTGAAGTGTTCACTTAACAGTGGGAAATATTAAACCAAACCCTATAGAAAAAGTTGCCTTGTACTCCACTGATAACAATTTGGAAGATGTCTCTTTGTTAGTGTCTTTATTATTTCAAAAAAATCTCTCTTTGATGACTCAGCCTAGAGCCTCAGGAGATATTTTTCCCTCGCTAATTTACCTTGATCACTACACCCAGGTAGCTCCTCACCTGTCAACACACCCAGAAGCTGTTAATGGCTTCCTGACATTAGACAATAGCCTATATTTTCATGTGTTCTGTTATATCTTAATTGACTAAGTTTTTAGGAAGCTATCAGCCCATCATCACTAAGTCCCAACAGCGAAACAAACATTTATGAAAAAAATAAAGTGGTTACAGACATGACATTGGACTTTCCATCTAGGAAGTAGGGTAATGCTGGTTGAAAAGGAGGAAAACAGCCAGAGGACATCTCACCGGCCTCTTTTTTTCTCTCTGTAGATCTGTTAGTATCAAACGACCCTCAGACAACCAAGCTGACGAAACCCATTTTTACTCCGCTGATCGAGACCGCCAACCTGCTTCTCCGCACATCACAATTCTTCAGTGACAGAAGTAATTTCTCACATCATAAACAAGGGTCGCTAAAACCACCCTAAGAGTAAGAAAAGACACACCAACATTTTCCGGCCTTGTTACAGCTTGTTTCCCCACTTTCTCGCTGCCTGTAGGTTTTGGAGGGGATGCAACAGGCCTCGCTCTCGCTCCCTCCTGCCGCCAGCCGGAGAGTTTGTCTTTGAAGGGGCAGCACTACCACCCCGGGACCCACTGGAGACCAAGCCTCTGCCATCCCGGCGGCACAGGCCACGGACGCGGGATCCCCGCGGGAACCCTCGGGCTCAGGGGAGCGTCGGACTCGGGGCGCACAGATCAGCGCTCCTCCGCCTCTCCCGCGGGATGAAGGGCAGCGGGCGCTGCTGAACAGAGAGCCTTGACTCTTTTCACAGTCCCATCCCTTTCCCAGCCCCCCAAACGGAGGCATGCAAATAACCAGTCTAAAGAAGCGGACACCTGCTCAAACTCACACTTTTCCATGACAGACCCAGCTTTACACTTAGCTAAATTCCTGCACTAGTCAGACCTTGAAGCACCAGTACCAAAATTCAGTCAAATGGCTAATTCCTATAAATTATCTCATTTGATATTGGGCTATCAGATTAATAATTGGTACCGAGGGAAACACACAGATTGCTGCCCACCACCAGCAACAACTATGAGATTGGTTAATTACGAAGGTACATCATAATTCTGCCTTTAGCACGGTGTGATTCAGATTTTAAAAATGCTTTCTTGGCAGCTTCCACCTAATACTATAAATCTAAGCCCAGGGATTCTGCACTTCTCGCTTTCTAACGCAGCAAATAACAGTGACAAGAAACAGATCACTTTACATGCAATATTATAAATTCAATTTTAACCTGTGGTGTTGTACCCAAGCTTTATGTTTTACCTAACATTCCAGAAATTCATTAATTGTCTTCAGGTACAAACTCCTACAAGAGGGTCACGTTTTCAGTACGTCACAATCTTCAATTCTCTTCAGCAATCCTTAGAATCATTTAGGTTGGAAAAGACCTTTAAGATCATCGAGTCCAAGCATAGACCTAACACTGCCAAGTCCACCGCTAAACCACATCCCTAAGTGCCACATCTACACGCCTTTCAAATACCTCCAAGAATGGTGACTCAACCACTTCCCTGGGCAGTCTGTTCCAACGCTTGATCCAAGAATATGTGCAGCTTCGCAGAGAACTCATTCTCCATCTTCATGACTGATTTGATATGATTTATATAACTTTGGATTTAGAACTGTGAAATAATTTTCTAGACAGCTGAACCACATTTATCAGAAGTGTAGGGGCATTATCAAAAACAATACAAGACATGACATAATCACATATGCACCTTCCCATATCAATCAATTTCATACATTTCTCTTGCACAATATAGATACACACTGCACCATGTGCAAACGCATTCCATGTAATTGCCCATTACCATTGCGATGATGGCATGCGTCTGAGCGAGCATGGGGAGGGAAAGGCAGAACTTTTCACGTTTTGGTCATGAAATGTTCAGACTTTAATCTATGATAATGAATGGGGATTTACAAAAACAAAGAATTGCTTATGAGCCCTGTGGTACAGCGTAACAGTTCAGCTAAAATAAACCTGAGCTCAACAGAAGACAGATACTCAGTACATGGCCTGTTTTGGCACTGCATTAAGTTCTGCATGCTGTTCTCTTTTATAAGCTAAAATTATTCTATTTAATTTTAACCAACACGAGACTATTTATTAAAATAAATGATACCAATATATTGACATTAAACAAATATAAAACGTCTTCTGCTGAAATGCAGTCCAGCCTTACGTGTCTGTCAATACACAGATGTGCCTCGTATCGTGTGAGTGACTAAAATTGTGCACAGAATTGGTAATTTGCAAACTCTGGACCAAAATCATAACATGCTGCCTTTCATTTCAAGCTGCACAGGGACCGTGTAGATGCCAGCTCAGGCCTTAACATAGGTCCAGTTAGTCCTGATAGGATCCTACATGTGTTTTGTGCAGTTGTACTTTCTGTGGGCCTGGCAGCATCCAGGAATAGTGTATCTACAGGATGGCACAGCCCTTCTCCCCTTGCTCTCACACTGCCAAGCCCATTCCAGCACCAGCAGCACCTGGGGTATCGGTGAGAAAGTGTTTCTGAATGCAAGGAAGGTGTTTAGAACCAACACCTTTTAGTAGGGGTGTATGTGACCTTTGCAAAGACTGTGGTGACACAACGGGTATAAGGCAATCGCTTGCTAGGCTTGCTCCTTCGAGGATTTTATTTGAAGGCACTAAGAAGAAAACGATTCTTACAATGACAGCACACAGAAGCATCCTCACAAAACAGTCTTCCTCATTTTTGACCTATGCAATTTTCTGGCTTTGCCCTGTCACCATCATCTCCTTTGGTCTCCTTGACCCTCTAGGAAAAATCCTTCCACATCCTTAGCACCTTCAACTACTCTAAAAATTAATTAAATGGAAGCTGAAATCATTAGCAACTTTGAGGAAATTACTCCGCACCTGAGAGGACAGAGGGCATAGAGCTGGCATCGCTGCGAGGATGGCAGTTGCCTGCCTGCACATCTCAGGGGCCACCGTTCAAAGCTCTTCTGTGCTCATGATACACATCATGGGTGTCAAAGCAGGACTACAGTTCTCACTGGAACCCAAAAGGACAAGTTTTCAGTCGCTTGATGACTTGACAAATCAGAGGTGAAAAGGGGTGTTTCCTACCACCACCACACATTCACCTAAGCTAAGAAGAGCTAATAGGACCTTAAGGCTCACAATGTTTTTTGCCCATCAAGATCACAAGCTCTGTCCCAACCAAGCACACCGAGCCTGGAAAATGCATCAAAAATCAGCATCCACTGCTTGTCTGACCAGTGTGAATCAGAGCACACTTTCAAAGGCATGTCCCCAGTGAGAGGGATTTGTTTTTCTGCATGATTTGAACTATTATTTTAGCATTCCCAAGGGCATGAGCCAAGACATTATTTAACCCAAAGACTTTAGGCACTGGTACAACACTTGCTATATCGCCGAGGTCCATAACGGGAAGTGAGTTTTAAAATAGTAATAGAAAGTCACAGAGACAGCAGGATTACATTGCATAAGAATTAACATCACCAGAACCCACGTCTGAGCCTTCCCCCAGCTGGGATTTACCAGTAAAGATCAGAGGCACAACCCCTTCCAGGCTGGGACTGCCAACTGGGGGGGTCCTCGCAACTGGTGGCAGGGGCCAGAGCCAGCTCCCACCGTTGTTCGACCACTGGGCAAAACGGTAAGTGCAGGGCTGTAGCACTTAGTCCTTTCCCTCTTTCCTGACTTTTTCTTTTTGTAACACCAGTTTTTGACAATCTCTTCTAATCCCTGGCTTCTGGGATGCTTCTTGCCCTGGTTTCTACTCCGGCCCCTTGGGATCAGTCACACAGCCTTGACTCCTCAGGATCACCGTACCATTTGAAAAAATAAAGGTTAAAAACATAGACTTCCTAGGATACTTTAAAGCTTTTTACTTTCTTCTCACTTTCATTTGTATCTCTTGCTATTCCCCATTTTTCTCTAAATATTTCCATGTTGATTCCAAAAATGCAGCTGTTCTTAACAAAGATACAGCCCCAGTCAATTGACCTCAGCTAAAAAAAAAATTTTAAAAAATTGTAAGTTTCAGTAAAAAACCTCATAATTTGCTCAAGCAAAGCTGTAATATTAAAAGCATTTACGTAGTTTCAGTCTTCCTTGCCTGTTCTTACAAACTTAAAAACACACGTGTATTTACAGCTAAAAACTCTTCTGAGTTTTGGCCTGAATACTGCTTGCACATGCATCTTGGCTTATGGCAGCCTGAATTTATCCTTTTTTATTCTACCAGCAGATAACTGACTTACCATTGCCATAAAAGGGACAGAGCTTCAAGCACAATACAAAAATTCCTGGAATGTTTGAGTCTACCCTCACTTAGCTGATTTTTCCCTTAATATGTGCACTATGAATACAAACCATTAATGTACTAATTTTTCTTCAAACTTTTGTTCTAATTCTTTACAGCTCCGTAAGTCCATACCAGTGTAATTTTTCAGCCTTATTTGGGTTTCATTACAATCTTAGGATTTGTTTCAATGCTTTTAGATTATCAAATATTTCAACAGAAGTCTTCAGTAGACTAGAAAACGAGTTTTCTTCCACTAGATAAACAACTGGACTAATAAGACCAAAAGACTTACAATATCCAGTCAGCACATAGCTATCCAGTGAAAATGGGCTAATTTTTTTCACCCCTTAGCTACAACTGAAACATTTGTCATGACAAAAAAAAAAAAAAGAAAAAGCCTTTCTCATTCTGTTATCTGTATACTAAACTAAGGACCCCATAAATGACCTATTAAAATAGAACCAGCTAATAAAACAATACATTTTCCCCTAAGCTAGTGATTATTTGAATGAAAGATTACATACTTCGCTATGAATTTCCAAAAAGAATATCTATAGAAATAATCCTCATGTAAGAATGGCATCAACTATATTGATGAATTAGAACACTTTCATCCACTAAACCATTTAGAAATGCTCTACCAGGTTCGTGCCCCAGTGTTAAGACAACATCCTCAGGTAGAGAAGACATATGAGAGGGCTAGAAGGAAGGTGGAGCGTCTGGGTGAAACCACAGACCTCCCATGTAGCCAGAGCCATTATAAATCCCACAGCAGCTGAGACAAACATGGGCAGAGAAAAGGCTGGACACTGTTTTTTCAAAGGTGGTAGAGGAGGTGCAATGTTAGTTGCCTCAAGTAATTTTCTAGCAAATGCTAAGGAATACCACCAGACTTCTGGCAGCTTTTAAAAAAGTTTAACACCTAGAACTGATCTGTGGCTTTCACCGAATCGCAATTCAGAGATGAAGCACAGAGTCTGCAAACTCAAGCTCTTAAGCGCATCTCCTCTGCTCCCACTTTTAACAGCTGGACAGGGTTCTCCGCTGGGCTGACAAACTTTACCTAAAAACTTATTTCTGCTTCCCAGCTGTAGCATTTGAAGTGTTCTTTAAGGTATACATTGTCACCTACAGACAGGATAATGGATAGTTTGTACCATGCTTAATCTATAAAAGGCTATATCTCTTCCAAATGCAAAAGACCTAACTCACCAGCTTTTTAATTAAAATATTCTGGTTCTTCCTACTAATCCCTGTGTATGAAAGTAATTCTTGTATTTGTTTTATAACCTTGATAATTTCTTCTGCCAGGTCCCTCTCAGTCATCTTGAAAACCTTCATCTCAAAACGCTGTTTCTGTCACTGCTACCAGCAGATGAAAGCCACAAAAAGATGAAAGAAAATGAATTATTACTTTGCAATTTGTTTACTCTGCACACTTGACAGCACTTTGTGTTTTGTCCTTTACATTGTTCTGTTGAAGATGCACACCCTTCCTCAGACCCTGCAAGAGGCTGTTTGCCAGCAGCTGTAAAGGTGAAGGCAGCGGGAGCGCACACAGAGAGAAAAGGCAGAGGAAAAGAGGAAAGGAGGGGGACAGAGGATGTTTAGTAGTTCTTCTCTTGGATCCACCCCAAAACAACCCCAACGAAAGCCAACCTACATAAAATTCCATAAAAGCAGCTCAATAACTTTGCTAAAAACACAGTTACACTTTCTACTAATTAGGTTGGCACAATGTTGGAAAATCTTACAGCTTTTATTTCAGAACACGTGTGAGGACAGCATCCTTTTGAGACACTACATGAAGGTAACATAAGAAAAAAAAAAAAAGAAACCCCATCTTTTCCCAATTTTTCTCTGACTTCCTTCATTTCATCTTTGGCCATGTCTTTTTTAATATGTTACTGGAAGGCAGTCCAAGCCAAAAAAAAAAGGAAGGTTTTTTTTGCAGGCTGTGAGGCGAGGCTGACTCATCTCCACCCGAGCGGATGCCCAGGCTGCCGGCTCCCACGGCAGCACCTTGCACCAGACCTGCACCAACATCACCAAAACACCCCAGCACGGGTCTCAAAGCAGGACTACAGTTCTCACTGGAACCCAAAAGGACAAGTTTTCAGTCGCTTGATGACTTGACAAATCAGAGGTGAAAAGGGGTGTTTCCTACCACCACCACACATTCACCTAAGCTAAGAAGAGCTAATAGGACCTTAAGGCTCACAATGTTTTTTGCCCATATTGGAAATGAGATAGAAACAGGCACAATTTAAGAGGTTTCCTAAAAAATACATATTTGAGATATTAGATCAAAGTGGTAATAAGTGAGTCCAGATTATTATTATAATCCTTACTATCCCTGTAATAAGTACAAGGGACTGGACGCTAAAGTGTTTTTAAATATATACTATTATACCTTTTTTTTTTCTCTCATTTTAGAAAGTTTACCCAAGCTCCTCCTTCTGTAAAACAGTATGTCAGAGATAAAGGAAGATTAAACAGTCAGTTTTATGGTCTTTGAAACATTTACTCAGACCTGCTTACTTAGATACATGTATCTTTCTCAATACTAAATAGAAACTTAAAGCTAAAATGGACACAATTTTTTTCCTGATTAAATCTTTGATCATCCCTTATCTGTTTATATGTGCCAGAAAACAACAACAGACAGTGGTTTTTTGCACTACTTACGCTCTTTATGAAGAACACATTTGCCTTTTTCTTTACTGCAAGTCACTTCAGATTAGAATTGCATCATCATAGTAATTGACATATTGACAATGTTTTAACTTGTTCTGTATTTTACTTCCACATTGTCCAAGATGCTGCTATATAAAGACTCTTGGAAGGCTAATGCCACATACTTTTCTGATGTATTAAATCACCAAGAATAATTCCAGCCAGTCACAACCCAGAGAAATAAAAAATTTATCTTCCCACAAACACTGTTAAATTGCAGCAGTACTTCACAACGTCAGCTACTCACTAAAGGCGCAGGTTGCTCTTCCAGTCAGGCCATAGCCCATGTCCAAATTCTTCCCTATGCCCAAATTTTGCAAGGTGTTAAGGGCCTTTGTGATGGGAATGTCAACGGAAATTCTGGGAAGGGAGCACTATGTAACTTTTAAACACTTATGAAGTAAGTCAATTTATTCTCATGTTGAGGTTGTTGAATCTTCCTTTGTTTAGTCTAGTTCTATAAAAAGAACAATATTCATAAGCCTATCCTTGGAGATGGTTTCTGACATTTTTAAACAATTGTCTTAGCTGCCTGCAGCAGCTATCCTACATTTCTCTATGTGATCAAGGCAACCAACTGACAGTATATACATCCAGCATAACCTCAGGCATTATATAACCTAGTTATATCCCAGGATTATATACACCCAGCGGACAAGTTGCAATGAAACACTGCAGTAGTCCTTCCTGCAGGCATCTGATACACACAAACGCTCAGAAGCGAAAACGGTGCTACTTGGGATGACGGTCCAGGAACGTGTTTGTGCGTGCTGACGCTCAACAGCCGGCTCCAGGAACGAAGCTCAGGGGTTGAGTCAGGACTGAGGGTTCAGGGACCGCGCTCTCCAACACAGCTGGCAGCGAATGGGTTACGTGTTCCCCAAACAGCCTGCCCTTCTCTCCTGGCTCTGGCACCCTCTGCCGTGATGCTGCAGAAGAGGTGGCCGGAGGGAGAGGGGAAGCAGGCAGGAAGGACAGCAGGGACAAAGACATTCTCCTGGGAGCAAGAGGTCACCAGGCGCACCCCCTCGCTCCTAGAAGCACCCACGCGCTTTGTTCTGTATATATATATATTGATCAAATGACTCTCCACTGGTGGGGGCGAACGGATGCACCCATGACTGCCAATTCCCCGGCCAGCACTCCTTGCCTTGGGCTGGGAGGCCACCTTCCCACCCACACCCCCACGGCCCACTGGGGTGCACCCTCGGTGCTCCCTCCGGGTCCCATACCCCTTCCGCCCAGGCCACCTCGCTCCAACAGGACAAAAAGGGAGTGCCGTACTTTTCTTCAGACCCTCCCGCGCCCCACCATCGCCTGGCAGGGGGAACTGAACCCCGTTTCCCATCTCCCTGTGAAGCCTTCTAGCCCGAGAGGTGCTTAACTTACTGGAGGACATTTGGGTCTCTCCTCTTGGACACATTTTCTGAATTGAAGTGACCATATCTCCATCCTGAACTAAAACCCGCCAGGGTTTGTTAGACGTGCTTTTGGTATTGACAAGTCCTTGAGGACATGCAGGGACAAGGATGTCAAATGGCCTTAGGGGACAGGTCTCTCAACATCGAAGACAGCAGCAGCCCTAGAAGCGAATGGCTGCAGAAGGCAGGTGCCCAACCCAGCCTTATTTCACTAGTAAAAGCACACCCAAGTGAAGTGCTGTCAGTCATACGACTTCTCGTCAGCCACACGCCAAAACCCAATGTCATTTCTTTTATCTGCTCTCGGTTTATCTGCCTTGTACTACTTCACCTCAATAAACCATGTTTTTAACAAAAAAAGGAACAGAAAAACCGTTCGGACTAGTTTTTTTTCGCTTTTAGCCTCGAACTGCGCATGTCAGACTGCAGCCCCAAATGCAATCTAGAAATAGGAGGAGTGACGCGAGGAAGGCGCGAGGCCAACAGAGCAGAGCCGCCTCTGTCCGGCCACGGACGGGGCACCGCTCCCCAGATGGGGACAGGGACCTCCTGGCCTCCCACCAGCGCATCCCCAGCTGCCTCCACACGCTCGGCTCAAACAGCGCTGGGGGAATCAGCGCTGCCCGTGTGGAAAAAATTATGCATGCTTTTATCACTGCTTTGGCCCGCCTTCTCCCAGTAGCCGGGTAGAGCTTGCTCGCAGCTCTGGCCCGGCTCCCATTTCACCAACACTAAAAGTGGAAAGGGAGACGGGTTGGGAACTCAGAGAGACCGCCAAGCCCACTGCCGAGCAGCAGCGGGTAAGGCATCTCCTCCATTCCCGCAGCATGACACGGCAGCCAACCCACTCATGTTGAAGGCGGCTCACCCCAGGGCTCAAGCGCAGCCAGAAGATCTTGCTCCACTGCAGAAAGCGCAAGGACCAGCGATGCAGCGGCATCGACGAGGTACCGAAACATGAAACTGGGATTTCCATGGCATTGTCATCTCTCAACCAAGCAGTACTAATGTTAGGAAACGGGCTTTCTTCAAAGGAAATGGCAGCCTGAAGAGTGTCAGAAATGAGAGCCCCTGCAGAGATCCGTCAAAACAAGCTTCTCCTGTAACCGTCTCGTGGGAGCACTCTCTCAGCCTGACCTGGAAACATCTTAATCTACTGCCCTCTCTCCCACTCTGCTCTCCTTATAACGTGAAAACGAATCTCCTGAGAAGAACGCAGAACAGTATAAAAGCCCAGATTAGCTATAATTAATATTTTAATTACAATTGGTCGGCATAAAAAACACTGAGGTCCCAGTGCCACATCTGGATGCATTTTGTAGTGCCACATTACAACCTGTGGGAGCTGCGACGGAGCAGCTCCCTCTTCTGTGCTCAGGCACGTGATCCTGACGGTAGCTGGCTCAAGGCTGGCTCTGCTACATCAAATGCCTCTGTGAGAGCAGTCCTTCCAAATCTCCTTGTATGTATTTAATCACAGAGACGTCAGTGATAAAAACAGTTTTTCACTCTGCCAGCCCTGTTGCACTGCAGAATCACCACCAACAACATAGCAGGAGCTGCTTCTGGTACATTTGCACTCACAGGCACAGTCCCAAACTTTAGTTAGCTACTCCTGCACAACCACGATGCACAAATGAAGAAACATTTTTACGGCAAGGGTGACCGAGCACTGGCACAGGTTGGCCAGAGAGGCTGTGGAGTCTCCATCCTCGGAGATCCTCAAAACTCGGCTGGACACAGCCCTGAGCAGCCTGCTGTAACTGGCCCTGCTCTGAGCAGGGGGTTGGACCAGACGATCTCCAAGGTTCCCTCCAGCCTGAGCAATTCTGCGATGAAGGCCACAGGGCAATTAAGAGCATGGCAAGACCGTGGCTTTTTTTTTTTTTTTTTTTTTTTTTTAAATTAACTAAAACCAACTTTTTGGGGGCAGAAAAGAACCAGCATCTTTTTTTTTTTGCAGGAGAAAAGCGGTTGCTCCATTCAGGTTATCGCAAACATTACTGCATACAACCTTACCTACCACGCAGCCCTCTGCTAACCCAACTACTCTTTAAATGTAAACAGTGGGAACGTGTTCGTCTGAGGACAACAGGAGCACTGGGCCAGCTCTGCCAGCAGTCCAAAAGCAGAAGCAAGAGGTCCTGCCCAGGTGTACAGGCCACCCAGCCACAATCCCTCAGAGGCATCAGCCTGGCTCAAAGACCTCCAGAGAGAAGCCCCTCGACCACCGCCCACGCCTGGTCTGCTGCCGGCCAACAGCACTCTCCATCGCCTTTCGGGTAGCTGCTAGTGACAGGCAACAGCGTGGAGCTGGGGACAATGCCAACAGAACTGAATTGATTGAAAGGCCACCCATGTACGGCTGAAAGTTTATCTAAGGCGACAAAACTGCAAGGAGCTCAACTTTCACAGCATACTTGTGTTTCCTGGTGGTGCTGATGAGGAACTGTGAATCTGCAGTCAGCATAGCACAGAAAGAACAGTTAACTATGGGGATAACTTCATAATGTAATTAACAGCTCCAGATTACATTTTAAGGAATCTTGATTTTAATAAAACAATTCAGCCAGCACATAGAGGACACTTCTAAAACAGAGCCTCTCCAGAGCTGCTACAGAAGGCCTGAAATTGTACAATTGATATTAAAGTTTGTATCTTCTTCTAATAAGCACCTTTTCCCTATGTAGTTTTCCATCTTTGATTGACAGTCATGGTTTACCCAATGACTTCACTTTACGGGACAAAATGGGAACGTATCTCACAAACAGATACTTATACCTCTAGGAATACCAAATTCAGAACTCAAAAGTGAATCATTTACTTCAAAAGATTTTAATGAATTAAAATTAATTATATCCTGAAAGGAATACAGTTTAATGAGCTTAATGCCAAGTGATGGGTGAATCGCCTAAGAGGTGCATCACAGAGTGATTTACTGCAATCACAGTAAGCCTGATACTATCAGCCCAGGAGCAACAGGTAAGACGTCAGGAGTTCAGCGCATTTCTTGCTTCGGCTGACTCAAGGCATACATACCATCCCCATGGTCACACAGAGATAATCACAATTCATTACAGAACTTCATTTCACCTGAAACTGCAGAAAAAGTTTAAAATAACCCTTTCCCATACGTCTTTACTGATTAAAATGCTAATACAAGCTCCTACATTTATAGCAAGAAGCACGACAAAAATCCATCTGCCCATGCCTCCTGATGAGTTTCCTGCACCCCTGAATTTCACCACTACAGTATCAACCTAACCAAACGCAAGAAAGCAAGGAGGCACGAAAAGATGACCTATTTCAAATTATTATGTCAACTGCCCTCTGCTCAGAGGGACAGAAGGAACAGCACAAAAACTTCAGGAGTGCCAGAAAAGAGAGTCCTTTAACTTAAGGACAGCAGATAGCTAATATCTCAGTGATAAAATTAGCTCCCTGAGCAAAACTTTCAGACTACTTGCATACTTTCGATTTTAAATGTCTGTGGCTCAATCTGGCTCCATCGGGAAAGGTGCCAAAAACTCAACTTCAACCATTAACATCGGGAGCCTTCCTGGTCTCCGGCCTCCTGCCCGTCGCGGGGGTCAAAGGCAGCGAGCACGGCACTTGCAGTCCAAGCAACCAACCGCTTTTTTTTTTCTTCCCCCTTTCCTTTCCACCCCCCACCCCAAAATCTCACCTTTTTGGTTTTGGTGTTTTTTGGTTTTTTTTTTTTTTCTTCCCGCGGAGACACAACTTGCTGCTTTCACGCCGCGGGTGGGTGCGCGCTC
>NW_010972931.1:986965-993776 GCF_000737465.1 Haliaeetus leucocephalus
CGGCCGCGGCGTCGGCGAGCGCGGAGAGCCCCTCCGAGCCCCGGGGGGGGGACGCACACCGGCCTTACGTGCGGGCTCTTCTCTGCCTTGCAGGGGCGGCCGTCCGGCGGGAGGAAGCCCTGAGGCGAGCCCCCCGGGCAGGGAAGGAGGGAAAATGGACATCTCGCCGCAGCTCCCCAGTGCGCGGACTGTTATTTGTCAGTAAGTAACTCCGCTCGGCGGGCTCTTGGAAATCGCTCTTTTTAAAGTCGTATTGTCACCTTTAACTGCGGCGCTTTATCACGTGCGTGTTTTGTGCCGGCTCCAAGCGATATCGTGCTTATTCACCTTTTCCCTGCAGGGATCTGGGGCTTCTGCTGATCCTGATGGAAGTCCTGCTGTCAGCCGTCAAAGTGGATGCTGTAAGTAAAACGCCTTATGACTTTTACTGAGGAGAGGGAGGAAGAAAAAGCAGTTTCCTTGGTACCAGAAAGCGAGGAACTGCATTTGCCTTCGCTAGATGGCTTATCTGTCATTCCGTTAAAGGAAACAACCGACAAATCATCTCTGCGAGCCTTACAGATCGCTGCCTTCAACAAAATGATGTTTAGCAGAGAAGCGTAGGGGCTTTGGTGTCAAGTTGAAGTATTCCACTGTTACTTTTGCTCACATTGGGTAATTTGTTAAAGCAATAGCAAAGCAAGCCCCACATCTTCTTCATTTTCCTAAGAAAAGCACAAAAAATGCAGTGCTACAGGTGTCAGGGAGTACTTTGGAGAAGTTAACCTGCAGCTGAAATATCTTCAGTTAAGTACAGACCTCATCTGAGGACTCAGAAGTTAAAGCTATGGCTTATTTTTACAAATCAGAGACGTGTTTATAAAGAAATTGTTGTTTAAATTAAATTATTAAATCCAAAAATGGGCCAGTGAGGGCTATATAGGTGGTTGTGACTATCCTACTATCCCTTGAGGTGTGAGGTGTTGATGTAAACAAGTTACTAAACTCTTGGGTCACGGTCACAAGGATGTGAAAGAGGTGAGAGATAACGTGAGTGGGAGTGCGACATTTCCCTGCTATAAAGCTTGGTGAATTTAAGGGAAAGCTCATCAGTAATGCGAGTAGGCTTTGGATCAGGCCTGAATACAGCAGACTGAATGAAAGGCTGCTAAGACTTGGCTCGTGGCTACATTTGTCAGCCACCCAGTGTGGGTAAGGCTCTGTGGTCAGGTGCAAGTGGGGCCTCAATTACATTTTTTTTGAAAGCTGTCTTACGTTTTAATCCTACTGTCTGCAACTTTCACCCCTTTTTTATAAGTTTACGCTCCTTAGAGATATCTGATGTGGTTACATCTTTGCGGTGAGATGGCGTAATATATTAAGGAATGGGAAATATGGGGCTTTTGCAGCAGGTGTTGTGTGTGGTACATGGTAATTCGGCACTCAAGCTGCAGCTGGGACGTAGAACTTGCCTGTTGGTCTGCGTGGCTGGTTGGTCCCCACACATCGTAGCTGAGCGAGAGGTGGCAGGCTGGGGACCCACAGCCCCATGGGAAGGGACGTGAGCGAGGACCTCGAGCGCCACGTGCTACTTTTCTTTGCCGTCTTTTGATAGAAACATCATTCTGCTGACTAGCGCTAAATGGATGATAATATTACCACACGCTATTGAAACCAGAGCAAACTGGTGATAATGCAAGCGTTTTAGGCCCAGTAACGAAATCACCAGGATCAGTTGATATAAAAAGGCGGCATTTGTGGTATGACTACTTTTTAAGAAGCTGTGCTGTAGTGTGCGTACCTGATACCTGAGCTTTAGCTATAGCATGGGCTAATTCATTCTTCTTCATGTTCTTGCTTGTAGACTGCAGGCTGCAGCGTTAGTATAGAGGTATACCGAAGAGGTGTTCGAGCTGCCTTGGTTAGTGGATGCAGTCTGGTCATGGCTGCTTGAATCTCCACATGCTGGTTTTTCCAGAGTATCTTGGCAGAGTAAATTGGCCTGCTTGGAGGTCTAATTTCCCTGATTTAACAGTTCCTAAGGTGGTGGCTGCGTTGAGATGAAACACCCCAGTGAGGAAGTTTGGTCACGTTTCCATGAAAAATTAGACCTGCATTGCCAGCAAAATATTTATTCCATTTTCTACCCATATGCCACTCCCTTCCCTTGGCCAGCACAGGTCTTTCTGTAGGCCTGTGGTGAACTGAATTGGAAAATTACTTGTTTAAACTAATCAGTACCCCAAAGGAGAAGAGGGGTGATAGCTAACTTTAGCCTGGATCAGATCACCACTTGTATTCACAGAAACTTGGGCTGGGACAAGACTGGGAGCAGGCAGCTGAGGGTGGCAGGAGAGGTGGGCTTGCTCCTGGCGGTGACAGCTCTATCTTTGCAAAGTGACAAAGTAAGCGTGTGTGGGAAGCAGCAGCACCTGAGTAATTGCAGGTGGGTTGTTGGCAGTCATGTTCTTGATATTGTAATCCCGTTTGTCACATTGAATCTGCTAGTATTTGTTGCACAGGTTAATGTCCTAGTGTTATGAAGTGTTTTATTAGCTTGGTTTAAAAAAAACTGCTATGAATTATTGAAATCTGTGGGACCAGATCTTGAAAGTCATGGTTCTGCCTGTAATGAGACAAGCAGAGCTGCTGAGTTTGACAGCCATATATATGTGAATGAGTCACAGCTGCTGGAGGTAAGTGTTGTTGAATGAGTGAAATTGCACCTGGGAAGAAACTGGAATGAGATGAAGGAGAAAGCCAGGAAGGAGGGAGAGAGAAAGAGGGGAACTTGGAGCATTTGACTGGATGTCTTACCTGGCAGGCTGCTGCTAGCTGCTAGGGAGACGGATGTTTCTCAGCAGAGAAGTAAATGAGAGGAAGAAAGAGAAGGAGGATGTTTAGGATATCTGAGGACTAGGGAAGAAGAAATGGCGTCTCTGGCAAGAGAAGAGGATGCCAGTTGCAGGCTTGGGGAGAACTAAGGAAGAGTAGTCCCTGAATGGAAATACTAGGAGAGACAGCCAAATGGAGTAGATCAAGCCCCAGTTATCTTTAGCACTCTTTGGCATACTCTGGCTAGTGATGTTAAAGGCCTCAAATAACTTTCGAACTACTCTGAATTGTAGATTTAAGAATTCATGTGGCTTAAATAAATTTAAGTTGTGTTAACTACCCAAAGTTTAGCCAAGTTTGCAGATTTCTCCTCCTCCTTTCTGTACCTGCAAATATATTGCATCCAAAATATGTCTTGGATTTTTTTTTTCTCAGAGAGCATTTATCTTCTGGTAATGCTGATTATTTTTTTCTTTTGTATTTCCCAAAGCACACTTCTTCCTAAGTAGTTTTGTAACTTAGTATAAACTGCCCCTAATGAAAATTACTACTTTTTTTTTTTTTTTTTTCCCCAAGCTGTATTCTGGTGGGAGCAATGGAATCCCAGAAGAGAAGGGAATGACTATCAGAAAAAGAAAGAAAATTTAGAGAGAATAAGTTAGAATGACATTTGCAAAAACTACACTGATATTTAAAAAGGAGAACATACATAGATACATAGAAAGAAAATAGAGTCAAAGTAGTGCATAAGGTATAATTCTGACTTCTGTGACATTGTAAAGGTATGTATTAGGAGGAGAAGCAACAATCCTTAAAAAGAGAGGATAAACCCAACAGTACTATGTACTTCTTTCTATCAACTTTATAGTGAAATTAGATTGCTGACATGGGTGCCTAAGTTATTGTGCGAAGTTAAAACGTGTCACTGCTCTGTGGCTATCTTACATCCAGGTTTTCCCAGATGCGTCCTGTTTTATTCCACCTGGAAACTTTTGTCTGTTTGAAACAGGAGGACTTTTTACATTAACTCAGGATTTCCAGGCTGAAAGAAGCCAGGGTAGAGCAATCACTCGGCCCATCCTGCCGAGCATGTCCACTGTGAATGCATGCACTAGGATCTCAGAGTGCAAGATGTAATAGTGCATGCTTACTACCCAGGTGATCTAGGAATGAGTCGTCAATTTGACGTATTGATTTCTTCTGCCACATTACTTAGTGCATGCAAAGTGAATCCATCTCTTCCTCGAAATACCAGACTTCCTACCCGTGCACTGCTTCAGAAATAGCTGTGCCTAGAAGATCCCCCAAAAAGAAAAGTCACAATCCTATTTTAGAATGACTTCATTTGAGGCATTTCCATACTGGCAGACATGGCTTATTTATGTCTGTTTAAATAAGTGTACAGTTTGGCTCATCTTTGAGTAAGAGTGGTGTTTTGTAAGAAAAGCAGACAGTATAATGATATTTTGCAAAAATACAGCATTTTGGGGAGCCTCCCAGCATATCTGATCACTCTATTCAAAATTTCTTTGAACCTTGAAAGAATTATGGGGTAGTTCAGAGAGGAATCTTTCTACGTTCAGTCGTGGAGCTGTGAAGAAGGGGCAGCTCCATTAAAGAGCTATGAGAAGACCTGAGTGAAGGAGGTAGCATCCAGGCAGCTACATAAGGCAAAATCCCTCACTTTCACCAACAGCAACAGCCGTGCCTTGATCTGGCAGTGGTGTTTCCATGATGAGGATCACAGTGTGCATCATGCTGTAGATGGTCAGCGGGACAGCTGCCCAAATGGGATTTTTGTTGTTTTCTTTATCAGAGCCAGGATTTCACCTGTTGGCATTGTACGATGTCAGACTAACACACTCGCTGCAAGTGTTGCGTACATGGAAATGTAGTCATGGTCCATAGCTTTAAATTCCGTATTTCCAGTCCTTCCTTTCTTGTATGCTGTCTGCTCCACTCATCAGTAAGAGAGCTTCCTTAAATGTCTTTCCCTTGTTATTCCTCAAATTCTTCCTTGAAATTCTTTTTGCTGCCATGTCTATGAAACCAATGCTCATCCTAATTTCTTATTAATTAATCATTCTTCCTAGGAAGATTTCTTTAAGAGCCATTTCTGCTGTGTCTGTATGGATTCAATTAGAGAGACTGTTCTTTGCATACAGTTATATCCTAACACTATTTCAAGTTATTCATTCAAGGATTAAAGACAGGTTACATCGAAAGCAATATATTGTGTCTCCCTGGAGTTAGCAATGAGGAGGAGGAAGTTCTCACGTGTGTCTGTGTTCTTTAATCTCTCAGTGCAAAGCCACATATAGATTCTGTACTCAGTTTTTCTTGTGAGTAGATCAGAAGCATGCTCAATGAATGTCTGCAATAATATATTTGAAGTAATTCTATTTTTTAGAGTTATTAAATGGCATATCATATAGTCATGCTGCATTTGGTAGGAGAAGAGACAGAGTTCTGTCAGCTTCCTGTATTTCTCAGAGGTTAAAATGTTGATACTGAGAGACAAGAACCCTGACAATGTAAACTATCATGTAATGAAATGATCTTGTTATTTTTGTCACCTTACTCTGAAAGTAGCTGAAGCGGTTTCAAAAACCCAGCATTGGTTTTCTTTGAGCTTTTAAAGTAGCACATCTGGGTTTTATTGTGTAGTAATTGCACCACAGGAAGTCTTTATGCATTATGGTACTAAACCTACCATGTATTTTTTAAATTTTGTGGAGAAAAAAAAAGAAAAAAGATTTATAAGTCCCAACAGATTTGCCTTACCCAAAATGTATAGCTGCATTGTGGCTTATTCAGTTATACTATAAGCAAACACATTTGTTATAAATATTTTAAGTCAGTAGTTCAGAGCGCAGTTTGTATTAGTGGATCTTTTTTTTCTTTTTGCAGTAATGAATTTCTTGTTTGAGACCAGACTGTTCGTTATTAGTTCTTTGCTTTTGTTTTTCCAAGCCAAAAATTGGTCAAGGAGTGGAACATTCTCCATATTGTATTATACCGATCCAAGCTCTTGGGATAGTTTAAAGTTAATTTAGTAGCTTACAGTTACAACATCTTTGCTTGCCAAAGAAGGCAGCTTATCTTCTCTAACCCCTTCTCCCTTAGGAAGCTAATGCCTTGCACTATTCGCAGTACCTCCTAAGGAACAAAAAGCACGGTGAAATTTGCAGTATTTCCTGATGTTTATCAACAGCTATTTTCTTTAAAATGGCAGCAGCAGTTGACAGCAGCAGTTGACTCAGCTCACAGTGAAGTATGTGATTTTTATCATGCAAATACTTCTGAGTGACTAAGGACCTACGTTGCTGATTTACGCGCGCCCTTTTTTGTCCATTTGGGTGCTGAAGGTGCCGGTGTGAATCACAACCGCGCGAGGGTGGCTCCTTGTTTTTAGACCCTAGAAACGATGTGTGGCAAGGGAAAAGATCCCGTGGAGAAGTTAACGAGCAAACTGGGCGTTTGCCTGAGTAATTGCGGCGTGCTTCAGCTGAATTGCGTTTTTTGCGGCACGGTTTCCCCTCTGCAACAGCGAGCGGTGTTCCGTGAGGCCGCTGCGTTTTCCGAACGCGCGCGTTTCAGTTTCTGCCTTCGCGTTTGTGCGTCCTGGGAGCGGCGGACGCAGTTCCCTCAGCGGCAGCGCAGGCAGGAGATGGAGGCTGGCGTGAGGGACCCTCGCCCTCCTGGCACGTCCCCGCAGCGCCCAGCGGGTCCGGGGGTGGTCACCGGGGTCCGACACGGCCTCGGAGGGCTGGGACGCCGGCCCTCGAATGGAGGTCAGGGAGGCCCGTGGCCGGGCACGGGCATGGCTGTGACCCCAGGCCGCTGGCGGGCCGAGGGGGAAGCCCCGCTTCTCATGGCCTGTTTCTCACACAGCTCCTTTCGCACCCCTCCGGGAGGGAAGGCTGCACAGCTGCACCGGGAGCTGGCCCCGCGCCCGGGTGGCCGGCCCCGGGGGTCCCCTGAGGGACGGGACGGG
>NW_010972931.1:993834-1102621 GCF_000737465.1 Haliaeetus leucocephalus
CGGGCGGGCGGGAAACGCGCGCGGGGCAAAGCAGACGTGCGAGTGGAAAATTCGGCGGGAAATTTGAGGGAAATTAGCATGTTTTAGGAGGGCTGGGACAGAACTTCGAATGGGCTGGAGCCTTCTGTATGAATCGAAAGGCACTATTTGGCTTTTCTGCTCCCGACAGAGTCCCTCAAAAAGGGACTTTTTGTCAAGACACAGCGCCGATTTTCAACATAAATTTACCAGTGAGTTCTATTTTTATTTTAGACTTCTGAGATCAGGAGAACATTTAGATCGTATCGGTTACCAAGGATGTATGCTTACTGGGATATTTCAGGCGTCCTATTTATTCGTAAATGATCCCAACCTTTATTTTGAAGTAGCTTTCTGAAGTCAGCAAGAAAAGATGATTCAGATAAATAGGGCTTGGCTTACTTTTGGCAGGTCTTAGCTGCAGATCGTGCCCACATCTCCTCTCACCATTGATTGATGGAGCCAAGTAATAAATTCTTTATTCCAACTATACTTTTCCTTTATGTTTCACCAGGCTTTTAAAAGGTCTTTGCTGGTCAAAATTACCTTCTGGCTGTATACAAAAAAGGATGTCAGGATAAGTGAAATATTTTGGATACAGCACAAACCCTTCCATTTGTCCTGTCCTGCAAATGGGGGTTTTTTTGTTCTTGTTTTCGTTTCTTCTTTTTGTTTCTGTCATTGGAAAACAACTAACCACCTCGGGTTTAAGCCCTGTCCCAAAGCGCAGCTCTGAGCTCGTGAGCGTTCTCATCCGACGCGGCTCCCGGAGCTCGTGTACCGGCCGTCGGTGCCCGGTGCGGCAGGCAGAGCGGTGCCGCTGCCCTTCTGCCCGTCCCCGGGGGCTGCAGCTCCTGGCTCGGCAGGAGGCTGACCCCCTCGCTGCACACCCCGGCCTCCTGCGGAAATGCGGGCTTGGAAACAAACATCAGGGATAAAAAAAAAAAAAAGAAAACTAAGAAATAAAAAAAGCATCTGTACAAATCGGCGATTCGCTGCCTGTACCGCAGGAGTCTCCGTCGTCAGGTCCTGCCCACGCTTGCTGCGCCTTGCAGCCGTGGGGAGCAGAATCATTTCTTAAGGTAGAGGCGGGAAACTGGGAAAGCTTAGCAGGCTTTCCCCGTCGCTCTCATATGTGCCTCGCTTTTCGGCACAGCGTTGGCTCTTACTTCTCTGCCCGTGCAGTCCCCGGGCGTGCTGCAAACAGATGAGGAAAGGCATTTTTACATTGGAGCCACAGCCTCGCTGACCCCGCGTAACTGATGTTCAGCCACCTGGTCCGAGTCTCACGGCACCCCGAACACGTGTGCGGAGACCCCGGGGAGCAGCCGCGGGAGGAGAGCAGAGCTGCTGACCAGGGCTGCCGGCCTGTCCTGGGCTGAGCTGCGGCAAAGGGAGTGGGCAGAAAGGAATGCCGCTCCCGCGCAGGGCTGGGAATAGCCGCTGGGGCCGCGGAGCATGGGAAGCCTGCATATCTCCGCGAGCCAGCAGCCAGAGAAACAGTCTGCTGGAAATAGCCCAAACGTCTCTGCGTGACACTTGGAAAATCTTAAGTGACGCTGGCTGGAAGAAGGAAGTGAACGGGGAAATTTAAGCGTTTCCCTTGCGGTGTGGGGCTGAAGCTGGGTTTTCTCCAGGTGCTTTGCGGGTGTGTGGTAAGAGCAGGTGTAAAGGAGTAGGTATATAGTTGCCCAAATCTTCTGTCCTCTGTAGGTGCCTACGAGGTAGCCACCACATCTGTTACCTCTTAACTCGCTAAAGCCCATGGGCTGCTTCCTCTCTGGCTGTGTCCCTTACAGAAAACCACAGGGTCCCAGGTGTATCCTCTGCCCTTGTGGTCAATTGGCACAGTCTGTCCATGTCCATAACAGTAATTAGCCTTGGTAAGTAGCCTCCTTAGTTTCCAAAACAGGGTGGCCCCTTAGAGACTGCCTATGGTCCTTGCATTATGCTGACTCCTGCACCATGCCCCAAAATGTCTTTGCTAAAGCAAAGCAAGAGAAAGCTTCCCAGCCCAAGCAACAGGCATCCACAGATCCTTTCTGACAGCTAAGTGGTAGAGATGGTCAAGCTCTGGGGTACGGGGCTACTTAATACATTAATGGAGACATGGTGCCTCAGACTGTGACATTAACTGGCTAGAAATCAGGACCCACTCTCATTTCTGACATGCATCAGGGTATTGGGTAGTTTTACCCGAGTAGGGCTGAAATAGAAGCAGCGAGCTGTTTTACAATCAGGTTCAGAAAAGATCCGTTAGCATTCTGAATACTTGCACCTTGCTTTGCAACAATATTGCCATGTCACCCACTCCAATAGGAAATTTATGCCAAGGAAAACCAAAACCCCTACTGATAGTTTTGTTGTAAGCTTTATGTGATGTTTCATGCCGTTATCATGCCCTATTTGTTGATACCTACATCATGTAAGTAAAATTAAGGACAAAAATAAGCATGTAAATAATAGCAACAGGTCACAAACCAAATTGCAAAAGCAGAGGTGTCAAAAAAACATTTACTAGTCCTCTTTGTCATGCCTAAGTGTTAGGAAAAATAGCCCTTCCCAAGGAAAGGACAGTGACTAGAGTGTGAAGCACTTGGCTACATGCTCGTTTTCTGGTGGCTTATGCTGCACTCCCCAACTGTGCTTTGATCTGTTCTTGGAGAGTATGAACACTGCAGTTCATCTCCTGCAACTGCCTCCCTCTCCCAACAGGCTTTCGATCTATATGAAGTGGTCAGATGAGGGGAATGGCAAAAATGTGCTCTTTTACCTTCTGGTTTTAGAATAAAGTCAAGGATGGGTGAGTAGTAGAAGGTAGGGGTTTTAATTGTCCTCATTTGATGGGAACTGGGGTTTATCCAGTTGTCTGTCACACAATGTCAGCTTCCAGTCTAGATTTCTTTCTTACTTTTCTATTCCAGTCCTTGCCTATGGCAATAGCTTTGATTTGTTTGGCGGATCACAGCCTTGCTGCCTTATCTATGAAGCTATTAGTACTGCCTTAAAAAAAAAAAAAAAAAGTCTTCTATAAGATAGTCTGCTTAGCTTTTGCCCCAGTCTTAGAGAATAGGGAGAGGACTTGTTGGGACTCCATCCTTTCAGTGACCCAGTGACTAACGGGATCAGTACCCCTTTCCTCTGAGTAAATAGACTTAATTAGACTCAAAGAGAGTGAAATATGGTACTGTTTCCACACATCAAACTATCTATGCCTGAATCCCTTCCACAGAGTGATTATTTAAACAAACTTCTATGGCCAATGGACTGGGGAACAATCTGGAAAAAATTATTTTTCTCTTTAAAGTTGATTTCCTTTTATGAATTTATGCCATCAAATCGAGATCCAAACATCTTATACCATCCGTCCAATGCATGCTCTGACCAATATGGATCTGATTATTTTTCCATGTAAGAGGGGGAACTAAACTCTCTTTGTTGTTACTCGTTCATAATAATCCTGTTTGTGCCTTCAAGGGGTAAGATAGTAGCAGTTCTTGATAAGGTATGTTCTATAGTCCAAGATGTTAGAGAACTTTAAGAAAATGTTACCTCTGCTTTCACAACTCTTGCTTGAGGCTCGTATCGCCCTTAGAGACACAGTACTACACAGGGTCACCATTGAGCACATAGGTGATTAGTAAGGTAGCTTGAGGCTGGATCATAAATCACTTTGAAGATTGGGACTGTAGTCTTGAATTGTTCTGAGTAAGGAATCCCTGTGAGCCCTACAGCAATGTGCTTGCATGATCCTGTGCTGCTTAATAGGTATGCAGGGCTTCACGCTTTGAACCAACTGGTCTGTTGTTTTTTTCCCAAGGAAAAACATACAGCAGTTACTATGACCAAATCACAGGCAGTCAGAAACATCGTACTGGCATGTTGAGAACCCTTTGTTTATAGAATCCAGTTTCCATGAGGTGGACTTCAGGCTTGTCAGCTGCTTTATTGGAAGTACACCATCTCAAATTAGGGATGATGTAATTTTTACTGCTTCTTCAAGATATTTAATTTTCATTTAATGTGATTTCCATGTTAGTCATGTATCATTCACTGTCTTCCATAAAGCCAGTAACATGTGTAAACAAGGAGAGAGGAACTGAAGTACAGCCGTCATCCGTTATGAATGAGAGGTAGACTGAGATCCACCCCAGCCATGTACTCTTTGCCTTGAGGCTACCAATCTTTCATTAGGCTTTTAAAAAATTGTTCCATTAAGACGAGGACACATAACTTCATAGAATAGCATAATTAATTTGGGGAGATTAAAGCTCGTCCTTCTCAGGAGATAAAGGAATATGAAAATGCATGTGCCAAGTAGTTTCACTACTTACCCTGCAGACAGTCTGTAGAGAGATTGCAGTGCTGCATGCAGATAATGGGCAACCCCCCTGCTAATCCGTTCATCTATGCAGTAATGTCAACTCCCCAAACCCATCTAGGTACATACAGAAGAAACAGGATTTTTTTCTTTTTATCTGAAGAGGGACAGGGACTGTCCTAAGACTATTCAGCTCTCATCTCCAGATCCCCCCACTGTTTGCAGCTTTTCTGTAAACATAAATTTACTCTTTTCCTTGAGGAAAGTCCTGTTCCTCAGTAGCTAGAAGCCAGGCCTGGGACCATTCTGTTGTCTTTTTTGTGGTCTGATTGCCCTGAAGTTGTTTCAGCTGCAGAAATATTGCTGTTCAGTCTCAGAATTTCTACTGTATTTTCTTACTTCCAAGTTTGCCTACTGTCAAAAGGCAGTACTGTTTTCCTACAAAAGGACGTGGGAAAATGGTGAATTAAAATGAAAATACAAGGTTGTTGCTTGGTGTTTTCTTTCTTTTTTGGGTGAAAGACCAACTCAGTTTTGCCATAGCTTGAAGAAATTTCCGTTTTTCTGGCGCTTCAGAGCCGAATGTAATTCTAGATAGTCTGGTTAGCCTTTGCAGAGAGTCTGGTTAGTAACGTCAGCTGTCCCTTGTGTCTTTCACATGAGCAATGTACACAAAGACTGTGCTCCAGAGCACAAGCAGGAAAGACTTCTGACCTTTTGATCTGATGATCTGTTCCCAAAATCTCTGTGTGTCCAAAAGCAGCAAGACAAATACCAGAAAACTTGGAGACCTGAGGAAAGGGGAAGCTCCAGCATTTCACAAGCAGAAGCAGAGAGCAGCTCCCTGAGGGGTCCAGCTGCAGGACAGAGCTTGCCACCGAGCCTGTGGGAGACCTGGAAATGCTGGCCACTGTAGACCCCCAGAGCTCTCCTCCTTCCAGCATGAGTGCCAAACCACCCATCAGCCTCTGCAACAGCAGAGCCACGCAGACTGTCTTAAAACATAAACCCACCGCGAGAGCTGTGGTTGACTGACTAGGGAGAGCGAGCACGTCAGGACTTACGGCCCGTCCATCCCCGTGGGGTTGGTCTGTCCATCCCTGTGGGGTTGGTCTGTCCATCCCTGTGGGGTTGGTCTTCCTGCAGCCGTGGTGCAGGTGAGCTGTGCCCCAACCTACAGGATGCAGAAGGCACGCATTGCCCGGCTGAACATACGTGGGAGAGGGAACTCATTCTCCCTGTTGGTGTATAAGCAGGCTGTTAACCATTTTCTCCTCCTTGGCATTCAGTACATGCATCCGTGCCACAGTTGCGTTACATTATCTGTATAGCCTCTCAACTTTGAAAATATCAGGGAAAGAAGCTTTACATCCTTCTGCACTCAGAGTAGCATGCTATTGCCTGCTGATTTCCATCACTACAAGTTACTGAGCTGGCTGCCTCGCGAAGATAAAAGTTACTTTCGGTAAAGCTCTGTGTTTCTGCAGCTGGAATTTTCCTAATTAATTCCTCTAGCAGATTTTACAGATACACTGCAACCCAGGCTATTCAGGCCAGATACAGTATCCAAGGTGGGTCATTTGAAACTGGCTTTTTGAATGTCTGTGTTGTATCGCGACATGCTGCATTAGACATGCCCCAAAAGGTCACATGTTTCCAAAGAGTATATTCAGCATGCTTTGTCAAGACTTAGCGGTGTGAGATCTTGGTATATTATTGCATGGATTCTGTCTAATTATTACAGGCATGTGACCAATTGCTTTGAGTCTAAATAACAAAAGCTGAAGAACACAATACTTTCCTGGCTTAACTGTTTTGTAATGATTAACTGCAGTGTTATGGGAGCCATTTTGTGCCACCAGCTTTTAAGCAGAACAGCATGTTGTCTTCAACAGAAAATTTTAATTTGAGATGGTGCTATCAAATGGTCTAATGTTTTCAGTCAGTTTTTAAAGTGAGATTGCAGCATATTTGTAGAAACCCCCTTTAAATCAATGGATTTGAGCACACTTTGGATCAGGCCATAAGCATTCGACCTTTTCTGTTGGTTGCTGGGAGATGCAACAGCACACAATAGGATTGACTGGATTTAATGTTCGGGGTAACAATTAATAGAAAGGCTGCCTGTGTGTACCAACAGTGGGGTTTCATGTTAATCGTTACTGAAGTTCTGCTTTCCAAGCCTCCCTCAGGTAATAATGAGTGACTTAACATTACATACATCTTTTGGCTTTCCTGTTTTTGTAGTTGTGTATCATATCTCTCTGTCTGAGCTGAGAAATGTTTTACTATAAGCAGGTTCAATTTTTAATTTCTAGGAGCCAGAAGTTCAGAATAGGGTCCTGGAAGAGTGAGTCAGAGTATGTCCCCAAACTGATCACCTACATTTGTTATCAACCAGTGAAGTTAGGTCTGGAGTTTGACTTAAATAACGATCATGCAACCAGCCAGCCAGGTATTTTATTCATTTCAGTCGTATGGCACTCTACCACATTACGCTTTCTTATGTAAGACTTACAGCACTAAACTGTTACGGCTTTCATCTCTCATCCGCAGTCCTTGCCTATCATCAGTTGAAAGTACAGATTCAGTTTGATAGAGTACATTTGATTCATGTGGCATATTGGTGTAAAGAAAAACATGGAATGCATAAAACAAGACTAATATTTATAATGTAGGCTGTGAGAATTTCCTAAATTTAATTCATGTTTGAATTACAGTGCTGGTTTTAAAGAAACATCCCATCTGTATTTTTTGTTTTTCTGATGTCTGAGAATCTGTCACAGCCCTTGCTAAGTTGTTGCAGTAGTTGATTGCTCTTGCAATAAACACAGAAGTTACACCACATTGATCTAGCTTTAAAATCTGTCTCTGAGCTTTTGTTTTACCTTTGCAAGGTAGATGAAAGAGCTCAGCATTACTAGTTTCATTACATAGATACTTTTATATATATGTGTGACTTGTAGAATTTAACCCATTTTGGAGCATTGCAAGGCTGGACATGGAGCTGGGAGAATGGCATGTTCATGATGTCTGCCACCATTGCTGATGACAGTGGTATCTGGTGAAACAATTGTTTTAAACCGCTAATCTCACTTTCTTCTTATGAAGCTACATAGATTAGCCTCCTGCAGTTTGTCACTAAAGAAGCATTTTTTTCAAGTCTTTGACAATTCCCTGTGGCTTTTCTCCAAGTCCTCTTCCATTCATACTTGAAATTGCCAGTCACAACTGGACCAGCATTTCATTAGTCTTAACTAAGAAAATTGCATAACCTCCTTATTTCTATTCAGTACTACTCTGTTTATATGGCGAAATATTGTATTATCTCTTTCACTGAAATGTGATACTGGGACTTCATGTTGAACTGATGGATTATCAAGACCCTGTTATGCCTCTTGTCAGAGAAACAGATACTCCCAAAATAGTCCCTCTTACTCTGTGTGCACCAAGTTTCTTTGTTTATGGATAAGAATTTACAATGGACAGTGCTAAAATGTATTTTCATTGTTCCCATTTTAGTATTTAATCTAGATTCTACTTCATTTTATCGTGCCCCATCTCCATGACATCAGTTAACTTTGTCAGTGAAAATGTTATACTTTCTTCCATGTAACTTATACAACTGCTAAATAGCACTGGGTGAAGAATCAATCATTATAGGGTGTCACCAACGCCCCCATCTCTTTAACTGAAATTTCATTTGACACTTAGCAAAACATCTGTTTTAAAGCCATTTAAGATACATTGTGTTGATTTTGTTGGATGGTAATTTCCTACATGATTCATAACCAGAATGTCACGGAGCATCAAGTCAGAGTGATGCAGTGAAATTGTTATCTTTGTTACTCCATGAGAACAGTTTCAAGAATAGATTTTCTCATAGTTCTTAGGTATTATTTAATTGTATAAAACTGTAAGTGAATATCAGAATTTTGCAAAGTATGGCAAATCAGAAAAATGAACCTAGTTTTTAAATCACAGCCAATTAAGGAAAAATAACCCCTCCTTTCTCATTTTTTACATGCCTTCCATAAAACCCATGGACCAGGTTATCCTGTCACTGATGCTGTGTAATTCTGCTAGGGATGGTTATCGGATTTTGCAGAGGTAACTGAAAAGCAAATGTGGCCCTGTATGAGTGTTGGTATGCAAAGAGCCTTGGAAGCATTCTTGCCTTCAGGATAATTACAAAATCGCTTCCTTTTTTGTCATCCACCCATGATGCCATCTAATTTTATGTTCCTTGGCTTCTAGCTGTTAGCCTCATTAACCTTACTTGATAGAGCGTTCCAACATTTATGATTCTCATGTGAAAAATGCTTCCTGATGGCTGGAATTTGTTTTTCTTTAATTTCTACCTTTGCCCTCTTGTCCTATTATGTGTACTACGCTGAAAATAGTAACTTGAGATTGGTGTGCCTACTCCTTGCAGTGTAATGAATTCCAGTTAATTCTCTTGTCTTTTCTTTCTCTTAAGATAGCCGTGGTAATTTAAAATGATTTAACCAACAATCCTACATGTTTTCACTTGGGTCCCTTGTGTTTTTACATTTAATAGTAAGTTCTTCTGTGAAAGGAAATGAGGAAATTCAGACGTGTCATTCATCAGCTGGCCTATTTCCACAAATGTAACATTACCCTGGTGTTGTTAACTTCATTGTCTTATTTGGCATATGGAGTAGGGCCAAGACGCTGTTACTGTGGGCAGTAAAACTTGACATTTGTAAGTTTAAAATTTCACCAGTCAAAGCAATTTTACTCTGCACAGTGGCAATATCCTAAATCTTGAATCTAAATCCAGTTCAGCTAGCCGTGATGATCATTGTCAGATTTGCAATGGTGGAAAGTATGAATTTAATCCACATTCACAAATAAAAGGGGTTTTTCCCCTTTCTGGGATTATACAGAGACTCCTGTATACATACATTCTGCACCAGTAGCAGCAGCTCTTTCCATCCAGCACAGGTCAGCACTAGAAGTACCACTGCAAAGGCAGGCAGTAGCCACGCAGGAACAGAGGCTGATAGTCCTTTTTCTTTTTATTACATTTTCGTTATAGTTTTGACATTATAAAAAGGTTGGATATTGGTCTGTTAAGAGCTCCTAATAGAAATTAATGTTTGGTCTGTAAGGGAGCATCTTTTCTTTATATGCGGATTCATTTGAAATTTTATGTGCTTTTGGGACGGAGTGCATTGTACTCTGAAAAGCCTGCAATATTTCCTCAAGACTAATCAGAACAGCTATCACACTATTTCAATTAATTTCTTTAAGATTATGTTAAGTTCTTTAAGTTAAGCTGGTCTAGAGCTTGGTGGTTTTTTCTCTTTTCTTTCTATTGTTTACTTTGTTGTTTCCTAATACGGGCTTCACAGGGTGAAGAAAGAAACTCAAACTGTGATACTTGATACCTAGGAGAAGAGGTCATCCCATTGAAGAAGAGAATTGTTTACAATTGTTTACAAACAATTCTCTCCAGTTAGACATTTTATAAAGGATGACAATGGGGATAGGAAGAGAAGATTGTATGTTACCTAATGGGATGTTTGTGATAAAATAATGCAAAGAAACAATCAATAGTGTTCTTAGAAAGTGCAGCTGTTCTTGGACTGAAAGGTTGAAATTACTGTTACCATTCACTGGCAGGTGTTATGTTGTAAAGTCCATCTCTGGACACAATTGGTTTGAGGGCTCTTTCCTCTTATGAGTTTACAGTTTTGAAAATCAAGAGTTTGTTTGATGGCTTCTGCCTTATATCGTGCAACCAAGTATTTTCTTCTTTAGGCATGGTTATTTTAGCATGTATTGGAACATGTTTTGCCTTTACTGACTATTTAAAACCTATTCATAAGGGTCTACCTTTTGGCTGAGGTCCTACTTTCTGTATAAAAAGGTATTTTCTGAAGGGTTATCTTGCCTGGGACAAAGTTAGTGGGTTAATCAAGCTGTAAGTTTTCCCTATCTGTACATGCTTGTGTAATATATGTCATTCATCTGAGGTGGAAAGTGATCCCCTCTGTGAATTTCTTTTAATTACACTCTAATAACTCACAAAATTAGTATCTTTCAAAGTCTCCTTTTAGGGAAAGTAATTTTTTTTCAGCCTATTAAAGAATAGCATGCAGATAGATAATTCCAAATTTCTTCTTTTGCAAAAGTAACCAAAGGTCACACATTTGCTGGAAAGACAGTTGCACTACCAAAAATAAGTATTTACTGAGTCAAGCATTCCAGTGCCAGATTCTCCTGGGAGGTGTCCCAAGAAACAGAAGAAAGCCTTCCTCAAGTACTGTAAATTCAATGGTTATGATATAATAATAGAATCTCCTGGAAACTCTGTTATAGAATTCCATACTTAGGACAGTAAAGGTATCTTCTCAAGTAAGTTGAGATGTTATCAGGCATGCATTTCTAACTCCTTGCATTTCTTTTCATGCTTCTGAATGCTTGCCATACATCCATCACTCCTTTTGCTGGCTGCTAATCCAAGAATTTCTCCACATTGCCAGGAAAAAGCGAACTCTGTACCTAAAAATCTTGTCGCCTACTTGCTGATGTAAATTGTCAACCTGATAAACTCCTTAATATAAGGTTTTCCCCTTCAAAATAGTCAGAGTAAGGTCCAACTTCAGAGAAGTCAGCTTTTCAAAAGGCTTGGCTTCCCCTCACCCAGCTTTAGCCATGGAACGGCTCTGCAGTAGGTCTGGGCTGGCTGCCGTGGTGGAGGTGCCACCGGGGAGGAGGTGCCACCGGGGTGGAGGTGCCACCGGGGAGGAGGTGCCACCGGGGAGGAGGTACCACCGGGCACCGCTGAGCTTGTTGCATGGTGGGTGTCTAGAGAGGGACAACTGCTGGACCTGGTCGTCCTCTGGAGATGTCTGTGTCTCTTCCCTGGTTGCGCAGGCAGCAATGAGTGTCAAACAGGCCCTTCCGAGGCGTCTCAGCAGCGCACCTGATCTTCCAGGTATCCATAGCCACTTGTCATTTAGAAAACACTGCTGGCTTTTGCATGTTAACATGGACTCAGGCGTTGGCTTCCAAGGATGTTCGATCCCCAGGCATTTTTATTTATCGCTGTGAGGCTTTGGCTTGTGATGAACCCGCAGGGCACATCTTAGCTGAGTTTCGTTGCAATCACGCGCCTGTAACAAGACACATCTTCTGCCTTCTCAGATACATCTCCGGGACGAGCTGCCCGCCGGGAGAAGCTGCTGCTGGCTGCCAGCAGCTCTCGGCGTCTGCCGCAGCCTCTCCTGAGCCGGCTTCGGCTCAGCCCTCGCCCAGGGACGGGGACGGGGAGCTGGGGGTTCCCCGAGGGACGTGCGACGTCCCTGCTCCACGCGCTGCGGTGATCCGGGGCCCAGCGGAGGAGGGAGCGCGCCTGCTGCGGTGAAGCGCCCCGTGCCATGCGTTCGCTACCTGGCTCAACACCCCGGTCCGCAGTCAGCAGGGGAGCGGGGACATGCCTCTGCACAAAGGGACCCTTGGGAGGATGAGTACAGTGTGGTTCTTTTAATCATTTTTAAGCCCGAGTGCATCTCAACATGGTATTTTTTTGCTAAAGGAAGATCAGGAGACAGGAAGATGAAAGGAATCTAGTTTAAAAAAAACACTGAGAAAATGAATTATAAAAGAAGCGGCAACAGAAGGAATAATAGTGCTTTGTTTATTCTTTCCCTTTGAGCTTTGTGGACATATAATACATTTCCACTTCTTGGTCCTACTTTCTTTTTCCTCCTCCCCTGCCCTCTGTCTTGCTTCATTTTTTTCTGTGACCATTAGCGCTGTGGGAACCTACCACCCACGGTGTCCATTCATTGCCTCTCCAAAGAGGCCCGAGAATGCAGCCACCCTGCACAGGCTAACCTGGGCTCAAAGGGCAGCACAGTGTTGTAGCCTGAAGCCAGTTAGTATTTGTATAGCAACATGACATTGCAGGAAAAGAGTTCAGTCATGCTCAATTTTGCTTCTGGTATTGCAAAAGCAGCACATTAGTGGTGGAGTTGTACAGATTGGATGGAACTAATTATATTAAATTGTTCTGTAGGAACTTTTTAAACAGCATTGCATGTAGAAGAGCAAGCTTTTTTGACAAGAATTTGATTCATATGAGGCTTCATGGAGCATTTATTTTATCTTGAAGAGTTCAGGTCACCTTCTTCCATGAGAAAACTGAGAGAAGGAAATCTTGACAAAATTCCCTGTAGGATTTCCTCCCCATTTTTTCCTCTAGGCATTTTCCTTCCTCAGCCTGGGAGAAACAAGCTGAAAGGGTAGCATGAAATGTGCAGAGAGCCCAGTTCCTTCTCCCTCCCTGCCCCTCTGCGTCCCCTGTGACTATCTTCAGTAGTTTAATTAAGAAGAACTCCTCTGTAGGATAAGTACTTTCCATCTTAAAGGTCCAAGGACCCCAGCCTTTCATTCTCAGTTTGCAGTTGGATGAGAGGCAATTTCTTTTTCCAGATATTTTATTTTCCAGATACATAGCAAGTGCTCCTAAAATCTGATATTGAGGACTGGTGAATAACTGATCAAGGCTTTTTACAATTTGAAGGTATATGATGCAATACTCGCACTTCCCTGAACTTGGTCCAGCTTGTTTTCCTCCATCTTAGATTTTACTGAGACCACCAGAACACTCCTGCTCAGGGCAGGCAGTTATCTTTCTTCATCACTAACAATGACAACTGGGTTCCTAGTGTCACAACACTGTTATTTATTTTCCCTGCTGGGCCTTCATCATGCTTTTAACCAACTCTAGTTAAAAACATCTGTTAGACAAATTCCTCTGGAAAATTCCATATACAGCAAGCATAGAGATAAGAGATAAGTTTAAAGCTACTTTGCATACTTCTGCTTAAGAAAAAGCAGCAGCACAGGAGTTAGCTTATGTGACACTTTTTTAGTGCAGTCAGAAGATTCAGAGTAGCAGTCAAATGATATTTCCTTTTTTTGGATGTGTTCCTTGAGATTTTAGGTTTCCTAATTCTTCTTTCTGCAAGTTATCGCATTTTTCTCTCCAACGCAGTCTTGCTGTTGTAACTACCTCATCTTTATGGTGGTTATATAGCATGAATATTCTAAATTATCTGCTTTATTGTTGTGGTCTTCCCACACACGGGTCTCGGGAATAGCACTGATGAATATTTTCCCTTCATGGGCCAACACAAGTGTTGGACTCCAGATCTAATACCAAAAGGTCAACCTGCAGACAGGCTGGTTTGACCTCTGCTTCGTGACTTGGGCTGCATTAAGGAGCCAAATGTTTGTGACTGTTGTTTGTCAGTCCAAATGAACGTAACTTCCATTTTCTTTCTACTGTACTCCCCTGTGTGATTCCCAGACTATTTATTTTATGAAATAGCCATATAGGCACACTGCTTGAAAGCGGTACGCGTGTGCCGGCCAGAGATGGCAGCTTCCAGCTCTGCTCACTTGAGTCGCTGCCTGCAGGCAGGCAAAATCAAAAGTGCCCATTTCTGCTGCTGCCCCCCGGCACGGACATGCTGCAGAGAAGCCCACAGGATATCTGCAGCTCCGGATGAGGATTCTGGAGCTAGGGTGTTATGGGGGCAAGTGTATATAACAGGAGGATGAAAGAAGTGATTGCACAGGTTTGAATTTGTGAATTCAAATTTGTTTGTGAATTCAAAGAATAGATACACCTACTTGTGAAGGCAAGAGTTGTTGCCATCATTCAACCAAGTCTGGGAACCCCTCTATGCAATACTACTTTAACGCTGAGGTTCAGTTTCTTTCTGTTCAGTAGCTCCTCTTTCTATTTTTTTAACTTGGATGCAATTCAGCTCCCTGTTTCTTAACTACAGCTCTTTCCATCTACCTGCTGACAGTTAGACATGTAGGAGAATAGGAAGGATGGAGGGAACCATTCTTCCCATTATTTAATTAGAAAACTAAGTCCCAGAAACCTTTCTGCAGTCTTTGTTTTTCTAATTTTAGAATATGCTACACTTTCAAAGAAGATATTTAGCTTTGCTATTTTTGAGAAATGGAAGAAAATGATGTTATGTCCCTACATACCCCTTGTGTCTGCTTGCATTTATCAAGTAAAGAATGACGAATATGCTAACTCGTTTTGTCATAACAACATAAGTGCTAATGGTGCTGTTGTCTAGTCCAGGCAAAGGCAACCCTCATTTATTTGATATTCAGCCACCTTGGAAGGTTCATTTTGCTGCTGGCTGTTCACCAAGGATCGCTCACAGAGATAACGGAGGCTTGGGAGCTCTCAGCAGTATTCGCTCTTTTGCAAATGAGCAAGCAAGCGAAGAATGTTCTTGTTTTCTGCATTGCTAGCCAGGAACCTGCTCCACATGCTGCTTGCAGTCCCTCCTGTTTTCTTCCCATGGTAGGTGTTGCCATGTCCTAAAGAAAGAGAGCAGTTGAATGCCAGGAGAAAAAAACTTCAGTGCAGGAAAGGATTTTAGTGAAATAAGACAGAAGTCCTCCATGGAAAGGCTATAGCCTCAAGGAGATCAGATAGCAAAGTGATACCAAAACCGCCTTTCGTATTCCATTGATGCTCCTCCGCTTTTGACTAGCGATCTGATGCAGCAAAGTCTGCAGGCTCCAGCTGTACCTGGGAGACAGCTGGAACAGCCTTGCTGGTCTGCGTGGCTTGCAGTCCTGTCAAACCAACTCAAAAGCCTTATCAGATCTCCCCAGGAAAGCAGAGCTGGGCACACCTCCCTGAGGCAGAGGTGTCTCAGAGTATGGTTGCCTTGAGTCTGTATGGAGGCAAGGAAGAGAAAGTTGCCTGACCTTTCTATTATGACTGTTTTCCTGAAGGTGTGTGCTACTTTTAATCTAAAAGAAAGGAAGCTATGCTTCAAACATACTTAATAAATTTCTTGGAAAAATATCTGAATTTTTTTTTTCCTACTCAGAAAGAAGCAATGAATAACTCAAGTGATACATCATTTTGATACTGAAGTTTTTCTATGCTTTATATTTACGTAGAAAGTGTATTGCATTCATGTAACTTTTTCTGACCTGAGTGTATAGAGCTAAAACATGTAGTCAAAGCTGGGAAAAATCTTTTTCATAATCACGTTTACATTTTTCTTTGAATACAAAAAGAAATCAAAATTAACACCAGTATAAATAACCTTTCCCAACTTTGCTTGGGCTGATTAAAGGGTTTTATGTGCTGTGATACTGTAGTTGCTATCTCCTACCACGAACAATTAATTTTTGCTATTTTTGAGCTGAAGGATTACAAAAAACCAGTAGCAGAAAACATACAAATGCATTTTTAGGCACTATATTGAACTTTCACCTTAAGAATTACTAGAAGCAGTGTAATGTGCTGATAAAAAGCAGCGTAATGAAAATGCTTGGTAGTACTGATCTTGATCAGTTCCTCAGATGGTACAGCTTGCAGCTAGAGTTATTTAGGTAGGATGGACATTGCCCTGCAGCGAGCAAATGCAAAGTACACGTCCTGAGCTCTGGGACTGAACCACGTCACAAAATACATGCCACAAGTACTATGTTATGGACACAGAGCTTCTTTGGGGTGAAACAAAGTGACTGACATACTAACACAGTTTCAGCACTGCAAATTAATGCTTTTGGAGCCACTGTAGAAATATGGGCAAGGAGGATGCCTTTATCAAAGCTGGAACGTGATGTCCAGGCTGCAGACGTGGGGCGAGTTGCACTGGGATGGTGGGGATCACTAACAGCTCAGTTCATGGACTCTTCACCTCCCATGGCATGTCAAGCACTCTTTGCCCAGTTTTTGAAAGCTGTCCAAGCAGCACCCTTACTCAGCTCTTGAGAGGTCCCGGAGTCAGAATGTAGATGGTATGAAAAACACTGCCAATGTCTTTCCTAGACGATAAATATTTTATTAGTGTGTTCTGCACTCAGAGGAACGGATAGTTCTGGTATTAGAGGCCAAGGAAGTTTTAATATGCACAACCAGAAAATTCTGCATGTTTTCACAGCTAGCTCTCCAAAAAGAATAAACTCCTCTGGAATTTCAGTTTTCACTGGAGTTGCTTTCCAAAAAGGAAAATAGAGAAACGATTTATTAAAAAGCAACTATCTGAATTAATATGGAGAATAAATTAGCATAGTTCATATCATCTCTCTCAAAACCAAAAACTCAATCAAAAACACGTAATATCTAAGCATGTACTTGAATAGTATTATTATGGCGTTTAATATTTACTAGTAAGCTTATTATTAGAAGTAACGGACTGTCCATCTCAGTTACATCCTTTTAGTCACTTAGCTAAGTGTAAGGGTCTATTTAAGCAATCTTTAGCCAGGTCAGCAATCCAATCACCTGTGGATTACAGATATACATTTTGCTGACAAAAGCTTCTGTCAGATAAAGCCAGAAAGGCAAAGCCTGTGCTGTTCCCAGCTTGTATTTTTTGCATAGAGGTACTCTACTGGCAGCAGTGTAATTTGACAATGTGATTGCAATAGCAGCCCTTCCTGGCTGAGCTATCCAAGTGATAAATTACACTTCATCACGTCCATCTACGCACAAGATAGCGATGCTTCTAGATTTGATACCTGCTTGTATGTGTTGTTCCTTTGAGGTCCATGCCTGCCCACATCATTCAGGTAGATGTCTAACCCAAGAGGGAATTCAACATGAGAGAAATCTCTCTGGCAAGAAGCAGTATAGGTTGGAATCAATTTTAGCTCTACTTACCAAAAAAAAAAAAAACCAACTGACCCTGCAGAGCCAAACAAACTGCACCAGTTTGAGCCTCCACCCAGAAATCTGGCAATCTAAATTACGCTCTCTTATTGAGCAGTACTTCCCTCCGCAGGAACAATGAATCAAACGAAAGGGCCTAAATAAATAAATCTTTACACTTCCCTGTTCTTTCTCCCTCCCAGTTAATCATACGTCATTTTGGGAAACCTAAGTAATCCACAGCAGGAGGCAAAACTGCCATCACCGAGCGCGTTCGCGGCATCAGACCGTCCTCCAGGAGCTGGGGCTGACGGTTCCCCCCCGTCCCCCCGCGCCGTAGGAGCTGGGTGCCCGGCTCTCGCAGGGATCGGGCCCTGTCTGCGGCCGAACCCGCTCCGGCCCCGATCGCCACAGGTGTCCTTCTGCCGCGCCGAGCTCTGCTGCTGGTTCTGCCGTTCCTCGCTGCTGCTGCGCTGGCAGCCAGGTTCCCGACTGGCCCCTTCGCCGGTCTCTCCAGCGCCCGCGCAGCCGGCCCTGCCGTCCTTCTGGTCCTTTACAGAAAGTGCAGCGGTGCAGGGATCCGCACAGAGCCCCAGCCGCGCGGAACAGGCTTGCTGAATTAAGACTTCTTTCTTTCCTAAAGGGAAAAAAAAAAAGAAAGGAAGAAATAATCTGCTTGGAATCTTTTTCCCCACAGAGACACATTTTTCCACTTCTCAGGACCAGAGCAGTTTATTAGGACCACTGTTTACCCCAGGGAAGTTACCCACGTTTTTGCAAATGTGTTTTGTGCGTACCGTTTTCTACGCTTTTTAACTTAGTTGTTTTTAACACAAAGGCCCCAAATGCTAGAAAATAGATGTTCGATTAAACCTGATAAAGCTCGGTCCATTGTTCCCTTCCCTCGCTAGTGGATGCCAACAGATGATGTTCCTTCTCTAGGCTGTGGAGAAGACTCATTGTCCACGGGGGTTCTTGGGAAAGGGCTGCTCTTCAGACCATCTGCTTTCACTGGAGAAACTGGCTGAGTTTGTCCAGGCTCCCCTTGCTGTATGAGGAGTTTTGAGTACTGAAATGCCTGGTTAGCACTTCCATCATAGCAGTTTCTGAAGTTATTCGGGTTTGTGTCCTCATGCTACGCTCTCAGTGTTACGCAAGGTCCAGAGGTGAGGAATTGCCACCAAACAGATCAAGTTTCTAGCCTGAAAGGAAGTTCTGAAATTGCCACAGAAGGCCTGCTGGTACAGGATTTCTGGTACCATTTCACAGAGCATCAGATAGTCCAGATAAGCTTCAGATAAGTACTCTCTGTTTTGGGTGCTTATCTCTAACTCCAGATATTTTGAAGTTTGCCCCTCATGTATTTCAAGTCTGTGTCCTTTAAACAGAGCTTCTTCTAAATCAGATAATTAAAATATCTTTGTGTCTTCTCAGGGAACCCATGTGTTCATTTGTGATCCCCAGAGGGAAGGCTAAATTAACCCTGCTGTCATTTGTTGAAGTATTACCAAATGATATTATTTATACTAGATTTAGCCATAAGTACCTATTTCCAGGGGCAGCGTGTCCTAGAATAGTGCAAAAAGGATGTTTTTCTTTCCTTTCTATCTTTGAGGCATGAATAACATAGACAGCCGCATCTTTTCTTTAGGATCTCGGAGAACAATCATTATTGAGAAGTAGCGTACAGGGTGAAATAAGGTATTTATTTAAATGTCTTTTTCAAAAGTGTAAAGAGCAGATAGCAGATCAATGATCTCCTTTTCACCAAAAAGTTTTATTTTTCTGTCAGTGGAGGTTTTCTAGCTCATTATTACCTACAGCATTCTTGTCCCCGCCACCACCAACCACCCCACCCTTCTTCTGGTACGTAGACAGCAGCTCCCTCCAATGCTCTGAAACATAGAGGTCTCTGTCTTTTCTCTGATTTCCTTCCTTCGAACTCTGCCTTCACATTTCAGTGATGTAAAACAGCCAAGATAAGAAATAGCTGTCTCTTCCCAGGAGGAGATGGGACGGATGTGCAATTCAGAAGAACAATTCCTTTTTCCTACTGCCTTCCTGGGATGGGGGGCGGTGGGGGCGTGAGAAGTAAGTAAACCTCCCTTTTGCCAGCTGTGCCAGCTACTCCTAGAAAAACAGACACAGCAAAGCATGTCAGCACTGTACTGCTCTCCCCCTGAAAGCATAGAATTGTTAAAAAAAGATCAAATAGGATACAGGGGTGGCTAGTCACTTGTATTTTTGGTCAAAATGCAAGACTCAACAATTGTTTGTGTAATGCAGCCTATTGCTCTTTTAGCATCTGGCATAAACTGTTGTCTTCAGTCATGTAAGTCATGTTTCATCTAGGCTCCCTGTTGCTAGAAAAGGTGACAGGAGACAGAGTTAGACTATTACCACCGTGGGGTAGTAGTCACATTTGTTGTGATTTTGTATAAAGACTAGCATACGGGGGTTTGGGTCTATAGGAGTTAAATAAGTAAATTTGTGTGGAGGATGAGGGTTTCTGCTATTGTGAGATTTTAAGAGTGGCTTTTTGCATTATTTTCATATTATTGCTGTGGCTTAATGAGGAAAACAGAAGAAGTAATGTTTTCTTAGTTACCTAAAGATAATAAAAAACAGTAGAAGCAGAAGAAAGTTTCTCATTTGCTGTGGGATCCTAGCTCACATAGTAGCAGGAATTCACAGCCAAGAACATCACACTTTATGATGGTGATGAAGTTCTCCAGTAAGCAACAAGAGGCTCAGTTTCCATGATTAAAGGATGTGGTTGAATTTAGTGGGACAACTGAATTGGCTGTTTGCACTGGGAGATAGTTTTTGAGGATGAGTGAAAAGAAACAGGACATCAGAAATTCACAATAATTTCTGGGAAATTTGGTACTGTAGATACCCTTTCTCTTTCTCAGTAAATAGGAGAAGGGAAATCCATAAGGGGGCTTTATTACCATACCAAGGTCTCCAAGGATTGTTTTTGTCATTTGCCAGTATTTTGCCTAGCTGCATCAGTGGTGACCTAGACTCCAAAATCTGGCTCATGTATAACACAGAAGCACAGGAACACCAGTAAGAAGCAGAACTCTGCTAAGCTACTAAAGCCAGTGTTCTGTGTAACAGTGGACAGCAAGAATGCCACAAAATAAGCGTTAATGTTAGTGTGATTGTAATCTACTTCAGGGAGCTCTCCAAATGATCTGGTGACCTAGGTGTTGTACAGAGAGAAGGAAAGAGCACATGTATGCATAAGGAAGGTAATGGGCAGCAGTCAAAAAAGTCTAAGGAAACTGAAATATTATGCTTGGGTTATCAGAAGTAAGAACTGCAGAATAAGAATTCTGAATGAACTGTGTGAATAGTTGGCTCCATGAAAACTGGGAGCTGTTGAGATGTGGTCCAACTGTGCTAAAAGATTGTACTTCAGCAGCAAAACTGAAATTGAAACACAGGTAGCAGCTGATCTGGGATCTCGTGCTACTGGGAAGCAGTTGCCTGAGTGGAACCCAGTTCATCAGAAGAAACAGAAAAGTGAGGAAAAAGAGCCAGAAGAAAAACTATTATACTTCACAGCTGGAAAACAAATTACACTTGCGTGTGTGTAAGTACACACTAAGGAAATAAAGAGGATGAGGTTTAGAGTAACTGCCTCCAAGACTTGTTTTAGCATCTTTTGAGTTCACTTAAACAGGTTCCAGGATCTGACGACTAGGGAAACCCTCTTCTTACCTTTCAGGATACAATAGGGAAGAGATTACAAACTAAGCAATATAAACAGTGGGAGTTTTCTGAGGACCATTGCTCATCTCATTAGGTGGAGAAATGAGGTTCTAGTTATGCAGCTTGCAGGCACTGAACAATCAGTGCTCAGCCCCTCAAATGCATGCTTAGTGAGCTCCAGCTGTGAACAACAGCTGTTGCTGACAAAGTGTGGTAGGACTCCAAACCTCATTACTGATCCAGTGTGTGTCAGTACTGTTACCTTTTCATGAAGAAGACCTGCCTTTCAAAAATGCACTGGAATAATTTATTAGACGCTGGAAAAAAAGGACATAGAAGGAAAGATCTAGTGAAGAGGCAGCAATGAAGTTATTTTACCATGCTGTCAGCAGTTCAAGCATTGAGTCTGTCTTATAAAAGTAAATGGTGAGAGAGGATTCTGCTAGGAGGAGAAAAGTAGCAGAGTTCTTCAGAAACTAGTGCATTTGAGGTCTATCCTGCTCACAAAATATGGTGTAAATATTTTCCATGATCAGGGAAAAGAAAGTCAAGGCAAATATGTGATTTTTCTGTTACCTTCTGATGCCTGAAAATGAAGCTGTGGCTTTGTGTGGGAGAGCAAAGGGCCCCTGGAGAACAGTCTTGACGTTGGTTGAGCTATGCCTATGGTCATGATTCACTAGACTCCTGATTCCTCAGTCTGCATGTAGAGAGCTGTTTTCCTCTACCAGGCTTTGGAGTTTAGCAGAGTCTTGCATCTTATGTCAGGTAAAAGCCACAGGGTTTTATGTTTGGAAGCTTAGAGAGGCCTGACCACTGCCCTAATAGGGGGTACCTGCCCAAGATACTGACAGTCTCATTACTGGTCTCTAATCTGAAGATCTGTTCCAAGCAGAGGTGTGAGATATGATCTGTGGAGTTTCAGGGAGGCAAGCAAGGAGACAGAGCTTGGAATGTTTTTTTTGGAGCAATATTGTGACTCTTTAACATGAACATTGCAGTCCCAGGTTACTTGCATGCCATTGCTGATAAAGTATTTCTAAGATCCATTCGTGGGCGTTGGGCATTCTGTCTCAAAATCAGCATTTTGCTATGAGGAGTTCCATAGAAAGCTGCTTATGGCAAAGTTGAATACATAGGTCCAGTCTGCTGGTTGCCTCTGCTGGATTTCTAATTCAGAGTACTCTTCCCCAGTTAGGTAGGGTGTACATCTTATACAGAAAACATGTTCTGAATAAAGCATCAGTTACCAGTTGCTAAGACCTTTGAGCTTAGTGAGCACTGTGAGGTCTGTTCTATCTCTTCAAAGAGTCAAGCCCATCTCATTTCTGATACGGTCAGCTATATTTGTATTCCTTAATTTATTCTTGTGTTTTCTACTCCTTACTGCCAAGGCATGAACATTTCCAGATTCTTGTAGATCCGTCTGCAAAAAGACAAGCATATAATGAAAAAGGATGTGAAAGAGAAGGCAAATGACATCACTTAAGTCAGTTTAAAGAAGCTTGATATTTGCTTGTTTATAATCTCATTATGTTAGTTGTTTGTACTGTGATAAGAGCATTTTTGGTGTGGAGACTGAGCCACAAGACTTACTGCAGCACTGCAGACAGTGTTTGTCTGTTGGTTAGGGAAATGGACTGGAAGGCAGGAAGGTTCTGGGTCCTAGACCATGCTGAACCAGTGACTCATCGTGTGGCTCTGGGAAAGTGCATTTAACTCAGTTCTGCAGCATTGCAGAAATCAGCCCAGCTGCCAAACTGAACCAAAGCAGGTTGTAAGTCACAAGTCGGTGGCCCATATGGGAAAGATGAGCCCTTTTTTCTTATTCTGGTAAATGTAAATCCTACATTATCTTCTACTGAGCCAACATTTCACGGTGTGGCTGTGGTAATATTCTTGCATAGTCAATTGGATACTTTGAATAAAATTGAACCTTCCCCCCGAAAAAGACCTTCCCACCCCTCCCATGAAATTTATGTAGAAGCGAGTACGAAGGATGAAAAAATAATCCAAAGAAAAAAAAGGTTGTTATTTATTTTTTAGTATCCAGGAGAACTTAATTTGGCCATTCTAGGTTTCAGGTTTTGATATCAACAGATACAAATACACAAAATAAGCATTATATTGAACTATAGATTTTGTCTCCTGAGTAAGTAACTAAAACAGCTTTTTCGTAGAAGTGGGAATTGAAATACATCAGGTAAGTTTTATGAGCAGGAATTATAATGCTTCTCCTGTTTGAATTTTTCAGGTGTTTCTTATGCACATTGGGACATCCTATTTGCAAAATAAAAAAAAATTTAAAAAAGAGCTTTTGCAGGTCCCTTCTTTTCTCTTATGAGAAGATATATTAAGACATTTTGCTAATCAAAAGTATATGGGTGAGAAAGGAGTTTATCACTGATAGTTGACTATCAGTTTTTATATCCACAAGGAAGAGATTGACCTTTTGTCTGAAGACCTTTGTCTGTATTTTAGATTACCTGCCTTGACCCTGTTGCAAATAGCAAAACTTTCACAGAAGTCTGCATATAGTCCTGATATGTCAGATCCTCTAATGTACCTTCTTTATCTGGTATACCCCCTACAACAATCTGCTTTACCTAAGGCTTTTACCAGTGGCAACACTGATCAGCTCAGAGCAGAGGGGAGAAGGCTCAGGGAGGAGGTTAAGTTTTGAAATCTAATCTGGAAAGTTAAATGGGTCAGTAATAAAGCTAGTCCTCATGGGCTTTTTCTTGACTGCAATAGAAAGGAAATGGTGGGTGTTGCATCTGACCAAGCAGTTAGCAGTAAACACTTCCATCATCAAATGCAGCTCTTTTTCCAGTTTGCAAATCTCTTAGCCGTTCTTCTTACTTTTAAGGAAATACCAGTCCAGCCCTGAGAAGCAGTTCTGAAAAATTGCATAGCAAATTTCCACATTTAATACTTCCAGTAGAGTCATTTGTCTAACAGCCAGCTCTGAAAACTGAGCCAGGGCTGTAAGTGTTATACTGGACTAGACTTACCCATCAGCATCTATGATAAAAGCAGTGTCAGTCAATCTGGGCCATCACCAATAACCCTGTGCAAATCCATTCCTTTCAAATCATAGTGTCAGTGACAGCTCCATACTTCCAGTTCTTGGTATATTTCTAATTGCAATTTAGTAAATAATTCTGCAGGAAGAACTTAAACTCAGCTCTCTTTCTTTCTCTGCTATATTTGATTCTGCAGGCACAACAGAATTTAAAAAGGCCGTTAAAAACTGTCACCAACATCATCCCTCTCAAGGGAAAAAAAAACAAACCTGCCAGGATCTCTGAATGCATAAGAACCAGGTCAGCAGGTTACGGCTGTAAACAGCTATTCTTCAGAGGAAAACTAACTAACTAATTCAATTTATAAATGCAGTTCATACACAATAAAGCATTTTTAATTAATTTTAGAAAACATGAAACTGGAATAAAGTCTCGGTGGTTATGCTTACATTTTGGAAACCCTGGCACCGTTGCACTGCACTGAACTGAACAAATATAGACGGTACAGCCATGCAAACAGCTGTACGGCTGGTTTCTGTCAGTCCCTTCCCCACGAGCAGGGCTAATGCAATGGCATTGCTGCTGGTTCAAAAGCAAAAATCTTTCCTACATTGACAGGTTGGTTTGTTCTTAGTGTAATAGGTGCAGATGAGTTTTCAGAAATACTGGATGCATATCTGAAGTATAATTTAGCAACTTTTAAGGTTTACCAATACTAAGAATAATATGTTCTTAAGTAAGTTTCCTGAGTCTGCCAATTTACGTAGGTGAGTAAACTAGACAGGTCAAATAACTGGCGTGGTTTATAAATAGACTAAAAAAAATCTCCATATATAGAATAGCATCCAGACTTTCTATTGTTTGAAGCAAATGATATCATTATTTGGATGTCTTTCCAGAACCGAAAATGACTAGACTTCGGAAACTAAAAGTAGTTAAATATAGAAATTGCTACTTTAATGAGTGGGTGCTGTGTTTCATTATTATGCTACTAGTATGTGAACAAATGCCTTTCTGTTCTTGGGGATGGGAAGGGGGATTTTATTCCAGTAATATAAGATATTGGACAAAAGCCAAATTCAGATTAAAGGCTGACAGTGTCTTTACCCTGATTCCTCTATGGAAAATATTTTTGATCCACTGTGCAGTGTAACTGCACATATGAGGTGATAACACTGTCCACTAACTTGTGCCTTGCCTAAGCCTTTACACTTGTGCAGATCAAATACAAAATGCACAGTGGTTTGCATAAAACAAAATAATAGAATAAAAATTAAAAGAGAAACAAACTGCGCCTTTCAGTGTAGCTTGTCATCACAGACTCCCTAACAAGTGATTACGTCTACTTTGCCAAGTCAGAGTGCTTTCTTCATCACTGATAACTAGAAAACACTTCTTCAGGCTCCTGCAATACTACTTTTTAAAACCACCTAAGCGGCTTCTGTGGAGATACACTTAATTTCTAGGGATGGGGTGTTGGGAATAAAGGCTCATGTTGAGATGTCCCAGCACTCTTACTCTAAAGACCATCATCCTTTTAGATGAGGAATACTATGTTGGATGCTAGATGAGAGTCTGTTGTCTCATAAGAAAAGGTAATAGACTAAAATAATATGCATCTCTAAAAGCATGCATTTACAAAGATGGAATCAAGTTTAACAAGATATCAAAACACGTTTTGATTTACCAATCCAGATTTTCCTTCAGCTACTTCTCCATCTTCTACCTTTCTCTCAGATTTAGTTAAAAATTCCCATGTGAACAGAGTCAGCTGGTATGAAGTCACCTAAATTTAGGCATCTGCATATTCACAGGGTGTCTGAATTCTTATTATAATCAGGGGAGCCAATGGGCTTACCTTAACTAATAGTAATAATTGATGTATGCACCTTTGCTTACCTTTGTTAATACATTTCCAGCTTCAAACTCTTACTGGACTCCTATCTGTGGTTTTTTTTCTGCAAGCAAACCTGATTCTTAAGTTGATGAAACTGAAAATGGAGTGCTCATGAGCAACACTTTATTGTCCTTCTGTAATCACTGTGGGCCATAGGTGTCAGTTGATGCCCTTGTGACATTTGCCCCTTTGTAAGATGTAAGAGATATTTTCAACCATGGCTGCACACTCTTCAAAGAGCTTAGTTTGCCTGCAGCATCACCTCTCTCTTGCTAGCGCATGTTCAAGCCTTAGCTGATGATTAAGACAAAATTTGTCATTCCTTTAGGCAACTAAGTCACCTGTCTCAAATAGAGAAGTGCCAGAGAACATTGTTCTTCCTCGTCTGGATGTAATTTTGTTGTAGGAAAAGCCCTCTGCATCTTAACCCTGTTCATTAGCTCCTGAGAGCTGGAGCACATTCATGCAGAGACCTGCAGCTGCTTTTTAGGATTCCCTTTCCTATGGCATTACAGATTCTTCAAAAATAAGCGGGAGTAGTAGTTCTTTCTACAGTGGTGACTATTTTTTTTTTGTTTGACATTTTAAAATGTTTTAACTGGATTTTCCCATCTTACATTCTAGTCCCTTTCTTAGGTGTCCTGGTTTTGGCTGGTTTCGGTGTCGGTTAAACCATGACATTAGGATAACATATAATCATCTCTGTGTGGGGAAAAAAAAGGCAAAATGTAGCTGAAACCAACTTCATTACCTATAAAATATGAGATCCCCATTCACTGACTTCTTGACAGAAAACTGTGTCACAGCACACGCTGCTTGCTCGGAAGCGTACTGTTTGCAAACAACCTCATGTTGGGTGAGTGGGGAAGACACCTGGACAGTTATTCAAATATCTGTACTGTATATTTAGGAAGCTTTTAAGATTTACTCTCTGACTAAGCCTCTTAAAAGACCTTACTTTTGGTTTTTTTTAATGCCTACTATACCACAGCAGCTCCTTCTGGATTCCATCTGGTTTGCTGGGTAAATATGTATTTGGATGAAAGCCACAAAATTAGAAATGCTTTTATGAAAATATGAAGGGTAAGTTCACACTGTATCATGTCTGGCTTCTGCAGTTGTTACAAGGCAGTGTCTTGAGACTGCAACAAGAGAACTTTTTAATTTGAAGAGGGGATGGTAAATAGTACCTCAAATAAAGTGAACATGTGGAGCTGTGAAGTTTCACTTTGAAATGAAACTATGCAGCCTTCAAATCAAGGCCGTGTGCCAGAAAGTTCATATTATCAAGAGGCACAAGCCAGCCCATAAGAGGAAAGTCTTTTATAGTTTCACTTCTGAGAGGTACAGAATTCATGTTTCCCATTGCTGCCTTCAACATACTTGCTGAGACACACTTGAGAAGACAAGTTTCCGTCCGCTGGGGTCTTCTCAGCATCAGAGACTTTGTATTCTCTTGCCCTTCCTTCCCTCACCCCAACCATCGAGCACAGGCATCCCAGTCCCTGGGAGCAGTGCTGCTTTTGGATACTCCTCCTCTGTTGACGTTCCCATGCCCATCGGGACTCAGGAGCTGCTTGCTTGCTTCCTTGGCTGCCTGCCTCCCAGTTTTCTCTATACACTCCATCGCTAAGAGGGAGGTGGCACGTGAAACTCCGCACCGATCGATAATTCATAATTGATTGCCACACGCATTGCTTTTCTCATTGCATTGGAAGACTGCATTAGGCAGTTGTTAGGAGACCAGCTTTCTTAGTATGGCTGGTGGTAGATCTCCTTGTGTTCCTCCTGGAACCCGTTTCTTCCTCCAGGTTTTTTCTCATTGAAGGATGTGTAGATAAATGGCTCCCCTTGCTTTTGGTGGGAAGTGTAAACATTCATATGATATTGAGGTCACACACTAAATTATTCCAGTTGCCATGCATCCAGTCTAGAAAAGGTTCTGGCTCCCATTCAAATATGAAAGAATTATTTCTTAGCGAAATAATTCTCAGAACAGTTGGAGGGAGGATCCACACCCACATCTTTTCCTTCCTCTCCGAATGTGCCAATTTATCTCTCCCTTTCCCTCGCCAATTAAGGTCTTCACCAGTGGCCTTACTGTCCGGTGCACTGGTAGCTACTGGACTGCGAGCCGGCAGTTCCAGGTGGCTGGTTCCTTCTTCAGCGTTGTAACTCCGGGGATGGGGCATTTTCCAGACCAAGCCCGACGGTCGGCAGTCCAGGCCTCCCCCGCTGACAGCGTTCCCCATACTTGTTTTGAATGGTTGTTTATACATGTTTCTAGAGAAGCAATTTTGGCATCCAGGCAACAAATGCTTTCGACTGTTTAAGGACTAAAATGCTGGTTTTGAGGAAATACAACTGTGCAGTCATGTTTGAAACCAATGAAGTTGCTCTCTGTCTGGTTCGTCAACAGCAGGAGTACCCTGTCACACTCCTACTTCATTTTTTTTCTCCTTTCTTTCGAAGGAAGCAGAAAAGTAATGTTTCTGAGTTGGGGCCTTATAAACCCAATTTGAAATTAATGTGGGTTTCGGCAGCTGAGGGTCAAACGTGGAGGCAGAGGTCCGTGCTGGAGGTGTGGGCTGCTCTGGTCCGGCGGTGAGAGGGAGGGCTGCCCCGCGGGCAGGGGCGTGCGGTACGTCAGCGAGCCCAGCTCGTAGTTCAGCTTTTCTGCAAGCTCCCAGACCTTCTCAAACATCTCTTGGTGAAACTTAGCCGGCTCGGAGGAGCCGCTGTGACTGATGGAGAGAACAGAGTGGGGCTTGTCAGGACAGAAGCCAATGCACAACTGCAACCTGTAAAAGTTTATCAAAGAAAAGGTCGGTGTGCGGAGTCTTTTGATTCCAAGTTGCAATATTTTCTTTATAATTTCCGTAATTTTTTTGAGCTGTATGTAAGGAAATGGCTTATATTTCCTGGTCTTTCTGTACTCATAGAACTGTACTTTGAGGTCTGGCCTTTGGTTGCCTTTGTTCTTTGTCAGAATACCAACCCTTGAGGTGAAGGTACTTGAATGGGCACACAGAGATAACAATTACACAAATGTGGCCAAGATTAGTAATAAATAGATCATCAATGTGTGGAAAAGTTTAAAGAGAACTGCATATATGTTTCCGGGTTTTTTAAGAGTTTGGCTGAAGGAAACTGCATTTAAGTTGTCTTGCATAGGCTGAAGATGTATAAGTACAGAAGTAACTTTGTTTGGGGAGAAAAAAAATTATGAGAAAGCAAGAGGGCAAAAAAAGATTTTGTGTTGGGACACCCACATTTTATGCTTACTATTTCACATATAGAAAAATGAGAAGGTATTTACACCAGGCAAATATACAAGCTTTACAAACATAGATTACACTTACTTACATGTTTTCTCCTGCTTGTGTTTAAGTAGTGTTCATGTTCTTTGAACCATCAATCTCATATTCATTCCAGCACAGTAACCCAATGGTATTAAAAGGAGAGTTGGAAAAGCCCCTCTTTTCCCTTTCCATTTCATTCCCTTTCTCCGTCCATTCCAGCCTAGTTCGCAGCCTACTGGTTAAAGGTTTCCCGGGGTAGGTGCATGTTTGATTTTCTCCATCAGAGAACTGCAATTAGGTCTCCCATTTCATAGGAGACTGTGCTGACTGCTGTGCTATTGTGTGCGATGAATGGGGCAGAGTAAAGCTGCTCCACTCAGTCTTCCTCTACCCCATCATCTTCTCCAGCTCTATTTTAAAAATAAAGGAACTGTAACCACATTTTCCAGTAGGTCAGGCTGCGTGAACTAGACATGCTCATATGGGCCCCTGTGGAGGTATCTAAGCTGGTAAATAAAAGAGGGCAGAGAGTGAATGGCAGATATTCATCTGTTCTGGACCGCTCTGTCCTGGTCTCTGCAGGGTAAGTTGGCTCTGGAGATGCCTAGCTTTGAGCACCGTGGAGCTAAGTGGATCTGTGGCACTTGCCCACAGAGCTGGGGGTCTGTCTTCAGCCCTTCATGTGTGGTAGTTTCTGCCTGGTTTTCAGAGCCCAGAGTGAGTCGGATGGAACCCGTATGGCTGGGGCTGCACATACTTGTATGCGTGACCAGAAGCAAACCTGCCCGCATGCCAGCAGGAGGAGGGGATGGACGGGATGTTTTGGTGCCTCCTGGATGAAGTGGAAGCTTTGTAGAGGGGTCTTACTCTGCAAATCCAATTCTCCCCCTTTAGGCTGGAGGTGTCAGACATAACTTATGATGTTTGCTGATTAAAGAACACGCCTCTGAGAACACAATGATACTTTACTCGGTGAAGTAACACACCACTGTTATTAGTGGTATTAATTGACAACTACATCACTGCAAGAAACGCTGAATTACAATTCTATTGCTTGTTGTTAGTATTAGTATTGATACAAAATCACCAGAAAGAAATCTTATAAATCGCACAAAAGGGCTATTGAGTTGCACTTCTGTTGCCTTTCCTCCTGCAGCTGGTATTCAGGTGTAAGCCAATCCTTCCTGACAAGTTTATCCCTTCTTACTCCACACTCCCACAGCAAGTCTTTCAGGGACATGCCTGGTGGAGAGACCTGTGGGCTCTCCCGAGGGGGCTCCCAGTGGGTTTGTGCCTGCAGGTCAGCATCACCACTGCTGCAGGGGTCCCGGCTCTTGTTCTTAGCATACCCTCACTGTCTTTGTTCTTCACCGAACTGGATGCCCTATTCCTTTTTTTTTTTTCTTTTCCACCCTTTTATCACCCTTGCACCTCCTTTTCTCTGCCTATACTCCTCCCAGATAAACAACCTGCTCCTAGTTACTTTTTCCTCATCAGTCCCAACTTTGTTACATGCAAAAGTTGGTGTTTCTGACACTCTTACCTAGGCAATTTTGGCTCAATATGGTATTACCATTACAGGTAGCTAAATGAGACAGACTTGCCTCCAAAGGCTGCCTTCTGACCCTGTGGTTCATGTTGGTTACATTTCATTTATGTTACATGTTTTTGGACAGTCATCATACTTTAGCCTTGACTCCCCAGCCTAATTCTATAAGCAATACCTCAGCTTATGCACAGGGAGCCTGCATACCAGTGCAGTGGTATAACCCATTTTGTGTTTGCACCATTTGTCTGCTCTTAACCAGTTTTCCTCACTCTCAGTGTTCCCATCAGAGGCCATAGCTACCTTTGAGGATGAGATTTGGACACTTAGCATAGGATTCATCTCACCTGAAGCTGGACATCTGTGCTGTAGACACATCTCAACCAGTTACCCTAGGCTACCTTTCTAATCCCCTCACCCATCTAGGATGAGATTTAGCTCAGATGTCTGAAATAGATCTGATGAGATTCTCTGGATGGTCTATAATAGCAGCCAGATGTTGTGCCTATATTGCAGAAAACTTAGATTATATAAACCCCATTTCTAGACTCTGCCTAGACTCTGGAATTTTTAGAGATTAGTGGAATTTGGGATCATCCAAAACATGAGCAAGACGTGGAATTGAAGATTTTCTCAGCAGACAACTTCAGAATTGGGGGCTGTGGCCAGTCTTCCAACTTGGTTGCACTAATCCTAGAATACCATTCTGCTGCAAACACACTTCTCGCCATTTAACTGCATATTGAGCAAATCAGGAGAATCATCTCCCTGTCCTTAGACTTCTACAGGAGATGGATGTCTGCCTGTAAGCTAGTCACCTCCAGCCACCTTTACAGTTAAGAGAAAGCAGTAGGCGTTTCCTGGGAGAGACGCAGTTGATCAGTTTAGATGCTAGTATCGGGATGGAGTGAATTGTAACCTGGGACTGACTGTTCTCCCCACTGACCAAAAAGGTTGTCCAGCCACCTGCCTCAAATCAAAACAACTACAGTGGGTTGTCACCATTGGTGTTATGTTCCCAGAAATCTGTTTTTCTCAAGACATAAATAGTTGTGGTGCTTTAAAACTGACTGATACATACCCATTTGATTTCCCTTCATCTCAGTTGTATGCCCATGTGTATAATTGGTTTTGACTAAGTTTTACAAGGATCCTTAACAGATTTATTTTTTACCATTAACAGACTTTTAAACCATAATGTTTTATACTGTAGCTTCCCAGTAATGTCAGATTAAATGACAGTGCAATGATCTACCTTCAAGAAATTATAAACATTCATAGATAATAAAGTAGAAAGTGCTACATGTGACTAAAACCTCTCAGAGTCATCCCACTAGCAGTCAAAAGTGCAGAAGTAGCAATTAGGCAATAAGGAGAGCCCAAGTATAATCCAGAAGAGATATATTAATGCTGGTCTCAAATGTTTTCCTGTTATGTTCCCTACCTTTGGAGAATCTTCCAGATTTTTCTCTTCATTATCTGAAGAATCTATGTGCATAAAAGGACATAAAATGAGAAAATTAAAAAAAAAGCTTCCTAAAATTGTGGAAGAAAACAATTGTGTCCCCACATTAGCTGCTGGTATTGTTACAGCATGCAAATTAAAATGTTGGATGGTGGATAGTACACAAACAATAGACCTTGAACTTCTTCCAGTTGAAATAAGCATTAGCAGCCTCTTTTTTTTTTTTTTAACAAGTGCACAAATATCTTGCCGTAGTTCTGATTCATATTCTATTTTCTCCTTAGCAACAGTTTACCAAATTTAGAGTCACTCTGCTAATTAAGAAAGAAATAAACTTATTGTTCTCCTTGTTGTTTTCTCAGTAGGCGTAATTGAAAACTCACATGACTGTATCTGTCAGTCTGTTACTGTTAGGCAGGGATATACTGTTATTTACAGCTCCAGCCAAAACAGATCTCTAAAAGTTTGGAATTGATTCTTATTAATGGCAGCATTACTTAACACACTGCTCCTTAATGAAGACCTGCATCCTGCAGGGGAATATGTTCACACAGGCTGTACATCTTCATGGTGTCCATAAAAATGAATAGAGCTATTCTTAATTTCTGAAAAGGAGTTGAGGGGAGAGCTCTGTGAAATGAAGGATCCTGAGAAACTGATGCACATTTCATCTGCAGATAGGTTAATAAGAAAATAACCCACAGAGATGGTGAGTTTGTGCCCATCCAATTATTTAACTAAAAAAACGGACCAACCTGAGCAAACTGCTGGAGTTTATAAAACTGTCTTGGCTTATTATTTCCGCTAAACAATAGCCTAAACATAAAGCAGAGTTCATAACATGACGTAGAACACTGTTAGGTCTGTGAAATAATTTCCTGAATCAAACACCTAACCTTTAAATAGCTCGGGGCATGGTTTCAGTTCTGTGGACCTCTTTTATCCACAAGTAGGCTTATCTGAAAAGCCTACTTGTTTTGTTAAATGTGAGAATTAGATACAAAGCTGAAACAAAAGTATGATAATATATAAAAATAGTTAAGATACAGACATGAACCCTTTCGTGACAAGCATAAGAACTTGTTTTGGGAACTTTGTAGTACTGCATGTCATAAGCTTGAGGGCCTGTTGTACAAATATGACCAAAGGAGGACGTAGGCAACGCCCAGTACCTGCTCCATACCTTTTATTCATTTGGCTCCCAGGGAGGAACCCAAAGCCCCAAGCTGTGTTTTCAGGTTCTCGGTCGTGTAACAGCAGAATTGGATACCTGAGAAATGTGACCCAACAACCCCAGGTGTTGAGCAGGGGATTGCTTAGAGCTGCATGAAGAATGCTAAGCGTGGCCGTGCTGGTCCCTCTCCGTGTTTTAGCTCCTTGAGTCAGGGCTAGAGGCAGGAGCGGCAGCATCACTGCCTGCTGAAGCAACAGCATCGAGTTCAGAGCACGCGTCTTGTTCTGGGGGCTTGTTCATACCCGACACCTCCCTTCAAGAGACGACGTGCTTGAGCTGTGAGAGGGGCAGGAAGGGTAAAGGCACCATTTGTCCCGGCCGCAGTGCCGCGAAGGATTCGGGGTTCTTCCAGCCAGGAGGGGATCAAGCGACACGGAGCCTGACTCCGTACCCTACAGCTGGGGTGCCTTGAGGTTTTATCTGAGGAGCGGTGCGCGTGAAAACCGGCAGCCACCCTGAATGAGGGGCTGTGGCTCCAAGACGTCCTTCCCGTAGCCACCAGAGTTCGTCCTCTCTTTTTCTTCTGGATCTATTAATTATTTGCTGTTGAGCAAAACAGGTTCCGAAATAGCGACGAGAAATTCCTTCCTCCTTTCCCAGATTACTTACTAGGCTGCTGGGGCACTTTCAGGGGTCAAAACCCTGGGCTTAGGTGGGCCGCAGGCTTGTCTTCACAGTATTCCTAATTATTAAGTTACAGTTATAAAAATCACACCACAGCATGCACAGCATCTCTGCTGTTCAGGTTTCTGAACAAGAGTGACCGTGGCTGCTGCATTTCGTGCAGGCAGTGTGTGCTAGGTGTAATCGGAGCTGGCCTGCCTGTTGGAGTCCATCCAAGGATTTGCATGGAGTGGTGCGTATTTTGTGACCCATATCTTTGCGGCCCAGGCCAAGGTGGTTCTGGGCAGGCAGGAGAGATGTAACTGCAGCCATCTACTTAATCTAGGTCTGACTTCCAGGTCACAGTGGTTGGTTGCTAGCAAGTTTTAGGTGCCTCCAGAATAAGCGGCCGTTGAAGAGGAGAGGGCAGGAGTTTGGCTCATGATTTTGAGCATGATACCTATGTCTTCCTTTATGCCCACCCATAAATATTTTAAAATATAGCAACGATTTAGAGCACGCGTAGAAGGATGTGCTGCATTGTGACATAGGACTTAGTCCATATCCCTGAAGAATCCAAGCAGCTGTGCTTCTGTGATATGATATCTGTTGCATGTGTCAAAAAGATGTGTGAGATACTGATCAGCGTGGAGCTGCAATGTTTTGAAAATGTGGAGGGAAATTAATAGAGTAACATTATATTTCTTGATGCTGATCTCCAAGAACTGGAAAGCCACTCACGGCTGCTTCTAAGCGTAGATTAAAGAGGTTTCAACTGGAATTCATAGATCTGATCCTGGTCTTTGCTTGGGCAAGTTCTCAGTGGGTCTGCTAATCAAAGGTTATTGTGCTGCGCCAGGTATTGTAGCTGATACCTCTTAACCTTCGTTTTATGTGTCTTCTGGTTTGCAGGGTGGAAAGACTTACACAGGACCATGTGGAGGCAGAGACTGCAGTGGAGGATGTCAGTGTTTCCCTGAAAAAGGAAGCCGTGTAAGTAACATTTTTTCCTGTAAAACATTCTTGATGGTACTAGTTCAACACCATTTGCTATAGGTGGACTTGCATCAGACTGCTAAGAGTGTTCAAACAATTACTCTTTTTCAAGAAAAAGTTATTGTTGTTTCATTTTACTTTCTCAAGAGCTTGTAGATTTGAAGAAATTCTGTTATGAAATATAGCAGGTTCTTCTCTCAAAGATCAGGGCCATGATGACCTGATGGGATCAGAATTTTAGGGACTCTATGTGCTAGAGCATCATGGGTTTGTGTGACAGTGCTGAATGAATACGGACAAAATCACTCAGTAATGTTCTTGAAGTCTTTCTAAAGAATGGCAAATGAAAAGATACCGCATACATGTGATTTCCATTAAAGCAAAAGGGAACCAGGCCTGCAAAACCTGAAATCCCTGCTGGGAGGGAACTGCTTGGGACTTCTGGCGTTAGGTTGTTGCTGATAGTCTGTTCTTTCTTTTGGGGAATAGCGAGGAATGAGGCAGAGGAAGGGAGATGGGGTGGAGGGGATTAGCCACCTGCCACAAAGAGCTCTGAGAAATAGGGCAGTTCCTATCCTGTATGGCTTGGAGCCCTGGCTGGCAGGCTCCTTCTGTACAGCTTGGTCTTCTGCAGCTGAGACGGTGACTCAGCCTTTTCCATCCACCCATCTCTAAGAATAGGTCAGGCAAGAGATGTGGCAGCAGGTCATATGCTCGCTCTGCTATCACAAACCTCATTAGGATTTTTTAGTTCTCTCCTTCCCTCCACACAGCAGGCCATCAGCTGCCGTTCCCATTGCATTCCTCAAGCTTGACTCCACGTCTGAGCGGAGGAAGAGGTGGTAGGAAAGTCACAGTGTAGGTGGGAGGCAAGGAACACTCTTGTTTACCGCAGAAGTCACGATGTCTCGGTAGAAGTCAGATGATCCTGGGGTTACCGTGCCATGAGGACCATAATGGTTATCCTCCCATCCCCTGACCATGATCTGCTCACAGTCTGCTTTCCATTACAATAACTTAATGGCAGACTGATGAAGCTGAGGACAAACAAGCCCTCCCCTGAGACACAGCTCACAGCTTCTCCTGGGGCTCCCTCCAGCTGTTACTGCCTTACCCTCCTCATCCAGCACATGAAGTTTGGCAAGTGCCTCCTGCCACTTCCCTCCAAGGGCGCTGAAAGTCCAGAACTGATGCTGTATGAAATGGCTTTAAGTATGACATTACTATGTCTTTTTCCAGTGTCTTTTTTTTTTGTTTGTTCTAAAAGCAAAGCATGGATGTACCTGTACTTGTTCTCCACCAGAGTTTGTGAAAATATCACTTGCAAAACTACCGACTTTTGTGACTGAAATATTTTTCATGTTCCTTATTGACTGAATAACCTTTAATTTCAAGTTGCCAAGTCTGCAAGACAAAAGAGGTAGCTAAACAAAAGTAACTGCATAGGTTAGAAAAGCTGAAAATGTTAAATTACCAGAGTAGAGAACCAGTCAGGTGCCACTGATGAGAAGCTCCCTGTGAGTTGCTTAGTATCTAGATTGGGAGATAAGGGCAGATTTTATGTACTTGCTCGCCACTCTCACTTTTTTATTTTTCTCAGGGAAGTAAGTAACCCCAGTAACTAATCACACTGGCCTCCCTTTAAATAGACACTAAAAAAGAGAAAAGGAGGATGTTACAAAACATAAATTGCATTTTGCTACTTGTGGTTAATTTTGCAAGATGTGAGGGAGTATTGGGGAAAGTGATTTAAAGAATTTTATAACACTTAAAAAATTGTATTTTAACTCTCTGAAATGATACACTTCATTCTGAGTCAGCATACACTGCGTGTATTTTGTGTCTGCTGGTCTCTTCAGATGTCACAACCTCTGTTAAACATCTGGTTTAAGGAACAAGATTGGCCTTTAGAGACTAGTCAAATTTGGCATAGCTTCTGGTCTCATGCTAATCCTCAATGGGAATATTTATTTTCACAAAACCTCTGTATAATCTGGCACGACACGCATTTTCTGTTTGAGGTGACTCATTACATGCACAATAGACGTACTGCGTGTTCGCACTTGTAAGAGTGCCTGAAGCAGTCTGTCAGAGCCTGCTTCTGCAATGACTCTCCACCTCGGGTGCGACAGAGCTGTCACTTGCAGGGCATCTGGAACTCCGGTGGGAGCAGCGCTGCGAGGGTCCGCAGCCAGCTGTCAGCCCCACCACCCCTGGAAATTCACCTTCTGTTCGTGACAGGTCTCTCAAAACCAGGCAAACAAAAGAAAGCACTTTCTTTGGATTGCTGCTACTGAATGCATATCAGAAGCTGTTGAATGAAGTACATTTGTTGGAGTGGCAAATACAGTTGCAAGGTCTAGAGAAATGCCTGCTTTTTATTTGTACGTGCTTCTACTTCATTTTCTATTGTTGCTTCAGTTACAGTCTTACGGTACAGCATTTAAATAAAGATGCTTCTCTTTATTTGTTGTCTTAATCCCATGGCTTTTCTTCTTAAAAAAGTGGTTTTTACAAAATGTGCCTGCTGATATCTTCTGGGGGCTCTGTGCTAGCAGCAGAGAGGCACTGTCTGCAGGTGTGAGGATTCAGCCAGGCTTTGGCAATTTGTGCCAGGTCTCCAGTGCGTGGCAGCTGGAAGCCCCGTGCTTCTGTCTACACTGCTTCTGGTTCAGGACTGATAAGGTTAGGCACAAAAGCACAGGAGAGTTGAATCGCGTTTCGTACGGGCACTTTCTAGAGACAAAAGGCCACCTACCACAAATTAGTGCATGCACCTAGCAGGCTTACCGGAAAGAGGTATGTGGTTTTAGTTTTTCCTCCACTCTTTTTTGGCTGGGCTCGGCCCTGTAGCTTTCCCTGGCCTCAGACACAGCTCGGCAAAATCCAGTGGGGAGACGAAAATGAAAGAGCAGAAGCGTCATCTGCCCGCTGTGGCGGGGGAGCTGCTGCAGCGAGGCGAAGGCAGCGGCTGACCTGCAGCCTCCTGCCTCTCATCGGAGCTGCTCCCCAGGGCTGGGACGACACCTGCGACAGGCACTTTCTGCCTGGTTCCCAGGAGGAAAACGGGTCGAATTCAGACATGCAGAGAATCATAGGCCATTGCTGATAACCATGTTTGCAGTTCACAGCAAACGCTGAGCTGTTGCTTGGAGAAGTTTCTCTTTCTTGGGCCACACACAATCTCCTTGGCGTTCCCACCTCCTGTCTTGCTTTTGAGTTCACAAGTTTGGCAGAAAAAGAGTAAAGGGAACTCCTTCCATAAGCTGTTTTTTTTCTAGTCTCTAATGACACTCTGGTCTTTGTTCTTTTTCACTGCAGCCTAGTCATTTTACTTTAACCTAGGCTCATATTTACTCTTAGCTGGATACGAATATCCAGTCTATCTAATTGTACCTTGCAACTAGGGAAGTGGTTGGAGCTGGGGCTGCAGGAACCGAGCTTGGGGACCAGCCTTACCCTCATCTCCCCTTCTCACAGCTGGCAAAAAGCTCAGCCAAGTTCCAGCAAGAATGGAAGCTCCTGCAGGAGTATCCAAATCCACACAAAAAGAAACCATGGCATAAGCCTCAGTGGAGGGCACAGGGTGAAAAGGAAAGAAAACAGACTCATCTTCTCCCTAAGATGAGACAGACTTATCTTCTCATTTTCTCCCAAGTCAATTTATCCTAAGTTGTTCTCCTAAGACAACAGACTCATCCTCTCCCTAAGCTACATGTGGAGAAAATACTGTAAGGAGTACCCAGGTGCCTGGGTAAGAGGGAAAGGAGAAAAGGGAAGCGCTGATACGGTACTGAAATACTGTTTTGAATGAAACAGAAACCCCAGACTAAGGGGAAAAAAACAAACGAAAATCTTCTGTTTTCTTTTTCCTCTAGATTTTTATTGCAACTCCTAAAATTTTGAGATTTATAGTTCTTTGCAAACCATATATTGGGCAGAATACAATATATGCACCTTTAAAATTTGTTAAACATTAATGCACTTATGTAGGAAGCGATAACTCCTTTCAGTACAATGGCCAACTGTTTGACCTATTGAAGTTCATAATCAACCTCACTTCATAATCAACCTAGAAGGCTTTGTAGAAAGTGGAAGTGAGTAGAAACCTTTTTGATCTTTCTATAGAGTGAGAAAATGCACTCTATTGAAATCTTGCTTTGTACTTTCTGTCTGAGTCAAGCATCTAACAGTGCTCGAGCCATTTAGCCATTGTTTTTGCAAGGGCCTGGGATAATGGAAACTGTGAAATGGAAAGACAGCTTTGTGTCCCCCCCATAAAGGCCACTTTTGGGAAATGCCTGAACATTCCTTTTTAACCAAGACTGGCATGAGGGTTCACTGTAACTCATTTACAGATATTTGTTATATTGCTTTTGCTAATGCAGTCGCCAAGGGTAAACTATTACCAGTTCACCTATAGTCACTTCCTTCTGCTTTTAGGTGCTATACCATTGTGAAATCTAGTGTCTGATCTTCACTTACAAGCATTTTCCATACAAGTTTAAGTCTTAACACATGGACTAGATCTAGAAGGTTTTTTTCTTAATAATTAAAAAACCCCCAACAAAATACAACACTTAAATATTCTCGAGAAAATTCCATTCTTATATCTTAGGGAAATGTTTAAATCCAATAAAATCATTTTATCAAATGTTAGTGTAATTCTTGAACATCACAATTAACTGGCTTCTAAGCTGGTATAATGGCAGTAGCTCCTTTGTAACTCTTTGTTAGTGTAAGCTGATATATCTGATGAAATCTGTTATTTTACTGTTTATACAAAATAAGAACATAAGAAGCATCTTCTTGAATTAGACCAGTAATTCATCTAGCCCACTACTCGGTCCCCAACAGTGGCAGAAGGAGATGCTATTTACAGAGAGCACAGGGGTCTGGCAACCTTCTGCAGTCCGTTTCCCTTGTACCCAAGATCACCCTATTTATATGTTCCTTCAGTGTCTGTGTTTGTCCCTGAATTTGTCTAATCTTTTTTTGAAGCTGCTGAACTGCATCTTCACAACCTCCAGTAGCATCAAGGAGTTCACTACTCAAATGATATAAAATCACTGTTCAACCTGTTCTAAGCCAATCTCCCTCTGGTTTCATCAAGTACACCCTATTTCTAGTACTGTAAGATTTGGGAAGGAGCAGTTCTTATTCACTGCTTTCCTAATTTTGTAAATCTCAGTCATATTCCCTCTCAGCTTTCTCATGTCCAAAAGGAAGAGTCGTAGCCTTTTTAGGTTCTCTTTTGAAGGCAACACTCCAACTCTTAGTCCCTTTTTTCTTCCCTCTCTTCTGTTAGAGACCAGAACTGTACACAGCACACAGGATTGTGGGTGCACCAAGGTCTTACTTAGTAGCAAATTGTCACCCTCTGTTTTCTTCTCAATATCATTCCTGATGCCACTCAACACTGAAGCCAATCTGCCCACCCAGTTTGGTGGATTCATCCTGGATCTCCCAGCATGGGAAATCACCAGATCCTCTCATCCCCCATCGCCACCATGGCATTGAACACCCTGAGAGAGGTTAGGATCATCTACAGACCTGGATGTTTCACGGTTCAGCCCCTTCTCTAGCTCACCGTTGAAGTCTTCACTAAAACCAGTTCCAGCCCCTGTGTCTGAGAGGACCCACTGCTGTTGCATCTCCGTTTTAAAATGTGACCATCAAGCACTGTTCTTTTCCTCCTATCCTTTAACAGCCCTCAGGAAGAGAGCACCTCTCTCCCAACCCCAAGGAAATTTATTTTAAAAAGCTTTGGTGAAGTACTTTGTCAAAGCCATTTTGAAAATCCAAATACATTATGGTCACTAAGGCCTGCTTTACCATGCTTATCTTTGTGTTCATTTATTGTATTCTTTAAGGTAGAATACTGCCTGCCCAAGCAGGAAAGTCAGACGAACTGGCGCGCGGTTCCCAGGGTCTCCTCTTGGGCCTCTTTTCCACATGGGAGCTTGGTTGGCACCAGCCCGCTGGTGCCGTGGCACCTTGTAATGATGAGTTATACACCTTGGCCAGCAGTGCTGCAGTTTCATATTTGAGTTCCTTCAGAAGTCACAGGTGAATGTCAGCCACTCCTGGTCACTTAGTAACGCCTGCCTTATCTATTTTATCTACTTCCTTTATATTTACCTGAAATTAACCTGGCTTAAAGAATAGCTTGGATTTGGGACTTTCTCAAACACCTTCAGCAGTAGAGACCTATGCAAAGAAGTCACTAAGTTTCTCTGCTATGGCCTTATCGTCCCGGAGTGCCCCTTATAAGCCTTTGGCATCATGTGGCACTGCTATTTCCCTTGAAGGCTCCTTCCTTTTCTTTAAACAACTTTTTACTATCAGCTTGATGATCTTCTGCAAAATATTCACATTCTTTTTTAGCCATCCTAGTTGCCATTTACTCTTGATCTGGTTTTTATGGGCTTTTCTGTTCATTTCAGCAATTTTTTAAATGCTAACCTTTTTCCCTACAATAGCCTCCTTAGCTTTTTTTATGAGCTGTGCAGGGTTTTTATTGAACTGTTTTACTTTCTTTTTGATATGTGACACATAGTTTACCAGGACTTTCAATACAGTGTTTTTGAAAAGCCTCCAGGTTGCTTTAGGCTTCTTGCCTTTTTGACTGCTTTTTCAGGTTTTTACTATTTTTGTGATTTTTATGGATTTCCCCTTCTTGAAATTGGATATCTGTGTGATGTATTTGTTTGGTTTACTCCATCCCACTACAGCATTAAGTTCAGTTATATTGTGAAGCTCTTACACAGCAGTTCTCCCACTGGTATCTCTTTAAGCAGGTCCTGTGCAGCACTCGAGACTAAACCCAGAGCAGCACCCGTTCTTATGGGTCCCAGGGCTCACCGCGCTAAGAAGCGATCAGTTGCTGTGTCCAAAAATTTTATCTCCTTACCTCAGCTGGAGGAGGCGTTGTGCCTGACAGTACATTGGTAGTTGGATTTTGCCAATATCGCGACCTAACCTGGGTTTGCAGCTTCTCTAATTTCACTGAGTATTTCACGATCAGTCTTTAACAGGGGAGTCCTAAATAAAAGCTAAATCCTACCTTTCTGTTATTTCCACCCACAAGGATTCCCTAATGGTCCCCTCTGCCCTCAGTAGTTTTTTTTCTGTTACACTTTGTTTTAGCCTTCACATGCTGTGCCGCTGCCCTGGCTGTATCTCATTTTCTATCACTCCTGTAAAGTGACAGCCTAGCAACTCCGTATGCCACTGATTAGCCTCCTTTCACCAGCGCGAGATGCCTGTTACATCGGGGTTGTCATTTGTTGCCAAGTAGTATAATTCCATAATCCTATTTTTTAGATCTCTAGCATTGCTGTAGAAGTACCTACAAATTTTGCCCTTTCTCTGTTGCTAGCGCCAGTCAAGTGGCATTGTAAATGGTGTTATTTACCTTCCCTATTTATTGCCTTTATGCTATTCATTTCCTCCCTTGCCTTTTCAGGAATGTATTGAACATTAGCCGTGGCCCTCACAAGTTCATTCAGCCTGAACCAGGTGCTCCACCATGGCTGTCAGTCTTCCCCCTGTTTCTAGTTAAACTATTTCTCTGTGATATTTTTAATTTCCAGTAGTAGCAGCCTTGTTCCATTTTGACTGAAGTCCAGCCCATTCCTCCCATGCAGATTTCTCTTGTTCCAAGGAGTTTGCAAGAACTTCAGTCTCCCACACAGCAGCCTTGAGTTAACCCCCTAGGACATCCCTACTCTGCTTTCCCTCACCAGTGGTATAAGGTAGATCGTGGCCACCCGTTCCTCCCTTCTACCAGACTAAATACCTGTCTGGACATCTCGTGGGCTCTGCTACCTTTGCACTCAGCAGGCCTTTCAGTCCTCTCAGCTGTTTCAAATCCAGCTGTCTGTGTCAAATAATCAAACCTCCCATTACCATCACCTGCTTTGTCCTCTCCTGGAAGATTCACTCTGCTCCAGGAGCATCTTCACGCCAAGCGGACATTATAATCAGCTGGAGGTTAGAGTTTATCAGAGATTTGATCCCTCTTTCCAAGCTGATTATCCACCTTCCCTCAGACTGACATCCTCTAAATACTTGTTTAGTCAACATCAGTTATTTTTTTTGATGGTGGCCATGTGAGGGCGGCCACAGGAGAGATGGGACTGCTCCACCACATCCCGGCAGGCCTTGCCTGTGGACCTGTTTCTCGCCAGCCCAGCCACTCCTGCCTGTAGAGAACAAATCCAGGACTTCTGCTAGGACCAGGGGCTGCACATACAAAACCTGCCTCCTGCATCATCAGTAACACACCTCGCACTCTCTCTGCAGCAGACCGAGTGGTCTCTGCTCCGTTGCTCAGCTGCTGCGTACATCCTGAGCTCACAACTTGTTAGCTCTTGAAAGTTACGTTAGTATAACTTCTTCTTTGAGAGGTGAGTGGGACTGCTTTTCCCTTTCCCTGCTCTACCCATGTTAAGCTAAGTAGCAATAAGGAAGATCTGGCCTCACTGAGGTGTACCCAGGAGTCACGAGGAGAAGGCAAGCCAACCTCAGCCTCTGTATACAGGCTGATGCAAGCTCATCTCTTGTGCAAGCTCCTCCACTGTAAGGGTCAAGGAACCACCTTGCCAGGTCATACACCCGTCAGGCATCTCCAGGAAGCCACCCAGCAAACACCCAAACATGAACCCACCACGAGAAGAAACCCCACTGATCACGCAAGCCAAAAATTCACAAAGCTTCCGTGCCTTGCAGGGGCCTGCCCTTGCTTGTCTTTCTCTTTTTGTTCTTACCTTCCTGAGACAGAAATCCTTTGAAAAATGTCCTATTTGCTCTCCAGTGTTTGCCATCTACAAAGGCTTGGGAGTGAACTTGGTCATGTATCTTCTGAAATGTTGTCAGAGTCTGCACTGGAATGGATATGAAGTACCAAAAAAAGATGCTTCACAATTTCACATTGCTTCATAGGCCAAGGGTAAGTCTCTGGAAGCTTCCATGGAGAGGAGCTGCCCTCAGAGGGGAGGTATTTGTAATGGCGGCAGATTCAAAAGCAGAACACCTATAGTACTAATAAGCACGATGCATGGACAGGAAGGCACCCTTCATTATTTCAATACCGTAATCCAGTCTGGTATGGTACATTGAGATTTAATTTTCATTTTTTCTCTAGTCAGGGTAGTAGTGGAGAGCAGCTGACTGGTGACTGCAAAAGACAGGAAAAGGAGAGTGTTACCATAAAAAAGTGTTTAACTGTGAAGCTAAATTCTGCTTTCAGATACAAGAGTACAGTTCCCTTTTACACACACAGTTGAGGGTACAGTTTCAAATGCTTGCTTTTGTTTATGTTTATGCTTTCAAAACACTTCCTTACAAGGTCTTGCCAGCATACATAAATCCGTAGAGTCTTGGTGTTGTTCCATAGGCATCTAAATCTTGGGCTTAAGGCTTAATTGCATGAACTGTGAGCAGTAAATAGGCCCATAATCTTTAGAGTTAGCTACCGAAGGCAGGCAGGGTACAGGTTTGCTTGACAGAACTTGAACTTGAGTCAGTCTGAAACTTAATGCCTAGTTCACGACCTAATGTTTTATTTAGTGAAAATTGCTTAACCTGGGCTACGTTGACCATCAATCAACCATGTAGCTGGATACTCATGTTGGTTGCTAATTGCTGTTCTGTAGTACATTTGTCCCAACATTTTTTTGAGTGAAATATGCATGTTTCCTTTTTTTTTTTTAGCTCTGTTTATACATGTTTAATCAACATCAGAGATCTTTTTGAACTGGTGGACGGAGGTTAGATAATTTTCCCATGAGCAAGAAGCAGTGAATCCTCCTTCCATACATGCAATCTATGCAAAAACTGAGATTTGGAAAGAGTCAGTGAAAGGTTTTCCTCAGAATCTGTTTCAAATACAAAATATGTTAGAAAAAGCAGGTGTTTTGTTTCAATACATGCAGGAATGCAATTAAATTTTCATGCCAAAATCACATTTTCATTTGTAAATGTTCACAATATTGTAAAGAATGTTTAAAAGATAAAATAAACTCAAATGGAGTCTTTCTCTCAAATCAAACAAATTATGCACATTGACCACAAATTATTTTTTCCCTCCTTTTTGTTTTTTTGCTTTTTTGCTTTTTTGCAGAGCATTTCTGCTTCAGCCAGATAGGAAACGTTGTTTAATTCCATAAGTAACCTTTAAAAATCTTATATATTTGTAATCTAAAGGACTACAGTATTGTCAAGCCCATCCCACACTAACAAATTGCACTCCCTGTCTTTTACTCCAGCCCTGAAAGCAAAATTCCTCCAAAACTTTTTCAAATCAACTGTACAGAAGAAAAAGAATGATACTTGACTGAAAGATAGTCAAAAGGACACATCCACCTTTTTACTTCCATTTTCAACTTCATCTTTTAAAACCTCCCTGGATTGACACACATTATCTCCAGCAAAATAAGTACAGGTATGCAGCACTCATACAGGTAGTGCACTTTCTCTCTATAGCCCATTGACCTAGGTTAGACCTGTGGAGATACTTCTCCTATGAGCTTTTCTCAAAAACCTTTGCAATCTCAGCTGGTGTGATGAGAGAACAATTCAACAGCGTTGGACAAAGCTCAACAGTTAGTGTAAGCAATCAAAATGAGTACCAAGGTTGTAGTTCAAACAAAATTATGACTGAAGAAAATGTGCTGGATTAACTGTATTTGTAATGCGGATTCAGTACTTGTGTTTGAAATGACACCCTTTGATACCTTTTGCATTACCTGTGTATTCCACTGATTTATGGGCTTGTTACACTCAAATAAGAAAACAAATCTCATAGCAGTTTGCTAATAAATTGAGAAGGTATTTCACTGCTAATTTAGGAATTTATTTTGAGGGCAGCACTTTTAAGAGTGTATTTGGCCATCTGCATATCACAAATTTGAATGAGAGATGGAGAAATACAGTCAGGAATCGAGGACCATTTTATTGCAGAAGATAAAACAAGACTTAAATTTAACTGTAGAAAATTTAATTGTAGTGAAGAAATAATAGAAAGGAAACCTGTCGGAGATGAGTAGTGCAAAGTTAACTTTGGTCGCAATAGCTAATGCTGGGATAGAAACCCTTTGGATGTAATTCACAACCATTTAAAAATATTACCATACCTATTTACTTAAAACTAAACAGCAAATTTTTTTTCCTTCCTGTCTTCCTATGAAATACTGAAAGTATATTTTACCTTACTTAGAAAATAGGTACCTGCAGTTAAGCAATTTCATGACTGTCTACTCTCTGTAATCTTTCCACTCATTCTGGTCAATAGTGTCTGCACAGCACAGTACATACTCATGTATCTTTGATATTTTTGGTTGGTTTTCACATATGAATTACACTTCATCACAGAAATGAAATGCGCCATCAGCATTGTTTTAGGACAAATATACTGTCCTAAACTACTGGTTAGACCTTCAGGCTTTGACTTCTGACAGTCAGACAGTGCAACTACTGTGCAAAAATATTTTTTGTGCTTTTGGCCAAGTTTTGCAATTTCTGCTTTCTGTAAGCAGGACTTTAAAGAACGTGCAGTGGGTGGATCATAGGCTTGCTTTGTAACAGGGTAGCTCACACAGGCATCCAAGGGGGATAATCCAGGTCATCTTTTAGTGCTTAAATTACACTCTAGAGAGCGAAAATGGTTTCTCATGACATGTGTCCAAGGCTTTACAAGTTTCTCAAATGGTGGTTGTTTCTATTTTCTGTATTTTTGTCACATGGGAGCAAGTAACATTGACCCATTTTCCTTTTGTCTGCTTTGGTAAGTACCAAACTATTAGTGGAATCCTTTGAGTCTGACCTGGAGAGACCAGGAATGTGGGAATGGGCAGGCTGTCATCACGAACAGTATCTGCCGAGGAAGACCAAGCCTCTTCTCAGCTTTTTCTTATGGAGTCTTAAGAGAATAGATGTTCCTTATTTACCTCAGTTTGTACGTAAGGTTTCCAAATACTTTTCAGTGTCTTTGCATAATGACTGAGGCTGTTGAAGTATATGTAAGTGCTTCCATTGCATTGATCTGGAAAAGGATGACAAGTGTTAAAATATCTTACAATTAGATACTCAGTTTGGGAGCATGCAGAAAGAAGGTCTTGAAGGATAGAAGTCTGTGTTTTAGGCATGGAGAATGGATCTAGAGAATGAATAAGCTGCAAGCCCAAACAAATAAAACTTATGTGCAGCATTTTTTCTCCCACAGACTAAAATTATTTTTCAATTAAAAGATTATATTAGTCTGCTGGTTTCCTTTTTGTCTAGTATTATCATAGGTGTCCAGAAAAAAAAAGCTCTTTGGGTTTTTTTTGGTTTGTTTTGGGGTTTTTTTTTCCTAGTATGGGTGATGGTCGGTTCATGAAATTCGATGTCTAACTATTGCTTATTTTATTAGTTAGCAAAACTAATTTTTGCAAATGTAGTATCACTGGGTAAAGAAATATTATCAGGCCTTATAACTTGTTTAAAAGCAGGTTTATTTGGCCCCAAGGTGGTTGGCAAAGCATAGTGTCAGTGTAAGAGTGAAAAAGAAAGTTCTTGACCTCACTATCCTCCCCGGTACACATAGTGCTTCACTCCATTCGGGGTACAGCAGCCAATACAGTCTTTTTGTCCAGTCTAATAAGGACTAGAATATCTCTGTATTATTCTCTTCTGATCCAAATACTCCTTTTTTTCCCTATAAACCACCTCTTGCTTTTGGCTGTTTGTCAGTTTCTAGATTCTCTACTTCACTATTATTTTCATAACCTTTCTGTTACCTGTTCCCAAGCACGCAACATCTTTTCCTCTGCCATGTCACCAGCCTTTTTGTGTTAAAGGCTTCCCATAAGGGACTTCCCCTTCTTGGTAGCCTGGAAGAGGAACGAGAGAAGCCGTTTTTGTGAGATGAACCCTTCCCCCCCGCAACGCAGGGTGCCACGGTCTTCACAGCTGGCTGTGCTCGGCTGTGTTGGGATGTAAGCTCCTTGGGGCAGGAGATGTTTGCGTGCGGCTCTTTGTACGGTACCAGGAGCGTCGCTAGTGCTTCCACGTTAACGGCAGAAGCAGCACGCAGCGGGGCACGGCCAGCTTCTCTCCAGTGGACAGGGACTTCAGCAGCACAAGGCCCAAAGGCACCATTTATGTTCATTATTCCGGTATTTAATGAGGGCATGCGCTGGCACGCAGGTGTATGGACAGTACATATTTTCCACAGGAAACTCTTGAGTTCAAATATGACTAGTGCAGAGTATCCCTTACCACCGTGCGGCTAACTCCCTTTCTGTTACAGACCACGCTCCTCCATGTGCTTGGCACAGATGTGCAGCGTAACACCATCTTGCATCCTTCTCCACAGCTTTTATTTCACTTTATTTATATATTTGCTAGGGACTTTGCACGGTGGCAGAGATTGTAGGGACCATTCCCCCACGATCAGTGTGCCCTGCAGATGGGACAGGTGAAATTGCACAAGCCCAGCCTCATCCTTCTTCGAGCCGTCCGCACGGAGCGGGGCTGCAGGATGGGTGAGGGGGGGTTCCCCTGTGTGACAAGAGACGGCTAACGGTGCTGTCCCCTGCAGCCCCTCCACCTTAGCCCCTGCCGTCGGAGCAGAACCAGAGGAAAATGTGCAGGCTGAGGACAGATCCCTTTGTTTTTCGTGTTGTTACAAAGCCTGACAAACCAAACTGCGGAGTTTGCGCTCTGCTAGCTCGTACCTGGTGCTGCCAGCGAGGTCTTGACTGCACCGTACAGCTGCAGGCACGTAAAAATGCTGAGGGTTGCCTGAGCCACAGCTCCCCGTGCAGGTCCTCTCTCTCCTCAGCTGGCTTCTTTCTTTCAAACAGTTGCAGAGTTGGTTTTGCTAAATGACATAAGGTTATAATAAATCAAGTGAGAAGATTTGTGCTGTGCTTCCTACTGTATGGGAGAGGTCCATATGGTTTAATTACTTCCTCTGTACGTCAGATATATGTGTAAAAAATCTCTGAAGTCATGTGTAACTGCCAAGATCCTATGGTGTGGTTTGAAACATTCATGCAGTGAACTCTCGAATGCTGCAGATGTGCTATGAAATATAAATGTAAAATGGAAGAAGTCAGTTTATCCAATTAAATAACAGCGTTGAAATTAGAGAAGTTGATGGAGAGATCCAGAGCTCAGCAGAACGGAGAAGGAGGAAGGACCAGAAAGCTTTCTCGAGGAGGGACAGAGTTTTATCGTCAAAGGAGATGGGAGAAAAACGTTACGCCCCCCAGGAAAACAGCAGAGCAACCTGAGGAGGAAGCATGTCTAAGAAAACCACTTGGTGAATTGTAAAGCCATCTGAAAAATGTCATCGTGAAATTTAGCTGCTGCTAACAGCAGACCTTTGGCCACCATAGAAAATTCGGCTTAAAAAAATGAGCTGTTCCTGTGCCTGCAGGCAAAAATGCAGAGGAGGGTGAGTAGACCGCGTAGACCTGTAGACCCAGGATCATGGATGGTCCATGCACAGAGCAAGGAGCAGGAGGCCCCGGTGCAGCCCCCACAGGGTCGCAGGGGTGCTGGGGGAGCAGCAGCCCTTGCCTCCCTCCCCTTCTCTTTTTCCCTCGGTCCCCACATGCTGCCCAGCACGGCTCATCCAGGCTGGGAAGCGTCAGGATTTTCTCTGGGCGGAAAGGCGAGGGGGGAGAAGGAGACGCGGCGGCGGTCCCCTGGGACGGTGGCTCGCTCCCGGTCCCCCACGGCCATCGGAGGCGCAGCCCTCCTCCTGCTGCCGGCATCGGCACCGCCGCGCTCGGTGTCTCGGCGGGGACCCGCTCGCCCCTGCACCTGTACAGCTGTTTTCTCAGGGCCCGGCAGGCGTGGAGTGGCATATTTTCTATCTGGCACGAGGGCTCGAGCATCTCTTGAGAAGGGGAACGGTATGTGTCGGAGCGATGTTGTTAAAGATGCGGGGCACCTCCGCGAGGTCGGGCACCTCCGGAGCACGATCTGCAGCCGTAACCTCAGTCGAGCGTTCTGGGGAACGGGCTCGCTCCTCCCGCCTGCTGAGCCATCATCCTCCCTCCTCGTGCCTCTGAAGCCACCTGAGCTATTCCAGGCACATGGAAGTGGAGAACGGGTCTGTTGGAGCTAGTCAGGATCCGTGGCTACCACCAAGGCCGAGGAGGAGGGGGTTACTTCGTCAGGAAGGATGAGGGTGCCTGCGGACCACCCCTGGAAGTGGCCCTGACGCTGCCCCAAGGAGCCAACACCGACAGCTTGGCAGGACGCTTCAGCCCGTGCCCCACTGCCGTATGTGGTGGGCAGAACAAGAAAGGTGGAGAGGGATGGGGGTCCTCCCCCGCGGGGGACAGAGACCCTCCTGTCCCCTGCACCTCCCTCCTCAGCGTGCCCAGTCCTCGCTGGAGGGACACACGACCACTACCACAGGAGTACTCTCCTCTCTAGTAAAGTACGTATACAGCCGTCAGAGATAGACATTGCTGTCACCGTAACAGTTTTATTAAGTAGTCGTTTCTGCTAGCCAGTGCTAATTGTATCAGTCATGTATACATTTAATCATCAAAAATCCTCTAGATAATTTCAGGGTGTCCTGCCTAAATATGACAGTTTGTCTCCTCATGTTTACCAAAACTAAATAAACGCTAAATACCATTCTCAGTAAGTACACTTTTTAAAAAGATTATTTTTATCTGCTTAAAAAGCCCCAACACTCTGGTATAAATATACACATCACATTGTCTGCCGAGTCTGTGGGCTCGGTGCATTTACACAGCTGCAGTATGGCTTGCTGTTTACTCTCCCCCTCACAGACATTGTGTTCTGCCTTTTCCCTGTAAGGATTTTCCTTCTCTATCTATTCTTAGTCGTAGGCAGAGACTTATCCTGATTTATATATGTTGTGTAACTTAACTGACTTCAAAGATGTTTTGTGTGGTGTAAATCAGAACAACGACTGGCTGAATAAACCCTTCTGCAATAACGCGTAATTGTAAAGCTAAATCTGTTCCTGCCTCTGTGTACTAAATCAACAGGAGTCCTTTTCATTTTTGTGGGTTAAACATACTTCTTTGCCATGTATTTACAATCGCTGGAACACTCTTACAGCCACTTGTGAATCTTTTGCTTCAAGAGGAGATCTTTGATGCAGAAATCTTTCATACTGTAAAATCTGTTTCATATTCCTAATTCTTTAACCAAATTCTGTTGAAGATCTCGGGAAATGTATGGAGTTAGAGGCTGCGTGGCTGTTATCTATGCCTGGTGGAGTACAATTTTTTTTCAATTCAGTTAAAAGCATTCCCGTAATGAAATTCAATACCTAGTATTAGTTTATAATTGTTCATCTATTCCTGCAGTTTGTTTATTCAAACATCTACCACAGTTTTCAGAAAGAAGATTGGTCAGCTTGTGATTTCTGAAGTATTATAATCTACTCTTATCATGAATTGAAATATAAGTCAAACTGAAGCTTACCCCTTAAATCGCCTTTAGTTAAGGAAGAACTTCCTCAAAATTCACACAGTAGGAAAGCAAGTCAGCCCTAGGCTCTTGTAACATCTATGAATTAACCAGCCTCTTTAGGCGAGTACATGATACCTTTTGAGCATGTGTTGCAAATGAATCCCTTTAGCTGCAGGCACATACAAAAAGTTGTGGGAGGTATCCCACCCCAGCTGCATGCTTGCCAAATAGACGGCAGCAATTTCTGCCAGATGCAATTTGGTTGAAGCCCTGCAAGAAGGGAATTTCTAGTTTGATCACTTGTTATCATGGTTGCTGGTCTGATTAGCTTTCAGAACTGAAATTTGGCGAGAAGTAAGGTTTGGCTTTTTAAGAGCTAACTAAGCATCTAAGAATTCACGAGAGGTGCAAAGCATGTTTAGTAAGAAAGCAGAAACATCACAGGCGGATTTTATTGTGTTTGACGGGGAAGACCCAGGTGTTTTAAATCAAAGCTGCAACAGTAATGAAGACATTCCAGAGGGTCCAGGAGGGAAATGCTTAAGCTTCTAGCTTACCCTTCTGTGAGAACCTTTCAGTTTCTTGTAATGGAAATACGACAAAGCCATCTTTGCTGAAATTTGACGTTCAGGGGTGAATTGAGATAAAACCATCCGGAGATATTAATCTACTACTTTCCAAAGCAAAATAGCATCAAGACTTCCTTCTTAGAAGTGTCTCCTTCCATGGGCACAAAGCTTTTGGCGTAATCATAACAAGCAGAAGTTTCCTTGAGTTGGCTGCAAGGAGGAGAGGGTAGGAGTCAGAAAGAAAAATTATAGAAGTGTACGTAGTGATATATAAACCAAACAAAAGGCAAGTCTTTCAAACAAGCCACTAATATTTAGTTACTGAAGTGTCATGAGGTAAGCAGAGACAAAGCAAAGAAAACCTCAGCGATGAACTGTTATTAAGAACCAGTGATTGAAAAAAACATTTTGTCTTGTAACAAGTATTTCTTTCCCTGGGACAGGAAATGTTGCACAACCCGTAAACACTCCAGGATGCAGGAGCATTGGCCAGCTGATGACTGATGGATTTCATTTACTTCCTATCTGACTTCTGAATATTCAGCAGATGAATATGCTAAGAATAAATTCTGATGGGGGCTGTGAAACAATCCCTTGCTTTGTTTATGACCCTGAAACTTAGGCCAGTTTAGTCTATGGCCAATGCATGTGCTTTTGTACGATGCCATGGTGCTTGTAATGCTCTGTTGGCTCTTAGCAGCTTTTAGCCTGACATTTGTTCTCCTCCAGATTCTCTTACAGCCAGAGTCAGATGTGTCCCTGAAATGATGTAATCTCCTCTGTTGCTGTTAGTGTGATATGTATTTTTACTGCTTTCTGGCTGGTGGATGTGAAGCCCGAGTAATACGAACTGCACATTTGCTTTCCATTATGTGCTACTGTGTGTGTTCCTGTAACCACTTCAGGACACTGTTACTTTTATCGCTATATTACAAGATCGTTTTCTGTGTTCTGCCCCTCTCCTTTTGGTTGGGGTCTTATGTATCTCAACTAGATGGGATACCTAGGGATAGTCCCCTTGCACTTCTTCCTCCATGTCTTTAACCTCAATCTTTAGGATGCAAAATCAGTATCTGTTGATATTCTAAGTGGTTGAGCTGTGGGTTGCCTGAGCTGTTGTTAGGGCTCTTTTAATGGAGAACTCAGAACAGAATTTCTTCCTTGGCTGAAAGCTAACCAAACACTGAAATTAGAAATTTGACCAGAGCATTTGTGACAGCTTCTCGAGGGAAATTTACCTCCTCTTACTCCTCTGATGCGACTTACTGAGTGTCTTTCAGCTAAGGTGGCCACCTCATCCTCGCCTGCTCTCTGCATTTTCCTCAGAAGAGGGGGCAGTCAGCAGCACCCTGGTACTGCTGAATAGCTCTTGGAAGCACAAATTCAGGTACGAAATCCTGACCTCATTAGTCATTAATCCTGTGTAATACATCTCCTGTGTAATCCAGAATCGTGTATAAAAAAAAGTTTAAAATTGCAACTATTCCAACTGTTACGCCCTTTATGCATTATTCTGTACTTAAACTACAGCCCTCTGCATCCCCATTTGACCATAAAGTCCCTCTTTCACCAGTTGCCCGACGTTTGGTTTTTTTTTAAATCAGCCCGTTCTTGTGCTGGTACTCTGAGTGCCCATCTCCCTGCGCCACCAGGACCCATCTTTCCCCTCTGACTCCCATTACCGATCATTTTCACGACCTTGCTTCTGGTTTCTCGGACACCTCCAGCCGGCAGCCTACGCCGACCTCTGCATCCAGCCTGCGTCTCCCGGCGCGTGCTCCACGCTGCCCGAGTGCTGGTTTGGGCACACTCCGAAGCAACGGGGTCTTCCCATGTTTCAACCACTGGAAGGAAAAAGCTTTGCTGAGCGTACGCAACTTTACAAAGGTTTGTAACTTGCCCGAGTTTCAGACAAAGGTCAAAAGTTGCTTCCCTGACACAAAATCCTTTTCCTTAATGGAGCACAGGGAGGGAAAAGAGTCCTTCAAAGAATGAGGTCCCCAAGGAGACGCACCCAGAGACCAGGGCAGACCTGGACCGTGACCCAGCACCGACAGACGGCGTGGGCAGTGCAGGAGGGTTAGGGAGTGCCTCAGCTCTTCAGATTTCTGTGTTTACCCTCATGTTAGAAAACTTACAGGAGCATTTCTCATCTAAAACTGCTAGCTGACAGCGTGTCCCAGCTCGCTGATTGTTTTCTGGAAGGCGTGCTATGGAGAAGAGACAGATCAATTAGACTGACAGGTAATAACAATTCATGGTTCTCGGAGTTCAAGATTATCACATACTTAATTCCATATACCACACCTTCTTTTTCAGGTACCACCGCTCCAATACATTCTTTCCACATTAGATTTGAAAGATTAAAGGGAAGAAATGGCGGGATCCCTGTTCTGGATAGTACATACCAGTTTTGCACGTTTGTCTCTCTGGAGAGAAAGGACGTGAATCATATGCATTGTGAACAAATGAGCAATCCAAACAGGTGCTGCAGTTGAAAACTATATGTGAAGAAAAAATCTCACTTTTCAATATTTTGTCCTTTTACAGTTTTAGCCAGATGTCATGCAAGTACTTTGGTAATGCTTTCATGAACACTCTGTTGAAGTGTTCCACAAAGCTGAGAAATGGAAAGACTATAAATGTATGCGCATTTCCCAGATGAACTGTGTTTGCCAACCAGTGCATAGGAACAAAGTGAGTTAAAAGTCAAAGTAGAGAAATTCCTCGGAGCATTTTGATTGTTAAAAGATTTGTAAGGCTTTACTGTAATAACTATAAAATACTTCAAGCTGGTTTCTTAATGTCAGAACATTATTTTCAGAGCAAAGTTCAGAAAAAATGTGAATGATCGTATGTAATTTTTTTACATGTTGTGGCTCCTTCAAATATACACATGTATACTTTTTTTTTTTCCAGAAGTGATAGATTGCCAAGTTGTCTGACCTCTCAGGAGAGGAAGTTGGGAGGACAGTTTAGTAACATTGTCTTTCATTCTCAATGTGGAATAAGATCAAAAAATATGTATTTTAAATTCCGTTAATAGTCTTATCTTTTCTAAACCATAAGGTACTGGCAAAATAACAGCGCAAGTAAACATGGCTCTTGATGCACCACATTAAAAAAATGGCTTTTGTTTATGAAAACTTTTTTTTGTTGCAGAAACTTGTGGGAATAATGTTGTATTAATGGTAGGATGTTGACCTTTTCCAGCTATGGAAGATAGTCTCAGAACAGGATCCAGGAAAAACAAACATGGAAACTACTTAACTCCTTAGTTGTGTGCCCAAAACTTTGTGAGGGAGCATTATTTAAACTTAGGCTATTGTACTTACAGATTGTGTCATTACATTAAAGTGACACACACACACAACCATTTTCGCTAAGCACAAAGTTATCAAGAGCTTAAGGGAACAAATAAGTTCTGTGAAGAAGAATATTGCTATAATTTCATGTAATATATGTAAAAATATGTAGTCATCTGCTATTGTCTGTGTTTTGTCTACATTTATTTATAGTCTTCCAGGTCAAAAGTAGGGCAGATTTTCTCCAGATTTTAGGGTGCACAGTGTAGTGCTGCTGAACAAGAAGTTATACTGAGAAAAAGAGTGAAAACAAACAAGTTGCCTGTTAGTTTGGACTTGAGCTCATGCTCCTCTCGTAGGCTAAAACTGTCCCCTCTGATTTCTTAAGTGAAAAAAAACAAAACTCATGTCAACTCTATAGAACTTGCGCATGCGACCTTTGCTGTGGAGTCCACCTTCACCTCTGCTAAATACGCTCCTGAACTGACACCGAGCCACAAAACTGAAGGGCTACTGACATCCACTCAGGATCTTGATATGGGGCTTGTGAGGTGTACAGCTGACTGTTGGTAGTTTCTCTGTGGTCTGGGGAGAAACCAGTGAAGGTCTGTGGTGGGGGAAGAATAATGATACTCTCTGATCTGCCATGTCTTCCTCTTTTTGGACCAGTTGTAGTCAGATACCCTGTAGGTAGTTTCACTTCCATTCCCATTCCTTTGCCCACACATATTTCTTCCAAAGCCTCACCAATGGCAGTAGATAACAGGAAAAAGTATCTGTCATATCTTCTTACAGAACAATTACTGAATATCAGCATCACCTTCAAGAAGAAAATGACCCGTTCATATCAGCTGGGCATCTCGCCCATGGTCTCCCCTAAGTCTTATTATCCATTCTTGTCAGTCAGATTGTATTTGTCATCATAAACAAAAAAAGGCAGACTTTATTAACATCGAGCAATTTTAACCTTGAGTGATCTATGCCCAGCAAACAAACCAAATCAGAAACATTATTTTCAAAATAGGTCTTTTTCCCCAAAGAGATTAGATTTCTGTATTGTCTTTAGACAACATGTAAGTACTACTTTTTAATTACCAGAAGTGCACTTTTGCCACTGTGGGGCTCCCAGGCCTGTTGGGACACAAGATACTTCAACACACATATTGTTTGTCAGTAGAGAACCTCAATATCAGCTTTGCATAGCATGGGAGTATCTGAGAAGTTACTACCAAAAAACGGAAGCAAAAAGCATTTCCCTCATATATACTATATTAAGTTGTCCCTGCTCCTGAGGTGGATTGGCTGCCAGCTCACGAAGCAGCAGCTAATCCTACAGCTCACAATTCACCCTACTGCAGTAAATCGGCAGATTTCAGCCCAGCTGTATGTACTTCTGAGAGTTCTGCAATTGCTACATGAGCGTCTGAGTTGTGCCCACAGCCAGTGCACGAGCAGAAATGATGTGCAGGAGTTGCTGCAGCCTCCAGGCAAGCTGTCCTGCTTGTAGCCTTGGGCTCTCGGGAAATGTTGCTTCCCTTCTTGGCTTAGCCACAGAGTCCTGGTCTGTTGGAAGGCAAGTCATATAAGGTGAATCTCTCAAGAGCTCAGTTCTCTTTAGTTACCGAAGTAAAATGGATTTTTGAGCGTGTTCAACAACAAGTTATGTCCATTGTGTGCTGATTTTTGGTCATCATACTTATTTACCGAGAAGTAACTAACTGGGAGTTGAGGGTTTCTTAGGGAACTTGGAGCCAGGGTTGGGTAGTGAGTATTTTTGGAAACTGGGTTCTTATCTTTTGGCTAATACCACTGTGGCTGAGGTTCTCAACCTTAGTAAAGAAAATATCAACAATTCCCTCCTTGAGCCCTCTTATTTATTTACAGTGAAAGCTCTCTAAACTGTTATTCAATGTGCACATAGAGTGCCTCTCACATGGAGGCCTTGATCTCTGAGACTCTGTAGGTGGTACAACTAATAAGCACTTACTACATTTGACATGGCTTTTTTTCTTGTTTATGTCCTAGTAAACTGTAAGGTCTGCCATTTCTGCTACTGTTGCCAACAGAGATATGTCTAACTTTCTCCTGAAGGCCTCCAATGGTGGAGACTCCACAGTCTTCCCCAGCAAGCTTGTCAACATATATGAAGTGCACGTACTGGTACCTCTGCTATTATGCCCCATTTGCTACTGTAGTCCAGGGGGAGCTGACTCATTCATTTATTAATTGTAGGTGAAGTTTCTCATATTACTGATCATTCTTTATTGTTTTCCTCTTGACTCTTGACATGCAGTGTCCAAAACTGAACTTAGACTATCTGGCCAAGACCTTATCAATACTGAGAAGAGCATAGGGATTACTTCACATGTCTTGTGGGGTATATATGCCTGTCTACAGTGTTCAAAAACTCAGAAGCAAGAAAGGTCATTAGATGAGACAATTGTTGTTTTCATCTTGGATTAAGTTGTTGCTGTGGCATTTGTTCAGATTTGAATCTGGTGTTGGACAAACGTGTATGTGTCTGAATATTGCAGTTCAATACTTAGGGCAACTTCTATTGCCAAGTAACTCCTGTTAATGGGAGCTATGCCTAAAGGATTTAAGTCTGAGGAGGTGCAGAAATATTCCATGGACTATACAACTATCTCTGCAACAAATACTGTAAGGATTGTCAGTCAGTATGACAAGTCTCTTCTCCTGTTGCTAGAAAGTTTCCTCTGTCCCCAGTCAGAACCTCACACCATCCAGGAGGCTCTGAATATTTCTAGGAAACTGCCAGAAACTGCAGTCTCTACTTGGTAAGAGGTGGGGAGCATGAGAAGTATGTGACATTCACCAGGAGTCGTGGAAATCTGTGTATACCCCTTTGGGTTTTAATATAATTTCCTTTATCAAAGTTTGGAAGGAATGCTTGCACAACAGTACGTCTTGTTTTCGTAGCTGGGTAGTAAATCAGAGTGAAGAGGTATTAATGTGTAAGTGGCAGCCTGTAATTGCACAGCACTGTGTGTACCCACAATAGTTTCTACACGTGCAGTATGATACCTTCTCGACTCCCTAAGACTCCATAAAGTGAGAAAAGCCTGTTTAGGACTGCCTTTTCAAAGCCAGTCAAAACAAAGTAAAAATAACAGGGTTCTTAATGAACCCCTGCCAATTGGCCAAAATGACTGGGCAGGCTTTGCTTAGGTCAAAATTTTGCTGGAACATATCAGTGAGTGAGAAGTTCATTTTCAATGTAACAATGCCAATAAATAGCCAAAACATAACACTTGGAAAACTCAGTAGACGGACAGCTTTCCCATTTGTCAGCAGCTACTTTTCCAGTGCACTGAGAACTGTGGGTGGTGTTGGGGGGTGTGCGGGAAGCTTTTGGGAGGGGGGGTTGATTGGAATAGTTTTTGTATGATGAGGACTGTCTTTTAGCTAATCAGTTGTATGAGTGGAATTTTATCTCTACTGGGAGGTGAGCTCATTCGCCTTTATCGACCTCAAATCCATGTTTAGAAAAAAAAAATCAAAGTAGGATACATTCTTCTTCTTGATGGTTTATTCTTACAAAACACAACTGCTTCTTACCACCCAGCGTCTCCTGAAAATTAGCTGTGTTTTGATTTCGGTCTGGTTTGTACTTTCTTCTGCTGAAACAAAAAATGCAAGCCCTCGAATTAGCTCTTTGTATTTCTGGCTGGTTTTCAGTGACAGATTTTAGAGCATCTCACAGCCCATAAAAATTTTAGCAAAGTACTCCAGCCACCTTCTCCTGTTGTTGTTTTCTTTCTTCCTCTCTTTCAAGACTGGGTTATAGAGTAGAAGTAAGGCAGGGTGTTTTATTCACTCTAAGGTTCACCGAAACCCGGCTGGCCATCCAGGCAAGGAATCTCCCAAGTCTGTACAGCGCTTTCCTACCCTGCTTTCATTGCCTCTTTGTTTTTCTTTTCCTCCCTGGCTATCCCCATGCCAACCCCACCCTTCTCTTTTCGCTGGTGCTTTTCTCTTCAGGAATGTGCACCTGATGAACCTGAAGATGCTCTTCTTGCCAAGTGGCTATTTGGCGGAGAGATTGCAGGAGGGTGTGGTAGTGGACGGTGAAGGAGACAGGAGGAAGGTTGTGGATGTGATTTGTCTAGGAACCGGCAGCAGATGGCTGGGATGAAGGCCAGAAGAGGAGATGAGCAGCGGGAGCAGGAGGGAGCAGTGAGCTGGGCAGCAGAGGAAAGCGGTCCAAATGCAGCAGGGCTCAGGGTTGCACAAGGGGAAGGTAACTTAAGTGCATTCTCTGTAAATGTTTACGTGGTGGACACGATCCTCAGTAAGCTGTCGTGGAGCAGAAGTTGTTGTGTTTGCGTTCCTCTCCCTGTTCGAATAAAGTTGCTGGAAACGGAGGGAATTGGGGTATTGTCAGCATAATGTTTTGTTTGTCGGAGGGCCAGGGTAGGCGATGAGGTATGACAATGCCCAGCTCGCTCATCGTGGGCAGCCAGCGTGCTGTTTAATTAGAGGGCTCGGTACCGTCTCAGCCTCTCTTTCCACGGGTGCTGAGCACCCAGTGCTCTCTCGGCAGTGCTGGTGACGGATCGAGGGGCCTGTCCTGCCACATTACTTTGGGGAGAAGGCAGAGGAGTCGGGGCGAAGGGGCGTGAGGATTATTTAATCACATCTTGAGTTTGGCCAGTCAGCAGCAAATGACCTTTGTTTCTTACGTACTTGGTTAAAAGACGTTTCTGCTAAGCTAAAATGATTCTGGTTCCCAAGTCAACCTTTGGAAGTTTTTCAACAAACCACTTAAAAATGCAGTGAGGACTTACTGATATAAATCCTAGTTTAGTAAATAAACTGAACCACAATTTTCCAAAGCCATTCTAGGAGTGGATTTTGCAAGGCTTCCTGAGTGACAGAGAGAGGAACAGCAGCGTGCACCGCGGTCCGGGGCTCTCTTCCTCCATTTTTCCGGGCCTCAGGAAGGCTACTGGCACTGGATGGGCTGAGGATGGAAGTGCGTGCTCCTGTGAGATGGAAAAAGTGATTCATCCATCCTCATCCTTAAATACTGCCTAGGAAGGACACCACAGGCTGGATTTCTGTACCTGTCCTTTGCTATAGAGACCTTTCTGTAAAGGAAGCGTGGCTGGAGGAAAAGGGAGGGATCCGGAGGGAGCTGGATCCCTCGAGAAGCATCTGTATAGCCGGGGTGAGCCACACAGCTTGCCCCACGGAAAGGCTGCCTATCCTACCGACCCCGTGAAAGGGAAATTCCTTACGCAGGTATTCGCAAACTTCTCCCTTCGGAGTCGGTCACCTATAGCTGTCGACACTGGAGGGTCTGCTCCGGGCTGATCCCGTACTTGGGGATCAGACGTGAAAGTGATGAGGAGAAGGATTTCTTGGGAAGGTAACTGAATAGGAGACGTCATATTTTGTTGGTGTTTCAGATAGAACTAATACATACTGGAAGCACCAATAAAATTAGGAAATTCAAAACTAATGGCAGTGTCACTGTAAGATACACTGTAGATTTTACTCCAGTGGTTTGACCTTAATTTTCTTTTTTAATTAGGCTATTGTCAGTAAGAGGCTCAAACGTGCAATTAAATTGAAGTTTGTAGAATATTCATTACAAAGAAATGCTAAACCTCTTGAACTTACACACATTAAGATAATAATCCGGTTTGTTCTAGAAGAGCATAATGAAGGAATTCAGTGAATGGGAATTACATAAACTCTTCCATTGGTGATGAAGGACGTGATCTATAAATTAGGAGTTTGAGAGTAAACAGGAAATTCCACAGAACAATTTCAGGATAAAGAAACTATAGCAGCAGATGGGAAGATGTTTCTGTTGGAAGATTTTACAAGTTGGTTTTGATACCATCTACCTTTTTTTAAAAGAATCAACCATTCCATCTCCATGTTTTAGCTGTGAATTTCAGCTGTGCATTAGCGGAGCAATGCTAGCGCCAGCTCAAGCAAAACACTGCACAACTCTTGTCAAAAATTCTTCTTCCCATATCCACTTCACACTTTTTTTCCCCTCTGCTTTTAGTCACATTGGCAACTTTGTGGGCATGATATTGCCCATGAAATGCGCCCTAAATATGTTAACATATGGACAAGCAGGTTTGAATATGTTTGAGTTTTCCTTAGGGCTAGAGCAAGATAACAGATAAATGGAAACTAATCCTGCAATGAAAAATAATTGAAGCCTTTATGCCTAATACATCTTACATAATGTAAAGTAGACGGGGGTCTATTTTCTGCTCATTTCGATGGTATGGATCAGGCTTTAGTAATAACTCCCACTAGCAATTAGTCGCAAAAAGACTGACTCAGTCTTTTTATTTCACCAGCTTTTCAGTCTCACAACAAAATTCAGCCTGCTTTCTCTACAAGGATATTCCCAGAGATATATTAACATTTCTACTCAATAAAAATAGGGCCTTTCAATATTAAAAAAATAGACTAAAATGTTCACAAGTTATTATTTTCATAGCAGCTACTTTGTAAAACAATAAAAAGCACAAAAAAACAACAGAAGAGAGACTAATTAGCAAATAGTTTGAATGCTTGAGATAAGGAATCATAATGGCTAGTAGGAAAGAAGAAACCTTACATTTAAGATAGTTTCTCAGCAAGCTGCCTAATAATGTCCAAACATACTTCCTTTTGGCACATGTCGTTATACACAGACAAAGAAACAGGAAAAGATTTTTTTTTAGTTCCCTGTGTCAGGAGCATACACTGATGGAGAACTCAGCCATAAAAGTACATTATTCTTACTAAAGAGAAAAAAAAAGCCTTGGTCTTGTGCAAAGTGCTGTAATACAGTTGGAGCAATGTAAGTCTGAAAAGGATGCTTTGGTAGATCAGGTTCTGGTTTTCATCTCTACACTGTCTTGGCTCGGTATTACTGATGTGCTCTACAAATGCCAATGGAGTATAAGCTGACTCGTAGTTGATAAAGAAGCATGGCCCTTTACTATGCAGAGCGTGAATTTTCAAGGCTGCTGTAGACACAGCAATAGGCAGAAAAGCTGCTCAGTGCAGCCAACATTGGGCTTCTCAGTTGTTTTCAGATCTAAATATAGAAAGCTGCCCATATCACATTTCTCTCCCCGGAGGTGGACCTCCAGAGAGTGGAGCTCAGCAGGCACACAATAAGGATGATGAGCAAATGTGAAAGAACTGTGGTTCTCCTCCTCCACAAAAATGGTCACCTGCATGCTAGGCATGAAGAGCTTTCCATGTGCGTGTGTGCATGCTTGTGTGTGTCTGTGTGTGTGTGCAAGACTGCTTACTCATGCTTTTACTGAACAAATCACTCTTGCAATTAGTATGAGTTTACTGTGAAGAAAATTCATGCAAATAATTTTAGGGAAGTTTTCTTCTTTCTTCTTTGTAATATGAAATAAACAAACGGTAAACATGGACTTCTTTAATCAATTAGTATGACAGACTGAGTTACAGCTATTCTGCTGTCATTCAGACAGGAATTTGGTCCTAATCTGAAAAGAGGGCTTTACTCACTAAAGTGATGCAAATAATGAGAAAAAGATACAGTTTTGCCCCTACAGAACATGCTGCCCATTGAAGTGACAGACACTTGAAGAAAGGATGTGTTCTGTACTGATGCAGCTGTAAGAGTTTTGCCAGTGTTAAGAAGAAAAGCCATGATGGAGCTGAGAATTAAACTGCTCGGATCTGCAGAGTGTTAGCACGGTATCTTAGCTATGAAGTCACGGTAGTGTTCTTAATTTCTGCTTGTTGCCTCCATGTGACCGTTTGGTACCAGCTGTTTCATTAGAGTGGTGTCTAAATTGAGTATACTGCAGGTCCTCTTGCAGCCAGCCCTGCAGTGCCGGTGCCCTGACAAGCTCTCCTCCTCCATCCTCGTGAGCTTCACGCTCTTCCAGCACAGTATGGGGCAGAGGAAGGGGAGGAAGGAGGCAAGGAGCACCTGTGTCTTATCCTGATATACAGTAAGGAAATGGGTGGGATAAGCATCTGGATCCAGGAGCTGGGGAGCTGTGCTGGGTCCTTCTCTTTAAATGTAGCCCAAACTGAAAAGGAGCCAAATTCTGTCCTGCATGTATAAGGACTTCTTCTTTTGAAGACCAACAGCAATCGAGACCTCCCCACCCCCCTGTGAAAATTCCAGAGCATTCAATGTGAAAAATCTGATTTCTTGCCTTGTTGAGATGTGTTTTAAATAGCCTAGCTGGATCGCTCTGCAGGGATGCTGACGCCACGCTAAATAAAACTACGCAAGCAGTCCGGCTATGATGCCACATCAATCTCAACAAAGATATTCAAGTGCAGCTGAATATTAAACCTATCGCAAGAGCTCATGTAGGAGGAGGTGATTATGCAGTAGCAATTTTGTTTAACATTTCTTCACGGCCGTGGCTAACGATGAGTTCTTGAGTGCGCTAGACACTACTAGAAAAGGGAAGGATTTTGCAGGTCCTGGCACTGCATATTATATACCAGCAGAAAAAGCAAAGATTTATTTTTGCTTGCTGAATGAGAGAGAGAATGAAGTGCTGAGAGCTCTGTAACGTTTCATGCTCTTAGACGCAACAAGCCAGATGAATATTGTTGGAAAGAATGTGTTTATACAAGAATCGTATTTATCTCAGAAGCTGGGGTCCTAACATTAGACAAGGCATGGGGTGAAAAAGCTGAGCATGTAGTAACTCAGCAAAATTCCTGCTTCTGCCATGTATTTGAGTAAGCTTCAATTACTTATTTTTAGGGGCTTGTTTTAGAACAGCTCACATACAATTTGTTTGCAATAATATAGATTGAGAGAAAATAAAATATGTTCGTTAAGAAAGCATTGTTTTCCAACTTTGCTTAGCTTTCCTGAGACAAACAGTCACAAATGGTACTCTTTAAATGCGTGCATTTGGGTCTTGCAAAAAAATAATCACCCAGCTTTTGGACAAAGTATCAGGCTTGGTTTCAACCTTGCACTACATTGCAGGTTGTCGATAGCGCAATCTGGATGGATTCTTCTGGGATTGCAGAGTACATTCCCATGCTCTTTGACTTCATTGATTTAATGGTAAATGGCACATTCTTGGAATGCTTTCAGCGGAAGGATTCTATATAATACAGATAGGAATAAGCATGTGAAATAGTTAGTATTTTAAGCAGAGCTGTTATTCCCTCTTGTTTAATATATTAGTGTGGTTTCTTTCATTCCCATGTTATTCCTAAAGCTTGTTATTGTGAGAGATTCTGAGCTATGAGAAACCAGAGTTAAACTAGCTTTTACTCGAAAGTGCTTTCTAAGAAAAAAAGGAGAGACATTGGAAATTTTCCCATCGCACATCTGTTAGATGTTAGACCCAAATTTGTTCCCAGTTCAGCTGCACTGGTCTAGTACTGGAGTGGTGTAATTGAACTCAGTGGAGCTCACCAGAGATGACAAGGCAATAGAGTTTATTGCAACATACTTACTGTTTAAATAGCAGTAATGCCTGTGTACTGAAAGTTAAAATAATCCCAAATTAAGAAAATCTTATAGTGAAAGGCAGAGAAATCTATGAATCATAGTTTTTAACATAAAGAAACTGTAAATGGCTACAAGTTGACCCAGAGAGAACCTTGTTCTAGCAGGCTTCCACCATAAATCTCTCTTTGCAATGGGAACCTTTTCTGCATCCACTGCTGCAAGCCAGTGAATGTCTTATTCCAGCACTGTATTCAGTCTGTACTACCTCTTGAATACCCTTTCCTTTTTCACTAATTCTTTCAGAAATAAATACATCTAAATCTGAGTTCTGATTTGCAGCGTGTACACTTGCATTTCAGTTCACATGAAGATTAGGAAAAATAAAAGTTAAATGACAATAAAAGCCCATTTAATTAAGATGAGCACGCAAACTGTTACCTCCTTCACTTCAGTTATCAAGGCCATATTAGTCAGAAGCTACACTGTTGGGAAGAAGATGAAAAATAAGGAAGACTAAATTTCTGCTCAATCCCCTTTTGGAAAACTGCAGCAGAGGAAAGGGGAATTAAAGCTGCTCTGTAAAAGCAGCTGAAGAGGTTCCCTCCAGCATGAGGAAATCTTAGGCTGGAATAAGGCCAGGAGAGCCAGCCTGGTGACATTGACTCCATTCACAGCATAGCAAGTGTAAAAGGCAGGAGACAGCAAAATCCAAACATGCTGTCCTCCAGCATAAAAGCGAGGAGGCTGCTCTTGGGTAGTGTATGGCAGAACAAATGTTAACAGCCAGTTTTGCTGACCTGAAATATTTTCAGGACTTGCGATATTTTATTCCTAAATAAGGCAAAACTGAGAATATTTTTTTAAAGGACTGAGATGGACAACCACATTTTAAAAAGGAAATACAGACACAGCAATGCAGCTGTGCTCTAGGCTTGAACCTGAGCTTCCCACATCTCCTGTGAGTGCTGTAGCCATTTGCTAGCACAAGAGTTGGCACGTTCTCTTATTTTGACCAAAACTCCCATTTTGGAATTGGGAATTCTGTCCCATTTTCCCCCTCCAGTGTCTTCTAAATGGATCCATTCAAAGAATCCTTTCTGACAGATTGGTGTTCTCTGATAAGAAAACATTCAGCAAAATAATCCTAAACAGCTCTGGTTTTAAGTCCAATGCTGAGCTCTCTTTGGACTGCCCTCAGAATGGATGGCTTGTGTGGCTTTATGTTCCCAGCTTTGTTTAGCCCTGCAAATCTAGAAAAGCTGCAAGTATGCAGTGGTTGAGCTTGTGTTTCACTTTGGTTTTTCACAGCAAGAAGAGTGATAAGCTCTTATAAGGCCTACTTGGGATCTGTAGGACTAGTACCACTTAATTGTACAGATTTTTTGGCATTTGTGTCCAGCCTTCAAACGCAGCACTTCATGACCAGGACTAACTGCAGCTTATTCATTGCTTTACCATCCATGGGCATAACATTTCGCTCCAAGTAGTGCTGCTGAGACCATGCTGTATTCCTGTTAATATTACACGACAGCTTGAGATATTTTGGAAACCTCCTCTCTCAGACTGTTTATCCATCTACATTGATATTTGTCTAGAGATATGTTTTACAGTCTATTTACTTACAAATGTGTTAGAAAATTGTTTACCAATAAAATGTGGATAAAAATATTTAGTATGTGTGTATCAGTTGCCAGTAAATTTTTTCTATCCACAATTTTTTAAATGTATAAATATATAATAATGCAAAGATTAATACATTTCAATTATAAAAGGTATGTCATTTATTGGGGTATATTCAGTTTATTCTGTCTACCCCATAATCAAAATAAACTGACAAAAAACTTGCTTATTTTCTCCATTCAAACCAATAGAGTGCACCATTTGGACCTTATTTCCAGAATCTTTTCTCACGGGAATTTCCCGCTCATGTTGTGGATAGTCTGTCTGAACAACAACTAAAAGATCAGGCAAAACCGCAATGATTGTTGCAGGCATCTGATTACAATTACTAGCAAAAGTTCTAATCCTTATTTCTCCAGCTATAGCTCCAAATACAAACTTTAACTAATAGCACCACATACAAACATTATGATGACTATTTTGGTGGGTTTAGGCACTGGGCAGTGCAGACAAATTTTGGAGCAAGTTCATGAGAGTGACTCAAAAACTCTGCCGTGACTACAGCTTGTAAGCAATTTTGCAGGAGCCAGAGCAGAGCATGTGAACAGCAATGGAAAATTATCTGAACTAATCAAACCAACTTATCATGAATGAATAGCCTTTCTGTGGAGATAATAAGGAGGGAATAGACTGGAATGGTGTAGGAGAACTTAAACAAGGAGCTCTGTATTTCATGCTTGTGATAGTAAGTGGCCTTGGGACATTCATTTTTCATAGTATTTATACTCATTTTTAGTGTCGTGGTCTTCATGCAGGGGATTAAAATTAATCTCTCAAATTGTTATGTGAATTTTACAGCTGACCTTGAGTGAGGCTTTGACAATCTTATCATATGATCTCTGTAATACAGTATTAAAGTTACCTGAAAAGATAGGCATATTTTGGGCCATATCTTGAAGGTTACGAAATGCCCATTTTTCAAGTCTCACTTAGTCCATTCAGTGGCTTCTTGTGTACCCATGGTCTGTAGGCTGCTGAAAGTCAGCTTTGCTATGCGGACATGCTGGAGTAATTCTCAGATTTCTTTGACTTGTGTCCACTCCAAATGGCCTGCAAGGTGCCCTTTTGATAGTTCTGTCTGCCTAGAGCATCTTCCTTCAATCCCCTGCTGTGGAACAAGGCGTATTGATTACAGCTAGAATCTAGTCTTTTCAATAAAGTTTTTTAACTCATTTCCCCAAATTTAAGATCAACTGTGTTACCAGTTTTTTAAATCTGGAACTGATACTGCTGCATTTTACTGAACACATACATGTTCCATTAGATTTAGGAAAAGAAGTGATTAATAATGTAAAAGCATTTTAAATGGATGCTGCATAATTTCTATTTAATCACTTAGATTTAACTGATTTTTTTCACTACGTGTCTTTGGGGTGGTGCAAGAAGTCCCACTGATGTGTGGCTTCAGTTGTTTTAAATTTCTGGATGTTTTTTAGTTATGAGGGTGGAAGCATCCTTTAGCTAGCATGTGACTGAACAAGGCTTAAATTAAGTCACAGCCTGGCTTTCATGTTTACATTTTTGTCCTGCGTATTATTATCTCAACACCTATCTTTTGCATTTCTTCTATGAAGTTGTTAACAGCTGCACAAAAACTGTCTTCCAAAATGTTCTTCCAAGCCTCTTCCTTAGTTTTCTCCATAAATAAAAGAACTCCCATTTTTCTCTGTGTTGAAGCATTGCTGCTGATGCTGAAGCGGTCTAATAAAATAATTAGCAAATATCAAACTCATATCAAGCTTCCCATCTTCAGTTCTCTGCACAGGAATGATACTGCGGTTAGCTCAGTGCAGACCAGTCTCGAGCCAGCATCAGTATCTGCACGCGCTTACTCGCCGGGGAATGAGAAGGCTGTAGTTTTGCCTGTTCGTCCTACAATCACTCGTAATATCGGGCAAACATTACAGTAAAAGTAAATTCTATAATAATCTGTTCTTTAATAAAATAGTTACAGTTTAGCTACTCTTTGACTGCTGTTAGTCTAGAGTGAGTGCAGAAAAAAAGCAAAACTGTGCAGAAAAAAGCAAAAACAAAGCAAAAAGGCTATCTATAGTTAATTTTGTTTCCAGTAGGTTCCCTTTTTTATCCCATAAATGCTCCACCAGAAGTCTGTGTTTTTCGACAGCTAAAGCACGGTTCAAAACCAGCGTTGTCATTGTGGGAGGTGGAGGTGTGCGCTTGAACAGCATCATGTTCTGGCGTCAAGTCTGTCTGTATCAGTTTTTCTCCCAGGGGTTTACGTGTAGCTTCACGTCTCTTCCCAACTGCCCTCCACCTCAGACATTTCATTTCTAACATCTCTAAATAGGATTAATGGCTGACACATGGTTGCCAAGGCTTTAGAAATGCTAATGTCCCTCGGCATGACTTCATGGAGCATCTCTTACCCCAATTTGGGTTTTTTTTCCTAAAACTTCTTCTGGTTCCTTAATATTACTCATTTTTTCCTCCGTAGTGAACAAAGTGATTCCCACGTACTGTCAGGGCAGGATTTAGTGTCTATTTCTCTTTATAAGTTGAAAGCTGTATTCCTTAAAAACATACCAATTAATAGCCGTATCTTATATATGAAGGAAAGTAATGCATGTGCTTAATAAATAGCATGGCCCAGAAAAGACTAGAAAGAAACAGTTAAGCGAACAGCCTTGCAGTAATAGCATTTGAAGGAGGGAATCACTGATCCTAGCTTGTGGGCATCCCTGCCTTCCTCACGCTGGCGAAGCCAGCCGTTCCTCCACAGTCTTCTTCGCTCTTCCTATTGCTTTCTCCACCATTTCCTACTTTGATCCAACTACTTTCAGCAGTTTGATTTTTACTTTCAATTATTTATTTCTACTGTTTATGTTGTCAGCAGCAGTCTAGGACAGAAATGTTCTCAGTGTGATGGATAATATTGTGCCCTGTCGTCAATTAGCTGTTTTCTCAAATCTTTGCTGATTTCTACTGTCAAGGATTAGATATTCAATTGCGTAATGAGGTCATCAGTTCTCTAAGATATGACTTGAATGAAGTAGCAAGTTACTTAGTTAAACAGCTATTTTCCTTAACGTTTCCCCTGTATTTTCAAAATACATTTCACATTTTTTATCAGATTTTCTGCATACTAAGATCTGAAATTGTTGGGGAAAGTTCAGTCTGGGAGGGACTTCTGCAGAAATCTCGTAACTACTTTGCATAAAATAAATAAAATTATTTGAACTTCTGTGGTAATTTGAAATCTAAGACATCCGTATCTCATTGTCTAGACAGGCCTTTATAAATAACAAAAATTAATTGGGAAATTATAATAAACCATATTTCTCTTCAGAATAAATTAGTTTTATTAAATGCTGAAAGGAAATAGGGGTGGTTTTTTCTGTCCACAATCTGTCATAGTTAATAATGCAAATGCTTTCTCTATGGTGCTTCATAAAAATTCTTCCTGACTTGCGTAATCCCCTTGGGTTTAACAAACTGTATTCTTTTAGAATTAGTTCCATCTTCTCAAGGTATCTAATATGTGTAGAACTAGATAGATAAAATCATCAAGAGTCATCAAGACCAAAAAGAATATGCAAATAAGCAGATCTCTGGTTTTCTTCTTTGCAGTTGGGTTAATATTTATGGAACTAATGTTGTATTAACCCAACCAGCATACCTAGAAATAAGTTTTCATTGATTCTTAATACAGTCATTGTTACTGGAAACTTATCCTCTGAACATTCTCTCAGCCTATTAAGACAAATTCCTTTATATTCTTCTTTTCGTATATCTGTTCCAAAGTCTGTTGTGGGCTTCTTGCTTGTTTGGAGGTGGCAGGGGGAGTAGGAAGAGAAGTAGGCCCTAACTCAAATATATTCAGAGGAAACTGAATATCTCCATCATCTTTCTTTCTCTGACTCTTTCTTCAAATCTCTCCTTTTAGATGCACTCTCATTCAGTTATTTCTCATGCCAAAAAGTAATGAAATATCAGGCTGTGTTCAGAAAAAAGTAATTTTTTCCTCAGGAGTGCTTGCTGATGTCTTCCTGTGAAAACAAATAACAGCAGAAACTTTTGCAATCTAGTTCAGAACTGCAAGGGCTGCATAAAGCAGTAGAGTTGGTAGAGTGACAGGTCTGGCAGGGTTTTAGCTGAGGTTATTAAAACATTGCAGAGCCAGAAGCCTAGCTTTTCTCGTAAACAGTGCACCCATCTAAGCGGTAAAGGTACGGGAGACCTCACACGTACACAAATACGTCTGCAACAAGCACACAGCTATTGTACCCACAGGCAGATAGCTATAAACTTGCATCTTGGCTTTTGTTAACAATGGTAACTTTACCTGAATAGCTCGTAATAATTATCAGTGTTTAACATTAAGGAAGTTTACCGCCTCATGTCGGTGACTCCCTCCTCTCATCTGTTTTAAAGAAAATAGAGTGCTTTATGGCTTGTGTTAGATACACAGAGATCTGAAGACGGCAAACTAAAGGGAGAATAAATACATACACAGACACAGAAAGATTTTGCGGACATCACAGAGAGGAAAAAGATCTAAGCAATAGACCTGGTGAACAGCTAAATTGCAGGACTTTAAGGAGTATTTTAAACATTGGGTGTATTGCCATATTTCACTGAATCACAGAATGATTGAGGTTAGAAGAGACCTCTTAAGATCATATAGTCCAACCTCCCCTGCTCAAGCAGGGTCAGCTAGAGCCGGTAATGTTTGATTAGTCTTGGTTATTGTCCAGGTAATTTGCGGGTTACCAATCTCTAGGCTGTAGTGACTCATTTAGCCATCCACATTATCACAGTCTGTATTGAGCACTGTAGTGCTCAATAACGATATTGGTCAGAGTTTGTTTACTTTCATATAACAGATGTTCTTTGCCTCTTGACAAAAAAGCAATAAAAAATATAGGCATTAGCTTGCATAGGGGAGCTAGCGCTGGCTCTTTTCAGAAGCCAGGTAAAAGCCATAAGCTCTCCCAGATGCAGAAGAGATAAGAAAGTGAAAGTTGAAACATGTTTTCATGGAGAAAGGGAAGAGGGAGGTCAAAAACTCAGGAGCCACATGAATATGAAGTGCATTTGTTGCCGTCTCTGTCAAAAATACAGAAGGCTGATGCTCACTGTGGCAGTTGAGGTCATTTCAGGTACCTGGAGGATCCAGGACCTGTGAATCTAGGATACAGATGTTCTAGCATTAGTTAGTTTTTTGGAAAGGAGTAGCTTCAAATTTTCTCTTGCTTCCTTTCATCCTTGCCTGTAGCAGACAAGGTAAAGCAGGAGAGGCATCCTAGCAGACATTCAGGGTCATGGTTAACCTGTAAACTGTGCTGTTCTCACCTTTCATCACCAGCAATTCAAATTTCCCCGTCAATAAATGCAGCCTCTCCCATTAGGCTGATGGAAGCATTTCTGCAAATACGTTATCGTAAGTTCATGAAGATGGCACTTCATCTGCGCAGCACTGATTTCTTCAACACAACTAATACTGCAAGCAGACCATGTTTTAGCCAAGAAGGCACTGATTTAGCAAAGCATGGAGGCCCTCCAGAATCAGAATCTGAAATACTGAAGATGCTCCCCTCAAGCTGAAGCCTGAAACCAGTCCCCAGTCATGGGACCCAGATGAGTAGTCACAACAAGTTCTTTAGCAATCTCTCTGGTATTTCCGTAGAACACGAAGGCTCCTTCTGCTGTTTCTCCTTGTCTGGAAGACTTCTCTTTTCCTCCACGTTACCTGCATTTACTCTCAGTTAGAGAACAACCTTAATTTTCTCCAAGGCCTGTCAAACTAATGGCACGTCCTTCAAGTAGAAGCAACTTGCCATTACAGTTTAATAGTACCTTCACTCCCCCAGTATCTCCAGAATGAAGAGGAGTAAAGGATCAAACAGAATGGTTTGCTCTGATTCTCATCCTGATCCTCTGCTGAAGCAGCTGTGTAGCCCACACTGCCTACAATAAATGGTTAAAAAATTTCCAGTAGCTTTTGAAATCACTTTTGAAATGATAAATCAGCTTTCTCCTTGAACAGCTGTGGAACTGTGCTGCTGATGTTCTCCAGAACATCCTTTCCCATGAGTGATGAGATTTTGGAATCTGCAGAAGATGTGTGGGCACTCTTGGCCCCCATTATTGCTACCTCAAACCAAGTATAACAGAGAAACTAGATCTTTCATAATGGATCTGGAGAACTATACCTTCCTCTTCAAGTTTATGCTCCACTCTTGACCCTTGTCAGAACTGTTATCACAAGGTAAATTCAACAGAGGGAGTATTTTTTTCAGGTAGATGATACAGAACTATTTCCTTCAGGATTCAAAGGAAAATATTTTTACTCTCTGTTCCTGATTTCAAGGGAAAAAAAAAAAGACTTGTGTGGGATCACAGAGACTTCTCCAAGTAACTGGTTGGTGTAATACTTTCCTCAAATAATTTAGCTTCCCTAGATCCTTCAGCTTGATCTAGTACTGCCAACTTCTAAAAATCTTCTGTGAATCTGTGTGTACAAAAGACAGGAAACTTAATTGTATTATATAAAAGACAACTGCTGACAGTTTTCAGTATTTGTATTTACTACCTGAAGGTGGCAAGACTTCTCATAGATAATTTAGACTATTTGTTGGTTTTGGAGACAAACAACATGAAGCCAGGCTCAGTTTAAAGACCGTCAAAGTGATTGCGTTAGAATATTTGTTATGTTAACGAGCCACATCCACTGGAAGGCACTAGGGTTCATTTAGCTTCAGTGTAAGCTGACTCAACAGCAGGCTTCAACTAAGTCCCAGTTGCTGAAATTTCTCGAGCATCCGCATTGATACTAACATCAAGATTAGCAAATCATGTAGAGAAAACAACTGTGCAAACTCCATTCAGATGATGTCACAGCACCCCACTGCTCTTGAGACCCATCTGTCCAGAAGTGTTAGGAGAAAAAAAGATGTCTATTATTCTGCATCAACAACGATTCTTCATATTGCTGCACACATCTGCCTTAAAGCCCCCCGTCCTTCCTGGCGGTTCAGAGCCAATCATCTGGCCTTGCCGGGAACTCGGAAACCGTCCCAAACTGCAAATTCCCATGACCAGAGTGTGAGGGTGTCTAAGGTCTGCACCGAGTCCCTTGTACATGCTGCTAGAGCGTGTATTCTGGGCTCCCATGTGGAGACGGTATCTCAGCACACAACTTATTAAAAAAGTAATGTACTGTAATGCCTCTGTAAGAGAACTGAATTCTTTCTATGGTTAAAATAGCCAGTAGTAACTTATATTTGCATGATCAAGTCAGTTTTGATAGCTGTTCCCACCACAGAAATAGTTATGCTTTTGTTCAAAAAGAAGAGGAGCACAGAACGGAAAAATTGGCATATGATAGACTGAACTCCTGCAGGGGTTTTAATTTTCACATACTCTTAAACTCATGGAGCCTAATGAGCTTAACATTTTGGCCAGTTGCACAATTTGGAAATTTCAACAGTGAATGGTTTTTGGACAGAAAAAAAATGTTCTCACAAATATGAAAAGTGAACAGATGTTAGTTACTATTGGTGCTTCCAACGCCTACTGACAGAAAACATCTGTGTTGAACTTCCTGAATTTTAGGATCTTGAGAACACTCCCACACACCACCGAAAGCCATTTGAAAGCAATTGGGCTGGCAGATCGGCTTTCGGGTCCATGACTGAATGTTCTAACGCGAGCAGGTGCTGGTTGTTGTCTTGCCTCGAGGAGCCCAGCTAGCCAAGCAGCAACCTTACAGCTATCTGACCCGCCGTGTTATGCAAGTTTTTAGCATTTTGTGTGAACTGTGATTTTAAAAGAGTCATAAAAAGCAGTTGATACAATAGTATGATGGTAATAAAATGATGGAATGAATGGAAAGAATGAAAAAAAAAAGATTTTGGTGTAGGTACTAGCAGATTAGGAGGATTGTACTGCATTGTGTGGTGCCCTGGAAAGTGTGCGGCTTTTTTAATCCTGTCAAAACCCATGTTGAACAAACAGAATTTTCTTCTGGTTTGAAAACATGCTCATTGCGCTAAAAAACGTGTGAGGCTTTTGCCATCCCTCAAAATGCTCAGTCAAACATTTAATAGGTACCATGACCAAAGTCTGCCCTTTTACATGAGCATGACACAGCAACTGTCACAGGGTAACTGGGAGCTCCCAGCTTCCTCCTGCTCCACACCCATTGTCTTGATATTTGTCTCATTGTAAGAGCAAATTTGGCAAGGTGATTTTCCTCTCTGGTGAATTTTTGGTTGGCTATCAAACTAACCTTCTCCAATTAATTAAATAGTAATGAATGTTTTGGAAGGGTAAATCAATGTCATTATAGTGTTCTGTGAAACACCATTAGTTCATCATCTCAACTTCAAAGTGATTCAAAGTAACATCCCTAAGTTCTTTTAGTTAACTCTTTCTTGAAGACAGCATTTAATTGGAAGTGGGAGGGACAATATTTACATGTTAAGAGAAGTAGTTTTTTTCTGGTTTTGTAGTTGTCTTAGGCAGGTACTCTCAGTTAAGCCAACGTGAAGCGAGTAGCTCCGTTAATCACACTTCCACTCTCACGCTAACCCAAAGCATCTGTCAGGTTGCCCAGTGTCAGGCCAGCCTCAGCTCTGCTGGGTCTGCAGGTTTCTGAGATCTGAGGGTTTCCCCATGATCCCCTTACGTCCTGCCAGAGACCCATACCAGAATTTTAGCAGCGCCCAATGTAGGTGGAAATTTTGTTATGCCCTCAATAAAGATGACAGAAACGGAGCTAAGAAGCTATATAGAAGCACTGGTATTTATGTGGCTCCTAGCAGCCTAAAAAAAACATGTATCTGAGTAGCCAGACAGGAAGCAAGGTGGAGGCCAGATGACATACTTGGAGTAAAGTGATATGCTTTTGAGCACACATTATCATCTGGTCACTTTTTTGTGCTGAAACATTTCTAACTTCCGAGAAAATCCTACTATTTTGCACCACAGTAGCAACAGGTCTGGCATATACTGCCTGCCAAGCTTAAGTAAATTTATTGCATTTATATCCAGCTCCTTGTTCATGCAGCATCATTTTCACACTCAAGTTTATTTGAGTCTTAATCCTAACTGCTAAATCCACAATTCCAGGACTTGATCTTTTGGGGTATTGTCTTCTTGCACAGTTTAGAAAGCAGCGACACGGAGGTCAACATTTGAGCTAGGCACCTAAGCTCCTTTTACAGACAGTTAAGAAAAATGGGCACATTCAGGGTGCATTTGTTTGACCTAGTTTGAATACGTGCATTAGGATATACCATGCCGTAAGATGTCACCCTCTCCTGATGGGAGCTTTGGATGACTACACTGCATGTAGATAAATGTCTACATCTGTTCAATAAATACAATCCTTAAAAAAAAATTGGTGCCTTTCAAGTCATTAACAAGTTCTATCACATAATTCAGTAGACCATGCTTACTAGATAGATGTATTTGCTAATATATGTCTTAATTCTGGTCCCAAATTTCCCAATTTGTCTGTGCAGCCATACTTCAGCAGAGATGCTGCTTTGGAGTTTCAGCGCTATCCCCTTACTGAGTGTGCAAACAAAACCACCCTTCCCCTCTGCCCACGGCTTCCTTCCCACATCTTCTCCTCCTTCCTCTTCTCCTTCCCTCTACGCAATAATGTTTTGAAGACTTAGCATGGAAATCCTCATGAGGTTTTGTCTAGACTTGCCCTTTCTGATGTTTATCTTTGAGAGACCATTGCCATGGTCCCAGTATCATTCTTTCTACAGCAGCTCTGCAAAGCACAGAAAGCATTTCTGACATATACTCCTATGTATTTTGTGACATGAAGAAACTTTTAACTGGTTCTTTTGAGTGCTTGACCTACATTCCAGCGTCTATTTCTTTTACGCATGTTTTATCTTCTTGGGTGACATAGCAACTTTCTGGAAGATCACAAATGAGATCAAACCGTGGGAACAGAAAACAGTACAAAATTATTTCATTTACTGGCTACAGAAAAGGGCTGTGGCTTCTGGTAAAGAGAACCCTTTCATAGTTCTTTTTTTATGAAGATTTAATGTTTATTCCTTCCTTAATTTAAAAAAAAAAACAACAACCCCCAAACCAACTTCTGCAAGCTGAATCACTGCTCTGGAATTAATGTTAATGTCATTTGGTCGCCGCTGTCCTGAGAGAAAATGTCGCATGTCCAGACAATGTAGTTGAAAGAGCAGCAAATTGTTACCATGCCACTAGGCTGAACTAGCCTCATTTTTTAGTTATTTTTAACTTAAAGTGAATTTTATAATTTTTTTGTTTACTTTTTGATATAAATAAAAAAGCTTTATAACAAATGAGGAGGGAAGTTTTTTCTGAGAAAACGAGCTGGAATGTGAAACTCAGCTAAATAACATTCTCTGAAGTAGCAAAAGATAAATTAAAAATAGAAATAAGCATTAGCTATGTACTTTTTTTTTAAAGCCTGCTGACTCTTTCAGTGCTACTCTGTGCTTAAGAATTGAATATCACACAGCTTAAGGCACATGAGAAAGGTTTGCTTCATTTGCTTATCAATACTCAAGTTAGATCACAGAATTCCATCCCTTCCTAACGCTGGTAACCATGTGGTGGCAGAAGCTAATGCCAGCCCTACAGTAAAATACAGATTCACAACATAAATTGGAGAAGACGCAGGCCTGTGACATTAAATGTAAATTTAGCAATCCACTGGAGAAATAAAGTAATAAGTTTTTCTCATTCCTCTTAGAAGACCAAGTCCTTCTACTACACGAAATACAGGGTGAACAACGAAACACAGGCACTTCAGGAAGCCGTGCTGCTCGGTCGCATGATGAATTTCATCCCATTTCATTCGCACTTTCCCAGCGATCTCGCTGCCAGACATTTTGCAGGAAGCTACCTGCTTTTGTTGCCTTAGACCTCGCACAAAGACGCTTTGACCTTACCTGAACTCCTTATCAAATTTCTGGAAGTTTATACCACGCTCTGGAAATGTGCACCTGCGGCGGTCGGGGCTGCGCGCGGCAGCAATGGCTGGTGCCATCTAGTGAGGAGCTTCTGAATGCTCTCTGCAAATGGAGACTGGTCATCTGTCTTTTAGAAAATAGTCATTATTACAGGCCTGAAGACGCAGAAATAAAATGACATGCTAATATGTTTAACAACCAAGCCTGCACAAACTTCAGGATTTTTTTTCCCAGATAATCTTTCTTTCCAGTGGCTAGCATTAACTATGTTTTGCCCTATGTATTTATGTTTTCTACCATTCCACAGATTGTTTTGACCTACTTTTGCCAGGTGGAATTGCAAAAATGCTTAGATCTTGCTAAAACAAAACTCTGAGTTGCTGAGGTGGGTGGAACCATTCAAACTGCATTATCAGTGTGCAGCATAATGATGTATGGTGTAGGAATGTACCCCTGTCTTCTGCATCATGGTAGATGTTGAGCTCATCGGTGACTGAAGTTGTACCCAGCAAAGCTTTGAAAGTGAGGTGTTTTAAACTTGGTTTAAAAACTCAGCAACCACTGAGAAGTGTGGGTAAACAAAAATTTCATCTTAGTATTGCTGGCAGGAAAGGAAGACTATGCATGTATCCCTGCCATGGAGACATTATTCAAAAATAACCAGTTAAGACCCATAGGGTCTTAAACTTGTTTTGGAATCGGTTCTGTAAATAGTCAGAGGGCGTTGTGAGATGAGCTCTCTGGAGGCCTGTCCGTACTGGGCAGCCTGGGGCTGCCAGCAGCAGTGGCTGACTGGGAATGAGCTGGTGGAGCTACGGCAGCAGGATGCTCCACACGGGCTGCTTTTGTCTGCCTCTCAGCCCAGGGCTGTGCAAGCCCAAAGTGAAGTATTTCTGGCACAGTGTGCACCCTGTGGAGCTGAAACCCCAAACCTTTCCCTTACATACTCCCCTCTAATATGTTCAATCCATAAACTCTGTGATTTACGCTCCAGGAGAAATGGCAGGTGATATGCCCATCCCAGTCTGACTCAGTGTGCCACAACAGGGTTCTTGAGGTTGTTACTTGTAGTTTATATTTTTGGGGGTGGGGGGAGCATTAAGATCATACATTTTTTTAGTTGGGCTCAACGATTGCTTTACTATGCCTACCTCCAGGAAAGATGCCTCAGAGAATCGCAAATTCCCTGCGTTTACACCCCGTTCTCCACATTTTGCCAGCATTACGTTTAAAAACGTCTCCGTTTCTTTCCCGTGTGCCTGCAGGGATGCCTTTTCCTGGCTCAGAAGTTGCTCATTTTTCCTATAACCGATTTTATTCCCTGGTGAGTTGCTCTCTGTTCCGCTTGCTGGTCTCGCTGTAGCGGGACTGCGTCGAGGTCCTCGCTGTCACGTCCTTTCCCCATCTGTTCTTGCAGAGACCATTCCAGGCTGAGCCTCCTGCAGAAAGTCCCAGCTCCCACTTGCCTGTCACGGTCAGATTGCCCTTCCTGCAGGAAGTGAACTTGTCCTTTCACCAGTGACCTTTTTAAAATGTCAGGGAATTAACCTCCTTTCCTCTTGTCCGCTATGAAATAAATGATGGCCTATAAGGACCGTTTTCCTGGGGGGAATACTGAATCATCACATTCCGTATACCAGAAGCAGTTGCAAAATGGACGTCTGTAATGAAATGTGGGGAAGTGGGCTCAATGACGGTGAAGCTCTGCAGTAATTCTGATTCTGTCTCCTCATTATTGCAAATCAACTGTTTTCTCCTTTCCTCTTAGCTCCGCGTTGGTAGGTGGATTTCTCAGCAATTCGTGATGATGTTCTTGTATTTTAAAACCTTTGGAGCAGGTACTGTCATTTACTGTATCTTTATTTGTATAGCACCTCAAACAATTGGTTGCTCTCAAAATTAGCGCACCCTCCTCTACCAGTTTTGTTTCCACACTGTAAATTTAGCAGTAAATTAGAAGGAAGAAAGTACTGCAACATGACACCTCATTCATTTGACTGATCCTAAAAGAACTGGAAATTAAAGTTCAAGCTGCGAAACATGAACATTCAGTACAGATCTAAAAGTCTGTTCACGATCTTCTTAAGTCCACAGGGACTTAATTGCAAAATGCAGTTATTAAATTCAATCACAACCCCGACAGCGTTGTCTTTCATGCACGTCACAGGACAAGCGACAATGTATATACAATATTGCAAATATTTTCTGGGAAGATTTCCTCCAGGCTTCCTAAATTTCTGACCTTTGCTCCTCCCTGTAAATAGCTTTTGCACATGGCTGGGCCAGCCACATGGATTGTGCGAGACCTCTTCCAGTCAGCTGAAGTTGCAGGAAGAGCAAAGCAGGGACTGCCTATTTAGGAGCGTATCCTGACATTGGGAGCTTCGTCATTCATCTGAACAGTTGTGGAAGTCTTGTATAAGAACAAAGAAAAAAAATCTTGTTAATCTTCAAGTTATTCCATCAGCCCACTTTTTCCTTTTCTTTTCGCGTGCTTCATCCGAGGCACAGACCACAGCATGCCACACATGCTTAGGTAAACCTCTTAGCACTGGACTGTAAATCCAGTGGTGGGTGATGTGGGGTAATGGTGCCGTGCGCTGGATTCGGGAAGAGTTCCAGTTCACCCCAGCAAAATGGGAAGCCTTCTGCCGGAGAGCACCGTGGGCCAGAGCACGTTTTTGCATTGCTGTTATCATTTAAGGAAAGGGAGCACCACAGAAGGTAGTTTGTGAGTTGTCTAAAATATGACAGATAGGGATAGCATGTTTCTCTAGGTTTGCTTTTTTTTTTTTTTTTGCTTTTTTTTTGACCTGGAAATTTAATCCAGGCACAATTTCACAGCTTTGCAGAATTTTCTAGGATTTCTGACCCTCCAGGAGCACAAGCAGACCCGTACCATGTGTGGCATGTTTCACACAGGGGAATTCAGGACTCCCAACAGTTGAGTCATGCTTTATTTGACTAAACCTTTCAAATTGCTTGTCTTTGCTTAAACCTCCTCAATGACCTTTGCAAAAGAGAGAATGTTCTTAGGTCATTTGCTAATGAAAAAGGGACATACTTGTTCAACAAAAGATCTAACATAAAGAAAGCAGAGTAAAAGCTGACAAGTCTGAGTTAACGAAGGTTAACGAAGTTAATTCAGTTAACAAGCCAGGGTGCTAATTGGCTGAAGAATTACATAAACATTGTCATGATATTAAGTACTTCTCCAGCTCTGACTCTAGCTTCATGCTAAACTGGTTTCAGAAGGATCAGTTCTCTTGCCTTTCTTGCAAATAATATTAAATAACCCCTATTCCTCAGCAAACAAATGGTCAATTACCAGGAAAGCACAGGGAAGGGGTGCTGGCGTTGTCCAGCTCTCTTCCTTGTTTTCCATTTCTTGTTTACTTCTTCCTCCACACCAGATAAGAAAATGGGACTGGAAGTGGGAGGGTGGTATTTGGTGTAGGAATTGGAGAGATAACCATATTCCGTGTAATGGCACCTTTGAAGCATTTTGCAGCTCTGCTTGGCCCCCGCAGAAAGCCAGGCATGGATTTGACAATTCTGAACATAACCAGCATTATCAGCAGTTACAATTAGATGTTTTACACGCGTTCTGCCTGCTGCCCACAAAAGGGGTGTAGATGGGCACTAAAGAGATCGTTTGCTTATCTCAGGTGGGTGAGTAGCTTTGGGAATTTGTTTGACTTCTTTTGGCTTTCAGGTACTTAAAAATTGGAGCAGCGTTTTCAATGTACAGAATCCATGTTTTCCTTTCGTTGTGGAAGTAACTGAAACATTTGTTTTCAGAAGCTCTCAAAATTAAATTGAAACTGGAGCCAACTCAGATCACTACAACTGAATTTGAATAATTTTTCTGTGTTCTTTGCAGGTGTATGAGATACATTTTCATCCTTTTTAAAGGTTCATTTCCAGATTTGGGTGTATGGGGAAGAACAAACTACCTTAATTATTTAATTAAGTTTTAAGGCTTTATAGTAAGATGGAAATATTTTATATTGATATTTGCATAAGAATTGATACTGCTGTGCAAAAAACAATAAAGAACACAGGCTGTGCATTTTTTTTAAAATGAATGAAATATCTATTATTTCTCTAAAAAGGCAGTTTCAAGGTGTATGCTCATATGTACTGTCTCTTAATTCATTTATACTAAAATTTTGAGCCATAGTAGGTAAGAAAAGTTGAGATGAAGTGACATCAAAAAAGACTTCTTTTTCCTGATCTTGGAGCTCACACTGATGAATAGTGGTTCAGATTTAAATCATTATTCTAGTGCTTCTAATCAGCATCTTTCCATTTGAGTCAGGTAGCTAAGAGAAGTATGTCTGCTGTGAATCTATTTGGACAAGGATCTGCACCTCCATAAGATGACTTTTAGAGATTAACTGATTTTTTAAAAACTGAAAACTACTGATGTGGAGAAAGATAGATCTGTAATAAACCGCTGTGGCTGGCATAAGGAAATGATCAGCCTCTTTTTCAGATGCATATGCCTCCTGCCAACATGAATCATATTATAATTTATATGTATTCATATAACCTTTGTTACTTCTCAGTTTGTTAACTTGAAAAGACATTGGCCTCTTAGCACCTAATAATCCACATGAGCAGGCTTGGTTTAGAAGTAGGGATACTATATAAAGCTGAGCTTGGTTGTAAGCAGAGGAGAGATTCTCTTTCATGCTGACAGCTCAAACACTTAAATCCATGGTGTCCTTTGGCAATGCTCCTAAACCATCAGTTTTGTCAAATTAATCATAACAGTATAGCAAAAGATCCATACTGTAAGAGATCCATCCTGGTGGATTGTCCCGAGGAACTCCATGTAATTCATTCTTCATACTCGCTCATTCCTAGTCTTCTTCCAAGCAAAAAAATTGCACAGAGTTTTGTACTTTGTATGGCTATGCCAGCTTCTCAGTGTGGACTCATTTGGTATAATATACTAAGATTTAAAATACAAAAACCTACTCCAACTGTTGTGACAGCCATTTTCCAGGAAAACAGTGTGGAAAATTGATTTTTTTTTTTTTTAATTTTTTTTTAAACTAGAAGTAGGCTGTGTTTCAGTCATAGTGTTTGTTTTCAGGTTTGCAATACCAAGACAACTGTAGCATAGATAAATGTTAATTATAGATAGATTTTAACAGTGAAGTTTTGAAGTGTGTCACAAATAGGCCTGTCCTTCAATATGAGAATAAAATAAATTTTGCCTAATATCAGTAAGGCATTGTTCAGTATCTTTACTACAATTTCCTCAATACAAGGAAATTAGGATATCTTCAGGTTCATTTCTTCAAGTCCCTACACTTCCCTCCTTCACTCGTCCCACCTTAATGGCATTAAATGAAGTTGAACCGTTGTCCTTCTTGGACAGGGATTGCATTCATCTTCCAGCTCTTTCTTTCCAGGCATGGGCGAGACTGTAAGTATTTTATCCTAAAACAAGGTGTTATTTTTTTATCAGCTCCTTTGTGTAAATATGTATCTGTTTGTTTGTGTTTTGCTGTAATTCTTGCTTTGTGAAATGTTGATGCTGTTGCAGACTGGTCTGTGAAAAATCTAATAGCATTTTTAAAATACTTTCATTAGAATCGGCTTAATTAGAACATCTTGGTAAATGGTGCTTTCCACCATTGAAGCACATTCCTCCAGAAAAGATTGCGGCGATTTACTATTAGTGTCGTTAGTGCACTGAGTACTGTAGAGCATGCAAAACACATGTGCCTTTGGTGACACTACGTCTGGAATGGCTTTCAAAATGGCTTTGGTTCACAGATCTCAGACATACTGTCACAACCCATTACTTAAACCACCAATGTGTCATTTCAAAATGATTTTTTCCCCTGTTGAGCCTTGTGATGTTGGCAGTCAACAGGGGATTATTTTTAAACAACGTTTGAAGTGGCCTGAAGAGCCAAACCAGAGCTGGAAGGGAGAATGACAAGGGAGCCCTGCATGCAACTCTCCAACCTGCATGGACACGTGCGCGTCTAATCGTTTTCAGGCTCCACTGCTAAATAGAAATGTCATCCCCAAAGAGGCAGAAATTCCTGCCATTAAATATCAGACTCCATTTGTAAGAAATACAGCCACTAAGCAGATTTCACAGTTAAGCACATTTTACTTGGTTGGAGTGTAATAGGTTATGTTGTAGGTCAGGGAGAATCACTCTTGAGAAGTCTTATTCCAAAGAAAACACTTTTCTCATAGAGTATCCATGAATATTCAAGTAGTGAATATTGATTTGAGTGCTAATTTCCATGTATTGATTTTGTCATGCACAATGTGGTCACTGTTGCTGGAGTTTCTCTGCGTGGTGTTTCCAGATGACGTTCATCAAAGAGTCTGGCCTACTGAAATGGAGACAGATTCTGTGTTTATTTTCTCTTCAAGAGATCGACTCCATTGCAGCAGTGGTAACTAATCCAGCTTCACACATCGCCACTGTTCCTAAATAAATGCTTTTTTTATTATTTTTATCAGGGCCAGCCAGGACTTCTTGGATCACAGGGGTTCACTGGACCACCAGGATTGATGGGGATCCCAGGAGTACAAGGTCCCAAAGGTCACAAAGGTGAAAGAGGATATCCAGGAATAAGTGGACCCAAAGGAGAAGTGGTAACTTCGGAATATCAGATGTTTTAGTTAATAAGCAAAATACCAGGCAGAACATCGTTTTAATTGTGCTGTTTCACTCGCTCTAGGGGCAAAGAGGAGTCACTGGATTCCCCGGGGCAGATGGCATTCCTGTAAGTAGCTGGTTACCTCATCTTTAAGAAATCACCAACTGCAAATATTGCAGGCTAGTTTAAAGCCTTTGTACTTTAATTAAAATCTCTGGGCTAAATTCTGCATCAGCCACATACGTGCTTTTCAGCTAAGGACATGTGTCGAAGTGAGTGGAACTGCAGATACACAAGAGAGCAGAATCTGTACTCCCTCTCATTCCCTTGGATAATTAAGGTCCATTTGCTTTGTCCTATGGAGAAATCCCCTTGTAAAGGGGATGAGAAAGGATGAAAATTTCCTATGTCCCTGGAGGTTACCCAGCTAAATATGTTCTTTTGTAGGAAAGAGCTGTGAGATAAGTACTTCACGTCTCTTAAGCTTGTAAGCGAAAGACACAAGTGGGTCATTCCTTAATTATTTCAGAGTAGCAAAGCACATAGAAAGACCAATGATTTTAAGAGTACTAACCATTGTTATTTGCTTTATAGCTCATATGGCATGCTTGAGATAGTCTTAAAAAACTTACTGAACACCAAACAGTGTCAAACTTTGAACAAATTGACCAGGTCCATGAAACTGAAACATTCAAAGAGGAAAACTGGGTAAAGTTCACAGCACAATATTTTCCCAGCTTACACTTCTTTACATCTTGTGTCATAAAATAACAAAGAAATCTGAGTCACTGGAATCCCTGGACAGAGTTCCCAGGCTTGGGTTTCCTTTGTAGTGCTCCCTGACACCAGGGCCCCGCTCTGCAGCCCACGCATCCACATCCACTCTGCTTTCACCCTTTTTTGTTTCCAGAAGAGCTCCCTATCGAGTTTCAGGGCTTTCTCTCTCACAATCTTCCTCCTCTCCCTCTTTCTCACTCTTAAAGGAAAAGCAGAAGACCTTCTTTCCCATTCCTATTAACACTCCTGAAGCCAAGGATCTTGCTTATCTCACCACGTCATAACTGAGTTTTTTCTAAGCACTCTGACATCCTGGGAAGGAGAGTAAATCGTCCCCTGTGAAGCCCCATGTCGCTATAGCCTGTTGCTTCTCTTTCCTGAGCAAGTTTTCTTTCTTAGCCCTGCCTTCCCGAACTCTGCACGTTGTGTCGTGAAGGACAAATACCTTCAGACAGTACTTGAACCTGCATGCTCGTTGTGTCCTGTCCTCGAGCTCCCTTGCCCTTCCCACTTGCTTACATTCTCCGACCAGTTTTCTCATGCTGAGACTTAAGACGGGCCGTCGGAAGGCGGATGGATGGGCACGTGTACGAACTGTAATGGCACAGGGTGAGGATGTGGGGCTGGAGGCCAAGAGGGGGTGGTGGCAAGCAGGAATCTCTTCTGGGGTGAGGAATGGAGCTAGGTAAGGACACGGACAGACTTCTTTTTCTTTCTGAGCAAGGGAGCAGAAGCAAAGAGAAAACTCTTGCTCTAGATAGAGGAGAAGGAAGAAATGTCTTATGTTCGTTTCTGGGGGGGTGACTGAGTCCCCTGGCAGAAAGAGCTGCTCAAGGGCAGATTTGCTTCTCACCAGCCTCAGCGCAAACCAGAAGCAACAGCAGTTAAGGTGAATGTAGGTACAGCAATGGAAATCCAGTTTGAGGCAGGAGTAACTTTTCAGAGGCTCTGTGTGGAGCCCCCGGCTCCCTCGCTTTGAGCCCTGCTGTTTTCTTCCATACTTACAGCCTCATCACAACTCTCAGCCTAGCTCCAAAAGCATCTCTGGCTTTTTCCCTGGCTTGGAAGCTGTTCAAAGCCAGCAAGGAACCTTTCTTCCCACTCTTCCAGTGTGAAGCACTGACATGCTTAACGGTCCCAGTTCTTGGTGGCTCCCTGCACAGCAGCCTCATCTGGCTTAGTTCTCTGCTTAACAGAGCCTGCATTGAACATAGCTTTCCTACCCTTTCTGAAAGGTCCTTCACTACTCATTTTTTCATGCTGTCTGGGGCATCTGGTTCAAGCTGCAGCTATATTAAAAAAAGGCACTGTCTGTTTCTGTCTTTGAAAATCATAGTTTCCCATGGATCCAAGCCTTGAGCTTAATGTGAGAACGTCTAAATACTGTGTGACTACAGGAAAAGGAAAACTAGAAACAGATGGGTAGATAAACATTTTTTTTTTTTCCTCAACAGGGTCATCCAGGGCAGCCAGGATCAAGGGGGAAACCAGGTCATGATGGCTGTAACGGGACAGTAGGTGACCCTGGTGACTCGGGAACTCCTGGATTCTCTGGTTTCCCCGGTACCATTGTAAGTAGCTGGCAGTAAGTGAGTACCTGAAGCTAAGACCATTACTGAAGTGAGTTTCATTTGCATGTGTGTTGGAAACAAACGGGACATCTCTTAATGGAGCTCCCGTTTGGCCTAGCAGAGCGGACTTACCATGGACACACTGCACGATGCTTAGTTATTAAATTGCAACCAGGGCTGGGAGGTCTGCCCAGAGCTATACCTGTCACATAGGTCTTGCGGAGAGATGACTTCAGGAAAACCTGTACAGCTTTATCCAACAGTGACAAAATAATATTAAACTCACAATTCCTGGTGAAAGTAACCTTTTCCTTCCCTGCCCCGTGGCCAAAGTACTGGCTTTCCATGGTATGATACGTAGGATCGTGCTGAGGTGAGCAGTGGGGCTCCTGGATTTGCTGGGGCTCGCGTCAGCCCTGGGGAGCTGCGGCTGCTGCTCTGGGCAGGAGGTGCTGCCCAGTAACACCGCTCCCAGGTAATGGGGGGTTCTTCCCCCAGAATCGGAAATTCATTTTATGTACTGTCAGGGTTTACACTCTGTTTTTAAACCGTGAATTTCCAAAGTTAGGCATAGGCTCTGCCTCTAAATGGCAGTATGTATATACTCAAGAAAACCCAAACAAATATTTTTTGTTACTCTTAGCTGTTTATGTGTTAAGGTATATGACACAAAAGCTTACTTCTGCTATTTTTTTGGTCCCTTCCAGGGCGTCCAAGGGCCAAAGGGCCAGAAGGGGGAACCCTATGTACTGCCGCCAGACATCGCAAGCCGGTACAGGGTACGTCTGTAACTTCTGTGAGTTATTCACGCTCCATACAGTTTTACAAGCAGATGATGGAGAGTTAATTTTTCTTACACTCTGATGGACACATCCCAAGAGGCCCACTTCGATTCTGTGTAGGCTTTGCAAGGCAGCTCCTGCTTTCTCTGGTTACAGCAAAGTCTATCTGATATCCAGGGAGAAAAATCTCCACTCAGTTATTTACAAGGAATTCCAGCCCACAGGTGGATTGCAGAGGCACTGGAGATGTTATAGCTCAAGTATTACCCTCTTTATTCAATGACTACCTTCATATCATGCATGACAAAATCATTCCTTTGCCATAGTTTTGGCCATTGAACGATTCTATTTAATATTAGCATCCTTTCTATATAATTTTCATGCAGGAGTTTGGTTGACTTGGGATAAAATATGCTTCAATATATTATTTAGTTATTTAGTAAACCCCAAGTATTCCTATGGGTGCTTTTACTCTATCTAATCCTTAAAACTTGTTTTGTAATCACTTGTAGCTTTTTCTCATATATATAGTCTGGTATAATTTGAAGGTATCAGATAAAGGGTTACATATGCCGTTAGAGTATAAATTGTGACAAATTTATGTACAAAGCTACATCTGAGCTGTACTCAGCACAGAAAAGATCTTCTGGCATCGTTTATGTATATTTTGTGCCAGTGATGAGTGCCAAAATAGGTTTTTCTGTTGACATATTCATAAGTTGCCTGTATTTTTTAATGGAATCTTCTTTTCCTTTCAGAAACTCTTTAAATCTGCACTTGTTAGTAATTAGGAATGATTAAGTAATGATTAAGAATTGCTCAAGTATATTGTGGCCAAGAATGGATACTGACACCTGTATTCATTTCAGAAAGTACTTGGATCTACAAATTATTCTGTTAACTAAACTCAAATTAACTACTTACTTAGGATGCTACTCAAAATGATGGAAGGTGTCTGGACTGAATACCCGGATTATTTATGGGTAGTAGAAGATCTTTGCGCTAGAACATTTTTGGATCCCATTTCCAAAAACATTTCAACATGTACTGCAGTTAAAATATGTGGTCACTGAAAACAGTATGTTCCAAATGCTTTTAGTGACTCAGAAGAGAATCAAAATGATTTGGTAATTCCCATGCAACTCATGAAAAATGAGCTTGTGCATTTCAGCTAAGGTTATAGCCCTAATTAAGCCACTGGTTCAATAGGATTTTTCAAAAAAGAATTAAACGTGGTCCGTTGACCACTTCAGCCTTGTAGTTTGGATCCTTAACTTCCCTAGCCAACTTTGTACCCTCCTGCTGTATTTCATGCACCTATACTATATATATAAAGTACAAAATCTGTGGCCCACATTTGGTTATCTCAACACCTGTATTGAACGCATCTGTATGTAAGGGTTTGTGTAGCATTGTATGCTATGATTAGCTTTTGGAATGAGAAAAAAATTAATGAGTGAGAAAAAGATTTTGTTTAATTTTGTATATAGTACTTATTGCATTTTTTACTTCTTTGGTTTTTTTAGGGGGAACCTGGGGATCCAGGGTTCAATGGCTTTCAAGTAAGTAGTATTACAGCAAATGTGATAAAGTGTCAATAGTAACTGATATCAGAAGAACATTAATTGATGGTTGGGGTTTTTTTATTTAAAGGGACCTCCGGGTACGCTGGGTATTCAAGGACCTGTTGGTCCCAGAGGAGAGCGAGGAAGACCAGTAAGTATATTTGAAATATGTTCCATAGAAAATTAACCTAACAGAGGAATTAACTCAGCAAGTTCCATTATGTTGGATTGTAACCTAGCAAATGGATAGAAAAAACAGGTTAGAAATAGCAGTAGGTGTCCTTGGACGCAAAACCTTTTAAAAACCAATGTGAGACACTGATTCTACAAGGATGTATGTTGCAAAAAGACGTATAGCTTCTTTCACCCTGTATTGTCAGAGGCTTTTGATTGATATTGTATTTCTTTAACCTCCGTGAAAGTGTCTTGCTCTTAAAGATTATTCAATGCTGTCCCATCTATATCCCCTTACAATGAGTTATCAAAGATATCGGGACCTAAATATGTTATCTTTTCTGCTCGTAAAGGATATGTATATAAGCTTTCCACACTTCCCACAGGAGAGTGAATTGATAACATTCTTCATTAGTATTTAGAATACAATTTTATTTTTAAACTATTTTTCAGTCATTTTTTCCAAAATCAACATTTACAGCATTGCAGTTGACCACTGTTGCTGAATAGTTCTTTGGGAAGATTGTGTTCTCTCCAGATACCATTTTCTACATTTCTTTTTACCATGGTTAATAGTTTTATGGGTCAGAAGCAGATGTTCAAATTCAATATATTTCATTTTCTTTAGGCTTGCTTTATTTTCCTGTAAGACAACTTTATAACATTTGCTTTTTTGTTTGTTTTGTCAAAATTCACCTCAGACCTGCTCGATGTCACTGATTTGAGGGGGAAAAAAATTAATTCAGGGCTTTTTACACACAGCCTCCACAGCTGTTTTCAGGGACAGCACCCTCAAAAAAAAAAAAAAAAAAAAATATTTCTAGGACTAAAGCCACAGCATGCTAAGCCTGTCCAAAGCTAATTTTTGCAGTGGCCTGTTTTATCATCTGGAGTAAGTTGCACCTTGTCTCTCCTCTGGTCCTCCTGAAGGGAAATCTCCTCAGTCCTTTCTTTACTTACTCTTCCTCTAGAGTAAACCCAGAGAGTTCATGAGCTTCTCACAGGAGCCTAGCCTCCAATGACTGATATTCCCAGTCCTCCATCTTGGATGTTAGGAGTGCTATGAAGCACGCATTTTCTGAGCCCCGTGACTACATCCCTCTGGTTGCCATCTTGGCAGCATCTCTTCTGAATGCTCTTCCAGAGTGGATGGATCCTGAGCATCTCCAGCTCTTAACCAAATACATCCAAATACATTTACTGTCTCCAAACCTGTGACTCGCCTGCGAGTGGGTCCTGGGAGCATTTCCCAGGTCTGAGTTTGCATCATTCCTCTTCTCCAAGCCCTAGATCCTGCAGGAAGGCGAGCATCGCTCCCCAGGTCCCTGCCTGGCCTCCAGGCAGCGGGATGCCCTGCCCAGTGCATCTGCCCCGTAGATTAGGCAACAGGTCACAGGCTGCTTGACTAACCAAAGCTGACTCAAAAGTAGTTGTTTCAGAACAAGCCTATTGCTCACGCACACAAAGGTACGTAGCAAGGCAGAGATGCCTAACAAGTTCAGGTCTCACCTGAATGTTGCTATCTTTTCCTTGCAGGTTGGGCTTGATTTTGCGTAACTCAGTTACATCCCCTTCGGGGCTCAGTAGATGGACAGTTCCATCTGCAGCTCGCTCTCTTTTCTATGCCTCTTGTTCACCACCTTCTCCTCTGAACAGCTCATGCTTCTCATTCACCCCACCTTTCCCATATTTGACAGAGTTTTTAATGTGTAGAGCCCTTTGGAGCCTCTTGACTACCATAGCTGACTGAAGCATGGCAGGTTCTCTCTCCAGTTAATGGCTTTCCTTCTTTTTCCTACTTCTTGTAAGACTCCAGCAGCTTTTTTTCCTGTTATAGTTTCATTTCCCACCATCTTCCTTTGATTGCACTCTGTACAATACCAAAGAGGTAATCTGAGATTCATATGGTAGTTCCACTCCCTTTACAGATGGATGCAGTGCCAAGACACCAGTCCAGTGAAGCACTTAGACGTGCTTAACTTTAGGTATGAGGTTAAAATGTTACTAAGTCAGGATCCAAAAGCACAAGTTCTCATTGCTTGAAATAAAAATGGGGTTTCGTTAGGTCTAAACTGGGAGACCGTTACTCTGTTAGGAAAGATTACGATGAGACGTATGAGGGTGTTTTTCAGAACAGTAAACACAGCTAATACAGTGAGGATGACACATTGAATGCTGAGGAATACACTGCCTTCTAAATATATACTTATATGTCAGACATAAAGTAACTGACTTCCTGCATGCATTGATTAGAAAGCAACAAGTAACTTGCTTTCCCCTATTGTGTTTCCCCAGGGACCACCAGGGCCCCCGGGGCCCCCAGGACCACAAGTAAGTCTTTGTGCCAGAGTTGTTCATGTTGGTTTTGTGTCGCTGAGGTTTATCCAAGACCCACTTGAAGGCAGTAAAATAAAGAACCACAGGCTGCACCAAAGGCTGTGTAGCACAAGACCTTCTGTGTCGGCTGCATACCACGAGAAGTTAATCTTACACTGGGATCACCTACCCTGAAAAGATTAAACCAGTTCTAGAGCCAGATTTAATTTGCTACTGTAGTCACAGTAGCTTCCCATGAACAGAGAATCCTTGCAGTCTTTACAATATTTGATTATATCTCAGCGGAAAAAATATATGAGTTCATTGTTCCAGCCCACTTAGGTATTTTATTTAACATTCAGTGCTATTAAAAAACTTGCAAAAGAAATGCTTGATCTTTTCATGACGTTGCTCAGTGAATGACTCAAAGTCTGTTGTAAGAAGCACTGGTAGCATGAGATTTTAATTAGTTGTCTGTCTGAATATTTAGGTCTATAAAAATACTTTTAAATCTATAAAAATATTTTGAGGTAAACCTAGACTATTATATGATTGCAGCTCTTCAGTGGTGTCCTACAGACTTGTAAGCCTGAAAAGGCCTTTAAGCATGTTTAAATTTGAATTTTACATTAGAAAACTGAGTCCTACACTTAGTAAATCTTGACCTATTGTTTTTGCAGGGCAACAGGGGCCTTGGCTTCTATGGAGAAAAAGGTGAACAGGTAAAGGAAAACTAATGAATTAATATCACTACTAAAGGACAGGTTGATTCTACTTGCTATTTATAAAGGAACCTATTTTAAATACTCTTTAAATTTGCAAATGTATTATGTAATTATAAGAGAAAAATGAACAAGTATAGTTCTGAAAGTAACGATAATCTCCATAAGGAACGTCATAGCTGAACTAACTTGTACATGTCTAGGTCTAGCTGTGCCCTCATTTACACCAACAAAGAGGTAACGCTTCTGAGATGTATAGAGCCAGACCACTTTATATAAAGTAATAATCTTTATCGTCATTCTGGAAACATACAGGGCAAGAGCAAGTATTGCTATATGTTAATCCCGCACAAAATAAATTTATCTTGCCATCAATTTATTCAGAGGTTTAGAACCATGCTCCTAGCAGGGGCAAATCTGCATTGCTCCTTTTGTTGCAGTTCCTTAGACCCTGTGCTGATCAACAACTTGACAAGGTATTGTACCTGTTAGTAAACGTACCCTTATGCTTTTTGTGCAGGGCCCCCCAGGTCCTCCAGGTCCCCCTGGGCTTCCTACAAGAGAACTGATGGGTGTCCCCTCGGACAAACACAAGGTAACTATTTTGCCAGAATACACAAGGAGCTAAGAGGTCTGCAGCACCAAAACTAAAATATTGTACAAATGTGCTTTCACATACAGCACTTAAAGACTTTAGTATATCAAGAGAGAAATCCGCTACTTTCCCATAGCTTGGATCATGAAGTACTTATTGAAACTATGGTGGCTGAAGTCATTCAGAAAGCACTTCTCACAGACTAGAGGTGCCTCAGGCAAACCTGTTCTTTTTGTTTAAGTATGCAACCCCTGGCCATCACTCACATCTTCTCATTCTGCAAGCAGAAATACCTGCTGAGAAATCATTCAATATCTTATTTTTCATAATAGTGAGTGAAATTTTCCTCCTGTAAAAGAAGCATATCTTTAGGGAAGCTATCTGAATTATTGTGTTTGTTTATATAACTTATCTATACGGTGCAGATATTTGTGTATAAGGCTTGTTCATACATATTGGAGAAACCCTCAACAGCAAGATGCAGTTTATTCTCATCTATTGCTTCTTGCTGGGAGCAGAGGTATTCATACCCTGTACACGTATATTCTGTATCAGGCACCAACCTCCAGACCAGTAGTTTTTCATCCCAGATTTGAAGTTAAGAAAGTTCATGTGGCTCATGCAATTTCTGCAGTAAGATAAGTAAATTGGTATGATACTGAAAGATCTAAAATGCCTTTGACAGTCTGCATTAAGTAACATACATGTTGGGATTTCCATGACTAAGCAGAGATGTCTGCATATGAGCTACTTGTCTGGAGAGCCTTTATATTCAGTGGAGATATCATCAATATAGTGAGTAGACTTGAGGCAATAATTTGTCTCATCCTAACAGGAACTCTTACTTTTGATCAGACAGTGCATAGATAATCAGTAGGTAAAAATGGGAGAATGTGCATTTATTTGTAGGCATTACTCAGGCACTCACCACCCAGATGTCTCATGAACAAGCCTGGAAACAACCTGAGGTGTTCACATTCCTAGAAACCTTTTCAGAAAAATTATCAAATATTTTTTAAAAAAACAACCTTAAAAACTTCTTATGAAAACATGCGTTTCATATGACAGGCATATGAATAAAGAACAGCACAACAGTGGTGTTTTTTCTCTTGATAAGCATTTGTCACTTTGTGTTGTACAAAAGTTACTGAGATGTAAATGGGAATGCCTGACATATCTGAATACTTTTTCTTTATTGTTAGGGTGAAAGAGGAGAACCTGGACAAAAAGGGGAAGCTGGAATTCCAGTAAGTCAAGTGGAGAAGAACAAAGACAACTGATAATATTGGAGTTAATACTGGTACATTCTTCAGTGAAATGATGCAGTATAGATATGGAGCAATGTAAGCAGAGACACCAGTTCTGATGCATTAGAAAAACTGAACAACATGGTGTGTAGTAACTCCACAGTACAATCAGTTGTTCTCTTGCTGGTTTAACAAAATAAGATTTTCCCTCACACACTTCTTAATTTTAGCTTTAACTATTAATAAATCTCCTCACTGCTGGTGATCTGCTGATCTATGTTTAAAAATTCCACTAAATTTCATTAAATAAGTATATATGGAAATTTTCTCAATCCTTTTCAGCCTACTCTCCAGCACATACAGACTTTTGCTCTCGCTGGTCATTAAGTCTGTTGAGTAATCCCATGTGTTGCTGTATCATTTAGAGCTGTCAACCAGGCTTGACTGAATGTGGTTTAGTTAACTCACAGGCAACCTCTAGACTGTCTAAATAGCTTTGTCATTGAGTGGTTCCTTTTTACTTCCCAGAGTGGTTTAAAATACAGTCTTTACCAATTAGGGATGCCTCACTGAGCATTTTACAGAGCTTTATTTTCTCAGATGGTCTGGTCAGCTTCTCCACAAGGTTATGGGAGAAGGTCGCAGTGTGAGCCCTGATGCCCTCCGTGTGCAGTTGCTAGCCAGTTCTTCAGCTGTTGGTCAGATTTTACATGTGTAGGATTTGGTTGACTACATTAGGAAAACTGTAGATTTGTGCTGACGTAGCAAAAGGGGATATGTGTTTCTCCCTTTTCTTTTTCTTCATAATAGGATGGATAGCAGCATGCCTGTGTTTGCCAAATAGTTCTCTGAGGCTACAATTTGGGCATAAGCTGAGTTGCTTAATTGGTTGTATAGCTGAACAATTGCTTTAGCTCTTCTTCAGCGTTGCTGCCACAGAAGAAATAAAGGAGGAGATGACAGGAGAAGCCACTCCTGCTATTGTAATGAAGCAAGCATGTTACACTTAATTTTAAGGATGACAGTTCTTTCACATGCAGCTATTATTAGACCCTCCATGTGTTACAATGATGTTTTCTTCCTGTTTAGCTTCCATAAAACAGTGTTACAATTTTTTTGCACATAATGAAGAAATATGTTGACCTGACTTGTAATGTTTCCTAGGGTGTACTTCTCTATGCTCCTGAAAAAGGTGAAGAAGGGGTAATGGGCTTCCCAGGACAAAGGGTGAGTCACTCATTAAAAATTCACCCAGCTGAATGTGCAAATCCAAGCTGAGAGTTTGCCTTCAGGAACAAAACACAGATTAACAAACTATAGAAATGATAGTTCTTCAGCCCACCAGGTTGTGGCCAGCTCTGAACGGCCTGATGTAGGGAAGCAAAAAGGCCATTTTGAAATGGCAGTGGGAGGAGGGTCCCGTGGGACTTGCAGGTATGCCTGTACCATCACTGGGGAGCCTTGTGCATCTCTTACCTACAGCAGTGCTCACTAACCACAGCTACTGTCCTGGTCCTCAGCACAGGCTGTATTGCACTGTTTCCATCTTAGCACTCTTCAGACCCTGGTTAACAAACAGGAGTTTGGTTCTGGCTACTTGTGACCCCAGGAAAAAAGCTAATCCAAATATTACTACCTTGTAGAATCTATGGATGCCTTTTCTGGGGCAGTGTTTCTAAAGTGCTTAAGCAGAGTGAGACCAGTACTCAGCATACACTTTAAAAAAATCTCATCCATTTTTTAAATCTTCATGGTCAATTTACAATGTATTGATTAAGAGATAAATGCCAGATTAGATTTCAGACCTGTTTGTACCATACATGAATCTCATTGAAAAAGTATCTGAACTCTGACTGTTAGTGTTAGAGTTTCAAGCTGTCACATTTATTTTATCTAAGAAATAATAATGGTTCTTAACCATTAGGATGTTAGGATGTCACTTTATTTTGCTGATTTTATTGTGCCTTCATAGGGACTGCCTGGCATCAATGGTTTTCCAGGACTCGGTGGAGAAAGAGTGAGTATTTCATACAAGACTGCTGTTTCTGACACATATGTAGACAATCTGTCTTAAAAGTAAACTGTAGAGGACGAATTCTGCCTGTAATTACACCAGCTGTAGTCTAACAAATAGCATCTGGATTCATCCATCATTGTAATTTTGGGTCAGTTATTTTTCTCATCAGTGAGGAGTAATTAGTCTGTTTTGCTTAAAACATAAGCATGTTTTAAGAGCACTACAGGGAGGTGTCATTTTCATTGTTCCCATTACTGTGACCATGATTTCTTTAATTTTCTTCCTACATGCAGAAACTTACTTTTTTGAATAGCTTTCTGCAGATGTGGTTGAGCTGTATGGTTATCTTGAATATCACAACAAAAGAAGAAAAGGAAACTGATAAATATACCAGCTAAATCTCTGTCCCCATGGAAAAACACCCAAATATTTAAAATAGCATTCTGTCAGACAGAGAAGAGCTCATGCTTTCTGTTCAGTCTCAGAAAAAGGCTTCTTCAGTCAGCATTAGAAATCACTTCTGTGAGGTATTCAAATAGCTGTGGGATGCATGACTCCAGCCTTAGTTGTTTAAGGATTTGTCCTGCCATGAAGGCATAACAATAATAACATGAAACACATGGGACATGAAATTATATAGAATATGAAAAATAACATTTGCACAGCTCTTCGGTCTGATCACAAAACCTGGTGGTGTGAAAGGGAATATGTTATCAGTAATACGTACGTGGAGAGGCTGATGCAAAACCCATTAAAGCCCACTGGTTGACCTTAACGTGGGTTCATGCTCCAGTCAGAAATGGTCAGTGGCTTCCCCTTCTCGAGGGTGGATCTTGGCAACCATTTTAGTGGAAGGTGCATTGGTTTGGATGGAGTATCATTGTATAACGTCTGTATGAGAGGGGACAGCTGCTGGATGCGCTGTTCACAACGACCTTCTTTTTGTTGATTTTCAAGTGATTTGATTCTTAAGAAAGAAAGAAGAATGGCTAAGTCCTGCCTGCACACAGATGAAGTCGCAGTTAATTAGGAAGCTGCTGGCTTCACTTTTAGACCACCAGCTCCACCTAGTGTAAAGAGATTTTACACCTGATACTCAAGAGGCTCCTTTTCTGATGGTGTGATGTACAGTTGCCATTATGGAAAGGTCTCTGAAGCGTTTGGTCCAGTTTGTGGCGTCTTGCTGAGAGCTGTGGTATTTGTAGCACTTCAAAACTGTGGAAGTGACTTAGAGAGCTGGTTATTAACATTCAAGTTCTGTGTAGGAGTTGTTCCCACTGTCAAACTCAGGACATGCTGAATTTTAAAAAAGCTGGCTAATAATCTAACTAGTGTGAATTATACAAACCTACTGGTTTTGGTGAAACTGTGTTAATTGGTATTGGTTGATGATCTGGCCACTGTGTTTTTTACTAAAAGCTCACCTTGTTAACACTAGTCTTTTTCCAGAGTAACGTTTTCTATAGAGAACAAAAGTTGTCAAAGAGCTGAGTAAAGCACACAGAAGAGATCATCTCTTCTGTATCCGCATCACTGAAATCTGCACTTTTCTCTGTGCACCCCCAGCAGCTGAAATACTCTTGTCATGTGGTAGGATGTACCGAGTTTTACCACACGTGTTTTAATCCGCATGCTTTGGATTTCAAACCTTTTAAAAGAACGAAGCGGGCAGGACCTTAAATATTATAACATTTGCTGGGGTAGGGATGGAAAATTTTCTCTGGGATACGGCATGCCCGAGGGTGGGAGAGTTGGATGAAGGTGCCTTCAGGGCTGGTCCCAAGCTCTCCTCGCTCAGCTGGAGAACGCCTCTTTGGCCAAACAGGCTCCAGCCGCCTGGAAAACAGCAAAAAGGACCCATGCACTTTGGTGCTATTTCGCTGCTCGCATTCCAGTGAAACTATGTCCACTCATAACGATTCAGACTCGTTTATCCCGCAGCCTCCATGGATGGTGCGAGGGTAGGTGCTCCTTCTTTACCTGCACTGCTGCCAGGGGCGACAGCCTGCGCCGCAGCGGACCCCTCTGGCCTTTGACAGCAGTTAGGCTTGGTCTGAAAGGTGGAACTTCAAAACACGAGGAGAATTAATGGTATTGCCCGAATTACTACACCCTAGAGAGACAAAATGCTCAGCTCTGTTGTGTAGTTTTTACACTAACATCAGAGGAAGCCAGCTGCTACAGACCAAATAATTTTATTCTCTCTCTGATAAGGAAAAGTCAATCATTTTTATGTGTATTACAGGGTTTTCCAGGATTTGATGGTCCACTGGGTGGCTACGGTCCTAGGGGAGACAAGGTACTGCTTTACTTTCATTTGCTAGAAGCAATAAACCAGATGTCATTTTGCTTTCTTTTCTTTTCTGTCATGTAATAACAATTGTGTTTGTTGTCATTGTAGAACTGATTATGTGGTTTGTTAACTTGAAATCTCTAAGATTTCTTAAAAGTCACATCAGTGCTTTTGAAAGTCTGTTTCTTTGTGTTTCATGGGCATACCTTTCCATTTTAAAAGAAATTCTCTAGAATAATGTGCTTAGATGTGATACTTCAACTTCTGTTAACAGGGAGAGCCAGGCGAGATCGGTCCTCCAGGACCAATTTCCTATTTTCCTTCCAGCATCCCAAGGAAAGGTACGTCTTCCTTGCTTAGATTGCTTATCTTAGCTGCATTTTACTACCATCTACATAGATCAAAAGCATGAAATTCTGAGAATTCAACTCCTCAAAAAGCTGTTGTTTGCTAAACTGTTCCAGAAGATATAATTGCTTTCCGAGAGAGTGCCCCAATCACCTTTTTGGAGGCAGGTGGTTTCTTTGTCTCTCCTGCTGAAGCTGGATTGCTACACAAAAGGCATCCATGCATTCCTGTGTCCACAGAGAAGAAACAAGCAAAAAAGTGTGTGACTTCGTTGTCCAGTGAAAGGAAGAATGGAAGAGTCTGTCTTCTGCGTCCTGTTTCAGGGACCCTGGATAAAGTGCAGCAATGGCAGCACAGCAGAGACCGTTCTTATAATCTAATATTCAGAAAGAAAAAAAGAAACCCAAACACTTTAAAAAAGCCTTGAGGAATAGAAGAGGATTTTTTTTTCCCCCTTTTTAAATTGACAAATTTCCTGTGTGATCTTTTCACTAGGCTCGTAGCACCCGCTGTCAGCTCTCCTGCAGAGCTGTGGTGGCTCTGGCTGCCCAGACTAGAAACACATAGAAGGTGATATCAGTTTGCCAAGGCCAAAATTATTCCAGGGAAGGTGCCAGCAAACAGCAAGGGTGATTACATGCCGTTGCCCCAGCCTGTGTCCTCGTTCGGTTGAGTTTACTGGTTTTGATAGCCAGAGAGTCTAGCAATGAATGGTTCCCTTCCTCCCAGAGAAAGGGAGCAAGACGCTCAAAACATTGTTCAAATCACCCCGAATACCCTGCCGGGCTTGTAGGAGCAGGAGAAACTGTGTAGAGAGAAGAGGAAGCCGGTGGAGGGCTGGACACGCCATACGTCCTCCAGTACCATTGACCTTTGACAAGAGCACAATACTTTCTGCAGGCAATAGCAGATGTTTTTGGTACTGGGGAGCAGAGGAAAGCTCACATATCGTACCTCTGTTATAATGGCAGCTTCTTGCAGGGAAAGGAGGGGTTCTCCTGACAGAGCTGGTCTTCTGTGCTTCCCAGGAGCAGTGTAGCTCTAGCGGCGTATTAGTAAGAGCTGAGAGATGCTCCTTCCTCCTGGGCTTGGTGGGTCCACACCATTCCTGTCACAGGCCATGCTCAGCTCCCAGGTATTTGGGCTTTACAGAAATCTCTCAGATATATTTCTTTATTCAGGCTGAGGCAGCATGAGGTTACAGGTTTTTGCATTTCTAAAGCTACCTTTAAAAAATGATGGTAAATTCTAATATTCTGAAGCCCTTGAAGTTCCTAATGTTTACTTTTTAAGAACTGAGCAATCTGCAGTGTATCATAAGTCGGTACTTATGGATCACAAACAGCATCACACTAACATGTGTTCTGTGGAACCGGGGATGTCTTTCAGGTGCAAGAGGCGATCCAGGCTTTCCAGGAGTTTCTGGACTGCAGGGAGACCCCGGAGAGGAGGGAGATCGTGGGCTGCCTGGTCCTCCTGGGTTCTCTGATGGTAATATCGCAGCAACACGTGTTCCAACAGTTTAACTTTATAGCAATTTTTAACTCGTAACAGGGTCAGGGTGGGGGAGATGCATGTGTGGACCATGGAATATGCAGCGCAGAGTGGTAGATAACTAACTGAGGGGAGCATTTTCCTTCGGCCTTGATGGGGCTCTGGCAAAGCAACTGAAGTGGAGATGATGACAGAGCCTTGCTTCAGTAACTGCTGTTGATTTGCTCAAGTGAAAAGTTCAGTTACCTTTTTTGCTCTACGCTAAATACCTCCATTTTCCTTGCACGTTAGATGCAGTTGTGTGAACTTTCCCTTCTGCTACATTACAGCTCTTTGAGCAGCGTTTTTAAGAAATTGGTCTGACCTTCTTCCCTGGTTCTGTTTCAGCGGATGGCGATAAGCCAGGCTTACCTGGAGAAATGGGACCAAAAGGCAAAAAAGGTGAAGTGGGATCTCCCGCTTATCAGGTGGGCCCGCCTGGGTTTCCAGGTAAGGACGGCACACCAGGACTCCGTGGCCCGCCTGGTCCTGCTGGATCCCCTGGTAAGTGCATGAAGAGAGATGATGGGAACTCACAGGAACGTCTTTGCTTATTTTAAAGATAGCGTTGGCAAGGCAAAGTGAGAAAGTAGATTGAGGGAATGAAACAAAATGGGTGGCAGGGAGGACACACAGGGGAGAAGTGTTGTATGCTCATTAATGAAGGACAGGTTTCCATGGTTTTTAAACAGTCTGGGCAAAACAGGAAAAAAAAAAGGGGCTGTTGGGGGGGGGGGGGGGGGGGATATGAGTGTCAAGGAGTGTCTGAGAGAGCTGGATTCCTTCCTTAGCCTGGAGAAGAGAAAGCTAAGGGGAATCTTACTGCTATCTTCCCCTACCTCTTGGGAGGTCATAGGGAAAAGGGAACCAGATGCTTCACTAAGGAGCACAGCAGCAGGGCAAGACGCAATGGCCACGAGCTGCAACAGAGGAAGTTCAGCTTAGGTATTAGGAAAACCTTTTTCACCATGAGGGTGGTCAGGCACTGGAACAGGTTGCCCAGAGAGGTTGTAGACTCTCCATCTTTGGAGATGTTCAATACTCAGCTGGACAAGGCTGTGAGCAACTTCCCATAACTTTGAGGTTGGCCCTGCTTTGAGTGGAGGGTTGGACCGGGTGGCCTCCAGAGGCCACTTCTGACCGGTGCTGTGCTGTGCCGTGCCTCTGTGAAAAGCACCAGGCTGCGGTGCGGGAGCAGGACAGGAGAAAAGGATGTGCAGGAGATGATCCGGAGCAGGCAGTCGGTGGTACCATGAAGTACGTTGTGCTGAGGGAGAGGAGCAAAGGAATTCAGGGTGAGAGAGCGCAAAGAATGGCAAGGATCATCTGCCACAGCAGAGGGAAGGTACTGAGAACGGGTGTGGGAAGCTGTGAGAAGAGGGAGAGAGGAAGAGGTCAGAGGGTGGATAACAACAGGCTGGGTTAGACAGTAAATGACATTAGGGGAAACAAAAGGGCAGATGCAGTGCAGCTCGAAAGAATAGGGAGGAAAGAGAAGAAAAGGAAATCTTCAGTAGATTAATTTCTGGTTTTATTTAATTAAACGTCTAGGTTCTCTCTTTGGATTAAAAGGACGGGAGGGCGTACCAGGTAGATTTGGCACGCAGGGTTACCCTGGGCCAAGAGGACCAAAAGGACCTAAAGGTAGGTTATAACTGATAACTTGTTCAATGATCTGCTGTTACACATTGTGTAAAGCTCCCATTGTATTCTGTCTGAGTTTCTTGAACTATGACATGCTTGGGGACTGATGAATTTGATCTGGGGCTAACACAACAAGGAAACATTGTGTTAGTTTCTTGTAAGAAAAAAAAAAAGTAGTACTTTTCTGAAGTATTTGAGAAACTACTCAAGTATTCTCAAGTCTATATACAAAATGGATACAGCTGAATGTCTATTTGTTGTGACAGAGCATTCTTTTTTCTCTTTCCAATCCTTTTTTTAGGCGAAGAAGGGGATTGCAGTAAATGCCTTGTGGGTGATGAAATGAGAAGGGGCTCTACTGGCCCCCCTGGCCCTCCTGGCTTTCCAGGAACCCCTGGACAGCCTGGGAGGAAAGGAGAACCTGGTGATCAAGGACCACATGGTAATCCTGGCTACCCTGGAGCAAAAGTGAGATACTTGTTTCTTTATTGCGTAGTTTTATATGCCTACTAGAAAAAACCCCCAAGCTATTCTCCATGGAAAAACAATGAAAAGTATGGTTTCTTTTCTTCTGTGCCACTTCAGTAACTTTCAGATTGCTATCTAGAAAATACTGAAAGCCAAAAATTGCTAGGACAGAGGTGAAAATAGGATGTTTGGGGAAGAGCAAAAGATTTCCACATAATCCAAAGTCCATTTAAACAAAGCTCGCTCAGCAGAACCCTTTCAAGCAGCTGTAGTACTGAGTATGATCTGACAATCTAGAAGGGTAACAATTCCAGTAGTAACTTAAGGTTGTTGCTCATAAGATGCATATGTCAAACTGATGAAATATAACCCTGAGTTCTGTTTCCATGGTGCTGAAGAGTTGCTCACAGCATTTTCTTTAGTGGCTAAGGCTGAGTAGTTTACCGCATTTTCTCCAATGCAGTTCTGCAGCTGCAGTCGTCTGCAGGACTCTAGCTCCTGGTAAGCCACAGCTCTGCCAGTGCCATCCTCATGTAGAAGCTCCCCTTCCATGCCACATCCACCTTGGTCCTAGTTAGAGCGTATTAATAAAGATTCAGGCACAAGAATGGGATTACTGAAGAGGAAATAATTCACAGAAAATAACGGGAAGGCAGTAAAATTTAAGGAGACCCTTTTTTTTTCTTTTTTTTTTTTTTTTTTTTTTTAGCAAGACAGTGGAAATGCATATCTTGATACTTATTTCTTAAGTGGTTCTGTTTCTTTTTTTTTCTTCAATGTATGTAACACCAGGGATTTTCAGGTCAGGATGGATTTCCTGGACCAAAAGGAGAAAAGGGAGATTCTTTACACATAACTACTAAAGGTAGAGTAAAAATTCATATCACGTGTATTTTGCTATTATTTTTGGCTGTTATATGAGAGATTGGTCTCACAATGAAAGGTCTTCTTTAGGCACCAAAGGAATCCGAGGAGATCCCGGGCTGCCTGGTATCAGAGGTGAAGATGGTTTCCCAGGCAGAGATGGATTAGATGGTTTACCAGGACAGCCTGGCCTGCCGGTAAGTAGCAAATATAGCTAAATCATTTCTACCACACTCAATCACTAATGCATTTAATTCTGAGGGGTTATGATCACCAGGCTATCCTTCCCTCACAGATAATGATGCACAACCTAGACTGGCTTTGCTGGTATTGATATATTAAATATCAGGTTTACTCTCAGGGTTTTTAGAACAGTCTTTCACTTTTATTTCCATTTTATTTAAACAATTAAGTAGTAGCTAACCTGTTTAGGCCAGCTTGTTATTACTGGCTAGTTTGTGATAATTAGTGGTTTATTAGTGACTCCTCCTAGCATTGTCTCAGATTCTGTGTGACTGAACTTCAACAGCTTTGTTACGACTGAGTTACAGAAAAGCAAAATTTCCTGCAATTTTATGACCTCAAAATGTAGATTGTGTCATCATATATATGCTTGATAGCACCTCACCTAACTAACCGTAGCCATCTAGAAGTTAGACAAGTAGTTTTAGTTTGTTTTCTAAGCTCCTTCTGTAAGCAAAAGAAAAAGTTAAATACCTTGCAAGAGGCATTCATATTGTCCATCATAAATGCTGTTTTGGACCACTGGGATGCTCTTGTGTCATATTTGAAGATGGGCCAGAGCCATATCATTCAATCTGGACCACAGTGCTTTTTACTACCAGTAAAGATGGTACTTTATATTACTTCTGAGGATGGAAATGTTTTTAGTGATGTTCATAAGATGTTGATTCAGTGGTGAAGAAATATCACTAGAGGAACAGACAAAGAAAAAACTCTGCCCATTTGGGCACAATTTTATGTCAGCTTTTCTCAAGGTCTCAGAAGTAAATGCCACACCAGAACATCTCTAGCGATGCATGTGGTTTCCCCAAACCCCACTCACAGCTTTTCAGAAAGGGCAATAAGCCTCTCCACAGCAGTGGTTCGTTTTGCCCGTATGCCGTTCATGGGCCAGCATATTTAGGGGAACACTCCCACCAAGAGTTCTTCTCTCATGCCTCTTCTGCCATGAGGTCTAAATTAAAGTCAGACTATTTCAAATAAGTTTTATTTGCAGTGTTGATTTAAAGAGCTGGGATGCGACACCTGAGGAGTTGCTGCCCATAAGACATTATTCATGAGAGCAGTTCAAATGTCTGAGTTCTGTTTGTTTCTCAGCAAAGCCGGGGTGACCACCTCTCTTCCCTTCCCGCAGGGTGACGGTATCAGAGGTTTGCCCGGCGATCCTGGTTATCCAGGTGAATTAGGCCCAAAGGGCTTTCCAGGAGAAGCCGGCCCACCAGGTGAAGGATTTCCTGGTCCAAAAGGGTACCGGGGTTCTCCAGGTGACCATGGACAGGATGGAACCCAGGGACCTCCAGGTCTGCCCGGCCTGCCAGGAGAGCCTGGCCAACTTGGTAAGAGACATCCCTGCCTTACAGCAAATCCACGGGGATCGTTACCGAATTGTGTGCAGCATCTGTACGATGCACTGTGGAAAGGGCAGCGTTTGGAGGGGGTTGTGTGGGTAAAAAGGGATTGCTTGTATTAGTCGTGCAGAAATCTTAAAGAAAGGCATACATCAGAAGTCCCAGTAGTTTCGTGTCGGGTATTGAAAGAGCATGAATGAATGTCAGTGCCAGCAGGTTTCAAGCAGCTGGAGGCAATGGAGCAATGTCCTGCCATTGCACTACTCACAGGTGGTTTTCTTGGGTCTTCCCCATCCAACATAAACTTTTAATTGACCAGAGGAAATCATGTGTCCATCCTTCAGAGCTCTTCATAGTATCTCTGCAGCTTTCCGAGTCGCTTCCAGTATAAGAATGCCAGGGCTACGTTCACAAGAGCTCAGGCTCGGAGTTTTATTGCTCGACGTCGAGATGCCTGGCAGAATATTCCAGCCAGAACAAACACCTGCCAACCCTACAGAGTGCATGGGACACAGCCTCCTAACTCTGACAGGGCTAGGTTTCAGGCCTGGATCTAAGTAATATACAGATAGAGAGTTCCAGTATGTTATAGCAAATGGTTTGTGTTGACTGTATGCATAATACATAAGAGAATACATTATCTGGTGTTGTAATAGACATTTTGGTTAGAATTGAGAGCATTTTACAATTTTTCTTTTTTAAATAATAACTGTCTTTTCCCATTCTTTGCTCGTAGACTGTGGGCAGGTCATTGAAGACTTTTCTAGGGGAGATGGAACCGAGCCAATATGGTCAGGTACTGTACCTACAAATGGCTTGAATATATTTTAATATTTCGTCTTATGCTGCTCTTATGGCTTGATACTTTCTTTGTGATGACTGCTTTGGATGCTCTCAGTTGTAAACTGTTTGAACTTCAGGTCACAAATAACCATGCATATACTGTACATAGCTCAAAAGTAATTTGATCAAAGTGAACATTCTAAAATTACTACACTTTTAGCTTTGCAATTCAGAAGTTCTTTATTTCATTGCTCCTGCGTGTTTATTGTGACAAAGTAATGATTACCATGCAATCTATAACAACAGTCCCAGAAATTAGGTGCCCAAGAAAATTCAAGCAACTTCTTTTAAGGAAGAACTTTGAAGATTTTCAGTGCAACTTGACATACAAAGAAAAAAACCCCTTCATTTGTACCAAAATCTGACTTACTGCTTCAGGGGTATAAACTGCCCACAGGGAAACAAAGTGGTTTTCTTATTCTGAAAAATACAGTCATCGACGAGGGTGGGCTGCCCTTCCCATGCCGGTCTAACCAGAGCAGCCACTATAGCCCCTGTAAAACAGGCAGAAGAGCAGCTCTTGAGGTGGAGCTCAGCTTGAGTGCTCCCCTGAAAATGCCACCCATGACCAATTGGGTTTTTTAATGAAGAATAAAACCTGTTTCAAATTAGGGTTTTGCCTGTTAACTTCATTCACCTACTTTAACACTGTTGTCTCAACTGCAGGTGCAGAGCTGATGAGAGGCATCACATGAGCACGTATGGTGCAAATAACGCTCTTTGTTTGCAGGCGCGGGCTGCGTGAGGCCACCAAAGGGATCCCAAGGCAAGCCAGGACTGCCAGGAGCCACAGGTGACGTTTTGCCTTCGCTTTTGTTTCCCACATATGCTACGTTTTGAGGGAGATCTTGCAAGGTCGATTAAGGTTGAGCCTCAGCAGGCAGCGAGTTTTAGAAATGACAATGGAGGGGAGCATTAACTTGAAGCTGGCAGAGGGATCTAAGCAGCCTGCAGCCCAGGTGGCTGCACCATTCCGGAGCTATTTCTGCCTTTGCTAATGAGCGGCAGCCATGAAACAGAAGACAGAAAGGACAGCCCGTTTGCTACTCTCCACATGCAAGTAAGTGAGAGTATACAGAGAGAGTCTACAAGTTTATTGGTAGAGGGTGTACCAAGGTCTCTCAGAGCTGACTGGACACCTCACAAGGAAAACCCTGAGAGCAGGGTGATAAAAGGCTGCAACGGAGGACTCTGGCACATCCTTCTTACTATTCCTCCTGTGCGTTACACAGAGTGCTTTCAGCAAGTGTGAGCCTAAAGTCTTTAACGCGGCTCAGTGTCGTGTCTGATGCAATGCAGTTGCGCTGCCTGTAGCCACGCGTGCCTTCCTTGCGGAGCTGGTCCACCCTAGCCCGGAGGGACCTTCTGGTGATCCTGGGCCTTCCCGGTGGCCCAGCACTGAGGGTTCCCCACCTCCTCCCAAAAGGAAGAGGAAGAGGAGGTGGGGACAGGGTCTGAAGGACTGTGTGGGATGGCATCGAGAGAAACACAAACAGGCGTGATGAGTGGTCATAACGATTGACCTTGAAGAGGGAACCTCTGACCAGCACTGGTAGTTCCTATAAGCTTATGTACTCCCAGCCTAAGCAATAAAGCTGTTTCTTAGTAAATCCTTCTCATTGCCAGCTGGTAAAAGTACTGACAAAAAACATGACTGGGTCCTTCAGAGTTTGAGAAATGTAAAATTCTTGATGCCCGTTCCTGTGCCCCCTGTGCTTTAGCCAAGGTCAGACAGCTGGACTATAAATTTTAAGGTCGAGCCCTTTTTTTTCCAGCACAAGGTCTATTATGGCATGCATGGATTGATGGACTGATTTATCACAGACTAATGGATCTTAAAAGGGAACATTTTATCTCTGTTGAAAGGTGATGCGTATCTCTGACCTATCTTTCCTTAGTCCTAACGCCTTAGTTTGTTGTTAGAATCAATGCTTCTGAAGGTTGTTTTCTTTGCCATCTTTGTAATTTTTTTCTAAGTGTGATTTATTTACTCTTTCATTCATTTGAGCTTGAAGGTTTTTCTTTCAGTGAATACAGTCGGATTTAACTCCTAGCTGTAAGACTGCTGTAACACAAGTGATGCTGTTTTTGTGTGTTTTGTATTTTGTACTCTTGGTTAGCTCTTTAACAAATCTTTCTCTGTCTTTGTCAGCTTATGTGTTTCAGTAATTTTAAGATTTGTTTTGCATCCTTTCCCTCCAAAAACTGGAAAAGGCCCCTTGCTGAGCCCAGTGCAGAACTCTGTCTGTAGCCACCTTTCAACGTGAGGCAGTTTGGGAGCTGGAAACCCAGGAGGAACAGGACACGGTTTACAACTTGTCGCAGCTTCTTGTTGCTGTAGCTGTGTCAAACTACTTTCCTGGAGCATCATTCCTACCCACATTCTCTGGATTGACACAAAAACACCAACACCTCCTTTACACTATTTTCATTGTCTGCTTAGAGTGATGTGGTTTTGTCCACAAGATTTCCTGCCTTCTTTTCAGCCCAGATGGAGCTCTGCTATAGACAATCAGGTCTCTCAGTGTCCTTGGTGCTGATGGCACCCTGTATATCAAGCAAGGAGTCATCTTTTATAGTCTCACACCCTCATGTCCTTGTGTTCCTTTGAAATTCCTGGCAACGTACACAGCCCACCCTAAGTTACATCCTGGTTATTCAGTCGTCTCAAGACCTACATGATTGCTGTTGAATAAAATGTTTAAGTTGTTTTCTGGTTCAAACGTACAGCTAAAGTGCTTGCAAACTAAACATTGGCCTACTATAAAAACTTTTTCTTACTACTGTTTGGCACAACGTGTTAACACCAGCTAACATTGCATAATGAGTTACTGAAATGTGTGGTAAGCAGTGGTTGCGTTCTCCATCTGCTGCCTTCTTTCTCTAACATGGCTTTTTAATTAGTGCAATACTGAACAGAATGAATGAAAGTCAGTTATTACAGATGGGAAACAAGACCAAGATGATATTTGGGTAAGAGGCACATTAGAATTTTTTGAGACCTGAAAACCTAGGATTTTTCCTTTTAATTGCTTTCTGAGAAGTTATTGTTCATATAAAGGAAGGAACAATAGTCCTGTACAGCATGGAGAAAATGCTATTCACACTGCATTGGCTGTTTATGTGCACCTTATTTGTGGTCTTTTTAAAGGTTTCCTTCTCCCCTTCACAAACAACAGCTAAAACTGCAAAAAATCATGGTTAAATAATGGAAATTCAGAAAACTAGAGTAGAAAAAAGTATCAAAATTCAAGTGATCTTTTCCTTGGTTTGTCATAGTTAGAGGTGGAGAGAAACTTGCTTTCGGTGTAATAAATAAATGAGTTGTAACTCATGGTGATGCTAAGCAACAACACTTAAAATGTGAAAGCGTGTTGTTGACCTTCAAGCCTGAGCTGGGAACTTAAAATTTTGAGTTCAAGGAGCTGGGGAAGGTAGGGAAACAAAGTGTTCCACAGGAATTATTTTCAAAGAACTTCACAAAAAAAATCTTGATCTTGGAATACAATGAATTAACAAGACTCATGTAATAAAACTGTTGCGGGGGGGGGGGGGGGATAAAAAAAAAAACAC